>NW_022196913.1:57399772-57419827 GCF_008632895.1 Mastomys coucha
TGAGTGGTTAGGGGAATCACCCACTGACAGTGCAGGGAAACATCAGCTTTATGACTTATTGGTAGTGACCACCTTGGTTGCTTACCAGGGGAACACTCTTTAATGCTGGGGAAACATGCCACTAGTGTGAAAAACACTGCGACCCACGGGCACACTCACAGGATGTGGGGGGCACTGACACGCCAATCTCCAGAGCTTGGGCCTGCACCCGAGAGTCCACCATGAGGCAGACACCCGCCACTGTTCAAGAGTTTCTGAGCAATCAAATGCACAGAGAACACTGTGGCCTGAGACCTGGTTTCCCCCGGCTGAAGTTTCACAAGGATTGCTCATTTGCCACAAATAATTATCTTAATGACCCCAAGCATTTTTTTTTTCCAGCTTCTGAAACAATCTGCATGCTGCTGCAAGTATCTTTCCAATGCTAACAGACTACGAATATTCTTTTCTTATGAAACTGTGAAAAGGAGACAAAGAGGAACTGTTCAACCCTCGGAAGATCTGAAGGGAGAACGGGCACTGCCCAGGAAGCGTGCAACCAGCCCACAGTGTGACACTAAGCCCTTACAGGGCTGGGAAGAAAGCTCTCCTGCTGCTCGGCCAAAGGAACCGCCTATAGCTCCATCCCTAAGTCATCCCTCCTCACCTCCACAAGTATCCACGCACAGGTATCCACTCATAGGTATCCACGCACAGATATCCACGCATAGGTATCCACGCATAGGTATCCACGAATATGGCATACAGATCCACACATACACATGAAGGAAATAAATTTTAAAGCAACAACAGAAGATTATTTTACCTACCAGCACAGAATATCCCAGGGACTTCACTTCTGATGATAACGGTCCGAACTTTCTTATCCGACTTTAACGCATCCACCGATTTTGATAACTAAACCAAAGCAGGGAGGGCAAAAAAGGGAAAAAATCATTTTCAAAGTCATATCAACGGTGTATCTTAACAATAGAAGCAAACCGCTTAATCTTCCACTCACCATTTTGAGGAGATTTTTACTGAGTGAATTTTTCCCATAAGCTCTGTTAATTCCAAGCACCACAATTCCTAATTAAGGAGGGAAAAGGACACACGTTTGGGTTAGTGGGGCACTCAGGAGGCAGACTGCAGACGAGGACGGTGACTGACACCTGACTGATCTGCCCTCGTAGCTAAGGCCTCTTGCGAACACGGGCTTTTATTTTCCAGCTGTAGCTTCCTTTTCAAAGCAAGTGCTTCTGTTTCTTTAATATGGTAACTAAAACTTATCAGATTGAACTGGTGCTCACTGTTCACTTTACGGGGAGAATGTCAGCGTCACGGGCCCTTCAATTCCAAGGACTCTGCAGTGTTTTCCAGGTTTTAGTCTCGGAGAAGACCAGGGAGGCCACAGGAGAGCAGGGCAGTTAGGACTCCATTCACCATCGTCCTTCCAGTGACGGCCACTTTCCCACCTGCTCCTCCAGGCGTGCCTCAGTGCATGCAGGCCTCTGACCTGCTTTCTGGTGATGTTGCAGCTGTAGGCTGCTCCTTGCTGATGAACCAGTCTTAGTACGCACTTCTATGCCAGGCTTCCTCCTGACCTCTGCCCTGCGCACTTCACCCAACAATACTTGTGTTCAGATACACAGGCAATGCAGACTCGGCCCAAAGAAAACAAAGTTCCTTATCCTTCCCCTGACACCGGGGCTCTCCCGGCTCACCGCCTGTCTTGCCCAACTCTCATCTAAACCCAGGCTTGCCATCCCAGCTGCAGCAGGTCCGAGCACAGGATTCACCACTTATGCAAAATCCTTTATTTGCAAAACACCCAAACTCCATGGCCAATACCCAAACTCTATAGCTCTACGCACCTTCTCCAGAAGTACAAACTTTCAACTGGGAATCAGAAATGCCCTCTCCAGCACTGGGTGTGGGCCTTACCTGTTTCTGACTTAAATCAAAGCAAAAGGCACACATCCAGATGCCCCTCGGGTAAAGAAAAGCTTGCAGGGCCTAAGGCTGTGAGAGTTTGAAGGACAGTGGGCTGCAGCCCAGCAGAGCCCACAGCCTTGGGTATACTGGCTCACTGATCCACAGCAAGCTGACAGATAGCCAGCATTCCGCCCCAGTTATGCTGTGGAGGTCGAGGATGTGCCGTGAGCGAGAAGGTGGTTATCTGACTTCCAACCTAAGTGACTGCATCACATCCAAGCTTCAGTTTCCATGTGAAGAAGTTAGTAGCTCAAGCCAGATGTACTGAGTTCCCAAGACAGTGCTCAGCTGCACATGAAATACCCACCAATAACATGGTGACTCTGGTCAGGTTGGCATGGCCTGGGGCAAAGGAAGATGGTCAAGAAAGGCTCCCCTGGGCACTGCTGAGAAGAACCAGAAAGAAGAGCAGGTAGGTAAGTGGAAACCATTGGGAAAGAGGTGCGACTGGATTGACACGTGCCTAGAACTACTGAAGCACACCTCTAGGGCTGGCTGTGGCCATCCCTGCTTATCTATGAATTAATGAAGGGAATGGACTCATCCCTCGATGGAGTGTTAGTGAGATGGCATTATCAGAAAGTGGCAAAGGTAGGAGGGGCCTGGCTGGAGGAGGGCCGCAGAATGTGGGGTTATATCTTTCCTGGTCCCTTCCTATCCCCCTTCCCTCAGCTCACAGTCCTTTCATGAGGCAAAACAGCTTCCTCCACCAGCATGGTGTTCCGCCAAAATGCATGATGGGCTCAAACAACCAAGGGATGAACCCTTCTGAAACCACTAGCCCAAAAAGTAACTCCTCCCTTGTTTATATTATCCCTGTACAATACAGACATTTTGACAGAAAGGAAAAGTAAATAACACAGAAACTGAATTCGGGGCAGAGGCCACACAGGAGGAAGCACAAAACAGTCACACAGAGAGCATGGTGGGAGGAGGAGAGAAGAGCAGGTCAACCCAGTGAAGAAGTCGGCACAGGTCAGAAACACCCGCAGGCCAAGGTCAAAGTTCTGCCTTTAGCCTAAGAACAGGGAGTAGCAGCTAACAGAAGCTGGCTCTGCACCACGCACATCCTCCTGCGATCCTGGGGCGGGGCTGCGGCATCTGGAGGCTGGCACTGGTACAAACCAAGGGAAGCGAAAGGACTCACATGTATTCAAGATGTGGGAATGCAAACCTGATGACTGGATCTGAGGGCCGGTTATCCTGGAAGGCTGGGCTGGCGACATCTACCAGGTGTCTGGCTTTAGCAACCAGCAATGCAAGAGACAACTTCTGGTGAGACAACGATCTTAGCGTGTACCTTCACATTCGTTCCCAAACACTCTGCCAGTGTGGTGGTCTGAACAGCCTTGGCCCATGGGAAGTGGCACCACGAGGGGGTGTGGCCTTGTTGGAGGGGGTGTGGCCTTGCTGGAGAAAGTGTGAGTCGCTGTGGGGGGTGGGCTTTGAGGGCCTAGGCTCGAGCTCTGCCCAGTGCAGGACTCAGTCTCCTTCTGGCTGACTTCAGATCAAGAAGTAAAACTCTTGGCTCCTCCAGCACCATGTCTACCTGCAGGATGCCATGCTTCCAGACATGCATAATAGACTGAACCTCTGAAACTGTAAGTCAGCCCCAATTAAATGTTTGCCATTATAAGAATTGCCTTGGTCCTGGTGTCTCTTCACAGCCATAGAAACCCTAACACAGACAGAATCGGTTAAAAAAATGTCAGTCTAAAAGCATAAAGACCAGTTAGGTTTACATGTACCTTACACACAAGCCAAAGGCAATGTGCACAAACCAAGGCAATGGACCACACTGACAGAACGCTGGCAAGTGTTTGAAATCTCTACTGAGGAAGAGAAGAACCTGACCAACACAAGCCCCCCTCATTAGAAAGCAGTACACACAGCCAGTAAGACAAAGGACAGCAGGGCAAACCGGAGCTGACATCATACTCAATGAACGCAGAGTCTCCAGGCAATGATGAACAAAATAAGGCCCCACAGCTGCTCGGCGTGGTGCTGAGAGCCTCGGGAAGGCAACTTGGCAGGAGAGAGACAAAGAGCATAGAGACTTCAAGATGGGAGAGAGAGAAGTAAGATGACGCCCACTGACGGGGGCGTGGTCCCCTGTGAAGGAAATCCCACAGAGCCCAGGAAAAACCTACAGAGTTAACTGATGAACTCAGCAACATTTATACTTGATACATTAACAATGAATCATCTAAAAATAATTTTAGAAAATAACTCCACTGATAACAACATCAAACCACAGAACAGGAACTCCATCAACATTGCGGTCATCACCCAGCCCTCAGGTGGAAACGGCTGGGGGACGTCCTAGTGTGCTGAGTATTCAGATGCTGATTTCAGACAAAGACCATCCTGTTGCCTTTACTAGGAAGTGTCTCCTGGTTCTCCATCGCCTGATTGGTCAAATAAAGAGCTGAACAGCCTATAGGTAGGCAGCAGAGGGAAAAGCAGGATGAGAGTGGAGAGGGAGAGAAAAAGGGTCTCAGCTGGGACCCAGAGAGTTGCTGTGGAGACAGGAACGGAGAAGGAGGTGCCAGAGCAGGACCAAGATGGCGGCAGGTACCAGGCCGGCCGGGAAGCTGCTGGGCAGTAGGCCAGGCCACCATAGTCAGATTAGAATAGCTCAGAATCCACCCAGCTTTAGTGCCTGGAGCTTATTAATAAATGTAAAGGTCTCCATGTCATTATTCAAAGCAAGGGCTGGCAGAGAAAAGCCCATGCTTTTACAGGAAAATAAGCCATATTTAAGTCTATCAGAGAATTAAGATCTGACAAGAGAACACAAAGAATTGTGGTGTCTCTCAGCAGAACCCCACAGCATGAGTCTCCAGGAAAACCAGTGCTGTGATAGGAACACCTTAACTACACCTGGCCAGCCGAGAGGCCTCATTCGAACAAGTATGAGATGCAACAGCCCAGGAGCTCAATGTAGGCCATTGTGTGGTGGTTAATCTTCAGTCAGGTAGACTGAGGCTCGCCTAAGAGGTCAGCCATGTCCACCTGTGGGCGAGACTCTAGAAAGGACTAACTCATGGGAGAAGACAGTAGGACACCCATCAGGAAGGGCATCCAGGTCTATCTCAAAGCTCAAGGCGACAGAAGTAGCTAACTGCACAGCTCTCCATCACTAAGCATCTTGGATCTCATACTGTCCAGACTGGCCCTCAACTCACTATGTAAGGGAAGATAAACTGGGGTTTACTACAGGCACATCACCAACCACTCCCTGCTTAGTGCATCCTTGCGGACCGAGAACTGAATCCAGGGCTTTCCTGGTGCTAGGCAAGCACCCCACCAGCTGAGCTGCACACCAGCTCCCTACATTAACATTTTTGTATACAGTTAGGGACCTCTTTTGATATGAAACAGAGGGGGCGTGGTGTTCCATTTTGTCTGAAAATAAGAACAATAATAATAAGGCAGAAACATAACCAGAAACATCGTGAGTCACAAGCAAGGACTCACAAGGGCTTCAGAGTCTTAATTTTGGTGAAAGTGCCTGAAAACATGGCATCCTCCATTAAGGCTTTTTCTTCTCACCATCAAGATGTATACTTTTACTTAAAATTTTTCTAACTTTGATAACTTAATCACTATTTAATAAAAAAATTAGATTAATAAGCCAACCACTGAAAAATGCTGACAGAACCTGACAACCACAATAAAATCAATAACCTGGAAAATGCTCAGAGGTGGTGCAATCCATATATAAAGCACACCAGCTCCCGGCTTCTGAACAATATGGTGAGATGTGCCCAGCAACTAGAATTTGTTTAGATTTACTTTAGAGTGTTGGGTATTTTGCCTGCACATGGGTGTATTTGAGCACGTGGCTGCCTGTTGTCTTGGACACCACAAAAAGTGTATCATATCCCCTGGAACTGGAGGTTGTGAGCCATCACGTGGGCACTGGGGATAGAACCTGGGTCCTCACAGGAGCAGTGAAGGCTCTTAACCTCTGAGCCATCTCTCCAGCCCTGTATCTACTTTTCTAACAGGCATCTTACAACTCAACAATTCCTTAAAAGAAAAACAATTAAAGCCAAAAGAACAAACACACAAAAAGCAGCCACTACCATAAAAAACATTCTTTCGTTTTTTTGGTTTTGTTTGGTTTTGGAGACAGGGTTTCTCTGTGTAGTCCTGGCTGTCCTGGAACTCACTCTGTAGACCAGGCTGGCCTCGAACTCAGAAATCCACCTGCCTCTGCCTCCTGAGTGCTGGGATTAAAGGCGTGTGCCATCACCACCCAGCCAAAAAGATAAAATAAACATACCATAAAACTAGCCCAGTAGATAGGGAGCAGAAAGGAAACACTCCTAAAAGCTGTTCTAGGGGAAGACATCACATTTCAGAAACAGCTAAAAAGGAGAGGCTGGAAGAATAACCAAATGACTGGCTCTTAGCAAGAGGTAGGCAATTCACACTGGCAGACGATGCTTACAACCCTGAAAACCAGAAAAGCAGACCTGAACAAGTTAGACATGTCCTTACACAGTAAGCCAAAAGCTTGTACAGTTCCCTCACATCCACTCAAGGCACCCTTATTCTGAACACAGCGCTGCTAAACCCACCCAAAAAGTAGCAACGCAGTAAGAACCAAGAAAACCAAAACCCCGAACAAGGGCTGAGGAGGGAGGAGCCAAGACATCACAGTGAAACAGCAGTCAGGGTCCCGGCATTCGAGGCACTGGGTGGGATGGATGCCCTCGCACAGGCAAACACCACTCTGGTCCCCAAAGTAGTATCAAAGGGCAACCTTCAAAGGGACAGCAAAAGACAAGTGCAGGGGATTTCCTCCAGAATGCAGCAACCTTAAGTCGGTGGGGCAGAAGTAACCAAAGTGCTAGGATGGCTGGGTGCCACCTCGTGGGAAAAAGCAAAGAATACTCATATACACCTAAACGCTAGACCGAGAGGGTGGAGCTGAAGGAGTCCTGAACACAGCAACAGAATGTATAAACATGATACACAATGACGCAACCTCATGTACAGCCACTCTGGTGGCTCCTGAAATGTGGCTTTCAGTCTGATGCTGCTGGTGTCCAGGTTTTGCCCTTTATAGGTGGTAGACTCTTCCTTCAGTTTCTAGAGTGAGTTTTTACTATGGTGGATTTTGACAAATGCTTTTTCTGAGTGTACTGGGATAACTTTTCTTCTTGCTTACTCTGCCAGTATGATGAATTACTTTAAATGTGTTTCAATAATGACCTACACCTGCATCCCCAGAGTAACTGCCACATGGTTGTGGTACATAATTCTTTTATGTATCATTTGATTTAATTTGTCTGTGTTTTACTTGAGGCCAAAATGATACACACTTACACCTAAATACAGAAGACCCAGGGTTAAAGGTGAAGAAAGCAGTGAACAAGACGACAGAACGCACAAACATGATACATAATAACCAGTCATCTCAGTAGTAACTTCAGGCTTGAAAGACCTAAAGAGATCTAGGTTGGAGAAATGGCTCAGCCAGTAGAACACTTGACCTGTGTGAACTCAGCCTCCCTGAGTTCATAAACTCAGATGGATGAATAGATAGACAGACAGGTAGATAGATAGATGATAGGCAGAAATGATAGATACGATGATCAGAGTGGATAATAAGCAAGACTTGGTGGCTAGTTCTAAAGACGCATTTCTTGTTTGAAGATGAATCATGCTGGCACGGAGCAGAGAGCTGATTTAAGAGCAAGGCACACCCTCCCAAAAGGGAGCCTTCCATAGTACAGAAGTCCCCTTCCTCTAAGACACCATCATCTCCAATGCGCTTGCACCTGCAGAAGAGCCAACAGAGCTATGTGGAGAAGACACAAAGACACGCCCCACAGCACTGCAGACAGGCCCAGCAGCAGCTCACTGACTGCAGAAGCTCTACCCAGTCACAGCAGAGCTTTCTCAAGCTCAAGGGAACATGAGCAGGACAGAAACACCAGGGGCTAAAACACCTTAATACATGGAATGCACTCCTGTAGCCCGGACACTCTGGAGGCTGAAGCAAGACCTCAATTCTAGGCCAGCAAAGCTATGTTAAAAGAACAAGGACAGCAAACTAAATGCAAAGGGAGGGAGAGGGAGAGGCACGAAGCAGCAGACCCACAACACTGGGAACCACAAATCAGCAAAGAAAGTTCAATGAAACAAAAAGGGGTGTGTGTGTGTGTGCGTGTGCGTGTGTGTGTGTGTGTGTGTGCGTGTGTGTATGTGTGTGTGCGTGTGTGTGTGTTTGTATGTGTGTGTGTGTATATGTGTGCGTGTGTGTGTGTATTTGTATGTGTGTGTGAGCGTGTGTGTGTGTATGTGTGTGCGTGTGTGTGTTTGTGTGTATGTGTGTGCGTGTGTGTTTGTGTGTATGTGTGTGTGCGTGTGTGTGTTTGTATGTGTGTGTGTGAGTGTGTATGTGTGTGCGTGTGTGTGTGTGTTTGTATGTGTGTGTGCGCGCGCGTGTGCGTGTTTGTATGCGTGTGTGCGCGTGTGTGTGTGTGTATGTGTGTGCGTGTGTGTGTTTGTATGTGTGTGTATGTGTGTGTTTGTATGTGTGTGTGTGCGTGTGTGTGTATGTGTGTGCGTGTATGTGTGTGTTTGTGTGTGTGCGCGTGTGTGTGTGTGCACGTGTGTGTGTGCACGTGTGTGTGTATGTGTGTGCTGTGTGTGTGTGTTTGTATGTGTGTGTGCGCGCGCGTGTGCGTGCGTGTGCGTGTGTGTGTGTGTGTGTGTGTGTGTGTGTGTGTGTGTGTTGCTAGTTTTGGTTTCTTTAAAAACCCAGTTATATGTTTTTGTTTTAATCCCAGTTGTGGGATACGTGCTGCTTCAGTTTGTCCACAGCTTCTAACTATGGTTGTCTTGTGCTCTAAGAGGGCCATGAATTTTGCCAGCTGCAGACAGTCTAACTCTGAAGACTCTGGAGAAGGAATAAATACCAGAGTCCCAAGAGGGACACCGGTGGTCCAAAGAAGGCAACAGGTGCAACTGCCCCTGCATTTGCCGTTGCTGAACTGCAGGATTGACGAAGACTGGACTTGCCCCATGGATCCCAACGCCTTTAATCAGCAAGATATAGTCTATTTCGTTGGCTGAAAGAGGTCTATGCCCCCTTTTCCCTCTAAACTTTCTCTCCTACCTAGTGTTGGGAGTTGGAAGGAAGGGAGATGTATAAAAATAAAATAATAAAACAAATACACCAACATTTATGTGTGTGTCTGTCTGTGGGACCAGGACTGACATCTCTCATCTAAACCAAGAGCCAGCCAGCTTTAGCTGGCTCAACTCTAGGATTCCCTCTCTCTGCCTCTAACAAAATGAGATTACAAAACCAACAGCCACTAATCCTAGCGGGCATTTAGATAGCTTCTGAAGGCCCAGACCCCAGGCTTGACAGTGCATGGTAAGCACTTTACCCCGAGACAACTCCCAGCCCACAAAAAAACATTGTTTTTTTAAAGATGAATAATTTGAAAAAACCTCTATCAAAGACACTTGAGCAATTTTTAAGTCTCTATGAAAAATAGAAACAGAAGGACGATGTCCTACTCCAGTCTTCAAGGTTAGCACCAAACTGGACAAAGATTATAGGAATGGAACACTAAAAATCAGTATTTCTCATAAATATGGATGCAAGCATATCAAATCCAACATTATATAAAAACTATCACAACCAGGTGGGGTTTACTTCCAGAGATAGAGGTATGGGCCATTAACTGAAAAGCATTTAAAATAACTCATCACTTTAACAACCTAAAAACAAGAAAAGTCAAGATCGTCCCAGAAAAAGTATTTGGCAAAATTCAACAAGATAAAAATGAGCTACAATTCACTCTACAAACTCCTCACTCAACTGATAACGGGCTAAACAAACTAGGCACCACTAGCATCAGATGGAGTGAGCAAAGTCTGGCAAAGCTTTCCTCCACAGATCCAGAGCAGCCAGACCAGGCTGCAGCCTCGTAACTTAGCAAGAGAGAAAGGAGTGAAGGCATTCAGAAAGAAGCATAAGCCACACTATGTGCCCTATATGGAAAACATACAAAGTATCAGAACAAGTCAGAGAGGCTATGGAAGCACACAATGAGATGCCTATGGACATCCAGTGGATTCTTACACATCGGCAAGGAGTAGCTGGAAAATGAAATCGGCAAAACAATTCTCTTCCCGGCAAGACAAGCAGCAGAGATGCCAGTCAGTGCACACAACCTGACAAAGACAAAATGGTTTCCGTGTGTCTTCGGAGGGGGTAAATGAAGTGTCCGTCGAAGACTAGAGGGTTTGTTTTGAGTTTGATTTAAAAAAAAAAAAAATGTTCCAAATTGAAGCTGGAGAGATGGTTTCGTGATCAAGAGCACTTGCTGTTCTTAGGACCTGAGTTCGGTTCCCAACACCCATGTCAGGCGGCTCGAATCCACTGTGACTCCAGACACCGTAACTTTATTATTAGATAACTCATATATTCATAAAATACATGGAAATATATCTTTTGGAACATAGAGAAAGGTGTGCTACCAGATACCTGCCATGTCTACCAGCCTAGAGAAAAGTGTGCTACCAGACGCCTGCCATGTCTACCAGCCTAGTTCGGGGGAAGCTGGCATAAGGAAAGGCTGTGGGAAGGTTTCATTGAAATCTCCCTCCAGATCTTTGCATCTACACATGAAGGATGAAGACCGAGCATGAAGAACGACTGCTCCGGTCACTCGCTTCTTGGTTCTGTCTGCCAGAAAATTGCCCCAACAGTTTCACAGAGACATCTTTAAAATGGGTCACATTACAGCCCGGGTTCCTTGGGGGCAGGGAGGCAACCATTCCGGGAAGCATCTGCAGAAACCTAAGCAGAAAAGACTGCAGAAGAGAGAGCAAGCTTAGGGGCAGCGGCAGGGTGTGTGAGCTGTGGCCCAGGGGTGAAGAAGACCTGCAAGAGAGGACTCCCAGCTCACCAATGTGAAGAGTCATGTGGGAAAAGGGTGGCTGCAGACAGGAGACAAGGGGGAAAGACTGGGGGAGGGGGAGGGCGCCTCGGCATGCTGAGCCAGGGACCACTAGGCTACTCTAAAACTGAGTGGGATGAACAAGAATGTAAGAAGTAGTAAGTGCTAGGGAAACGTGGCTCACTGCGAGGATCCCCGTGACGACAGCTGCAAGCCTCCGGTGCTCTGTGTGCCTAACCCAGCCACCAGTCTAAACCTCACCAAGGAAGCCGAGTGCTTCTTTGCCCACAGAGGGTCCTCATAGTCCTGAAAGGCCGAGAGCATCACATTCTGGACTCATCACTCTGTGACAAAAGCACCAGGAGCACTATTGAGAATGTGATGCTAGAATCTGCTCGATCCACCCGGGGGCCACAATACTCCCAGCATCCCCTTCCCTCTCACCCTACTAAGAACACAGGGATTTCTCACCAGAATTGAGTTTACATCAAAGGAGATACTGATGGACATGGACACACACACACACACACAAAATCCTGCTGAGAAACACTTACCCTTCCTCAAAGATCTTCAAGAGACTTAAGATCTTCAAGAGCTTATGAAGCTCCTGCTTCATAAGGCCTGATTCCACTCTGCAGATCCCCCTCAATGCTGTGTGTCTCTGGTGCCAGTCCCTGATTCTCCTGAGTCCCTGCCATGCTGTTCGCTGTCTGTCTGTCTGTCCGTGGCAATCTGCTAGTAACTAAACCACTGACAATCTGGCTCAGTATCCCGGTATCACCAACCTTTCAGAGACTCCATCTGCAGCACCCTGACCCTCACATCCTCCTCTGAACTACTTACAGTTGGCTCAGAGATAAAAATAAAGCAAAGCCTGCACCCTCACTTCTGCCAATCCTCAAAGAATGCTTGGTCAGTCTGTAGGCCAGGATGTTCTACTTACTGACATCTGCATTCAAGATAAACATTCCAGTTTATCAAAATATCAAATAATCTTCCATGGGCTGTATCTTTCCCTGCAGTCCAATCGCATCCCAACTTAAAGACTTCCAGGAGGCTCTGTGTGAATTTGTACATAAACACATACAAGCACACACTGAAGAACATACATACACCTAGCTGTAATCTCAACCCATTCATAAGAAACACACCCCTGGAGCATATAACAATTGAGACGCCAGCAAAACTAAGCTTACCCAAAAGACTGGCATTCAAGGCTTTAATGATTCCGGGCCTGACTAAGGTCCCAGCTGACCTTCCTACAACTCTTGTCACACCAGACTTGTCTTCTGCGATTTCCCAAATAAATATCTCCATCATTTGAACCATTCTGCTGTCTCAGAAGGCTCGAATGAGCAAGAAACAAAATGACTCCACATCGTTCTGAGAACCCTGCTCAACCATCAATAC
This sequence comes from Mastomys coucha, assembly GCF_008632895.1. Lineage (NCBI taxonomy): Eukaryota > Metazoa > Chordata > Mammalia > Rodentia > Muridae > Mastomys > Mastomys coucha. The sequence continues at coordinate 57,412,093 of NW_022196913.1, forward strand.
ACAGTAACCTTCTCATCTCCACAACCACCTCATCGAGTGCCTTTTATTCTGCTTGATATAGTCGATGGGTGGAGCACGGGGAACTTTGCATCAGAACTGTCAGTCTCCCATTGCCTACAGAATGCCTTGGAGTAGGCACTGTGGCTCAACCCTGTGATTCCCAACACTTTTAAATCTGGGCATCTTAACTTCCAGGGCAGCCTAGGTCATACACAGTAAGAAATAAACCCGGCAGGCATTTCGGGGTTCTAATCAAGTCTTGAAGCAAGTAAGCATCTCTGACCTTCAATACACAGGAGAGCTTCTAAAAAGACAGCCATCCTGACTTATTTTCTACTTCTTAAGAGATTACAGCACCCTATAAGTGGATATCAAAATGCACTGAGTGGTCCTCTCTTCCTTCCTGGGCAATACCTTATTCCACCGTCTCCATCACTATAGTTAAGCCGACACTGCATCTAAAGGGAACTAACTCAATATTCCTCTGCATCTTACCTTTTCATAGCTTTCCACCCTCTGTCTCCTCCCACCATAATAAGCCCAAGGGCAAGATGAATAGCCTCATTATTTACCCCACGGAGCTCAGCAAGGCAAAAAAAATTAAAAAGCGTTCAAAATTCTTTAAGCGAAGTGCAACAGTCCCCCAAAACTAACTCTCTGGGATAAAATGTGCAAAAGAATGCTTCTAATTTAAGATTCTCTCGGATAATAAAAAGGCATCCCCGCTACAGCTCGCACAACTCTCGCACCGACGCCTGAGGTAGCAGGGAGCTACCCGGGCCCTGTACTACACGCTCTGCATTGACCTTGGCTGGAGAGACCCCATGCGCGAGCATCATCACCGGGCAGACTGAACCCGGAGGGCCACCGTACCCTCGGGCCGCAGTGACAGCCGGGCCGACCTCCCTGGCCTCGCCCGCGCTACCCGCAGCTCACCTCGGTTCTCCTCCTCCAGGTGCCGCACGCGCAGCTCATCCTCGGTCTTCACCTCGGAGCTGTAGCCCCTCCTCGGGGCGGTACCCCTAGCCCATGCCACGGGGCCGAGCCGCGCGCAGCACGCGGCCACCAGGCGGACGCGACCCGCTCTCAAGGCGCCCAAAGCGCCTGGAGCCGCCGCCGCCATGTTGTATGTTTACAGCGGGCGCCCGCAGCCAAGCTCCGCCCCCGCTTGGAGACGCGCACGCACACGACAGGCGTCTGTCGCTCTGGCCCCGCCCCTCGCCGTCTGGCCCCGCCCAGGCCCTCTTTGCCTAGGCCGACAGTGTAGCACAATCTATTGCCAGCTCAGAGAGGGTGAGGCATCTTTAAAGCTGTGGAAACGCTTAAATTAAGGGGACCAGAGGGTTCTGCCTCCCTGCACTTGGTCCAAAGTAGGCTTTTGACTGACCATCCCGGCAGGAAAGAAGGTACTCTAAGGACAGACCCTTGTTCCCCGGCCCTGGATATCAGATTGTTAAAGTCCACAAGGACTTTAACAGGAGGGACTCCCTCTCTTCCTCCCCGAATCCCTTGTGAGGATGGGGAAGTTTGGGGCTTTGATGCCAGTCAGAGAAGGACCTTATCTTTAGACAGAAGTCCCACACAATTCTGACAACTTGTCACACTACCTTGCAGAAGAGACTAGAGATAAAGATAGGTCAGTGATTCGTGGGACCTTGCCTTGACCAGGACTACCTAACCCTCTATTTAAACCTCAACCTTATATCAAGACCTTGAAGATGGACTGGAGCACAAGGCCATCATAGGACACCTTTGTTCCTCTTACCAATGTGGGCACAGTGAAACTAATCTCTAATTGGCCTGTTGAAGGCAGGTGGCTGAACCTACCTTATCATGGTTGCCAGGACCCCAGGCTCTGATACTAATGGCTCCCATCACAAGGTCATTGTGTTAAGTGAGCAAGCAACAGTGGGCAAAACTGCTGCGTTCCCTTGGGTACCAATGAACAGGGAGGCAGCTCAGAGTGGGCTTCCTGCTTGTCACTAGATGTGCCTGGTCTTCGCAGCCTAGCAAGCAAAGGGGAGAGCAGCAAATAGGGAAATGGGCTCTGAAGCACACCTATGGAGATCGCCTGGAGCCAGTGTCCCAGCAAGAGCCAGTCCTAAGGAAAGCTCAGGCCCACTCAGGCCCAGGTGCGGTTCTGAGCCCTGCTCAGGCTCGCTCAGGCCCAGGTGCGGTTCTGAGCCTAGGGCTTCTCCAGAAACCTTGGGGCAGTTCTGTACAGAGATTCGTTAGGCTGCCTTGCTTGAGGATTTCCAACTACGAGGTTTTTATCAGCTCTCAGCCCAGAAAAAGCCTATTTAGAAATGGTGTCTTCAAAATGTGCCACCATTACAGGAGTTTAAGGGTTGAATTCAAACTCTTGCCCCTCTGGGTCCTTACAAGCCAGGTTCCACCACTCCTCCTCAGTAAGCAAACTAAAATCACTGAATTAATAGTGCAAAGCAGAAAGGGGAGGTTGATCCAATATGTCCACGCTGGGAAGAGGGACTAAGAGACCCAGTGATGCTTCAAGTCCCTCAAAGTCTGTTACAGTTTAAGTAGAGAGCCAAAATCATGCATAGCCAGGCCACTCAGGTTAATGTGTGGTCCCTCCCATCACTGAGGCATCACTGTCTGTGAGAATTTTAGGCTTTTCCATCTCCCAGTGTGAGAATCCTGGGGGGAAATTCCCACTCCCTGAGGAGCCTTAGTTCCCAGTCTGAAGCTAAAAGAAGAGATAGAATGTCCCCTTAGAGCAAATTACACTCCTTCCAGGCAAGCAAATTACTCTCTGGTCATATAAATTCTGGCATAAGGACTAGAGAGATGGCTCAGCGGTTAAGAGCTCTTGCTGATCTTCCTGAGGACCCCAAGTTCAATTCCCCACACCCACATGGTAGCACACAGTTGTCTGTAAATCCAGTTCCAGAGGATCTGGCACCATCATGCAAATAAGCAGGCAGACCACTAAATCACATCAAAAGAAATAACTATTTTAAAAAGAAGGAGAAAGAGATTCTGTATAATTACCTTCATCATCCAGCACAAATCCCTGAGGTGTTCTGCCTGCTGGCTTTGATCCAAAAGGAGCAGAGCCAGTGGAATCCTGAGTGCCCGCTCTCTGCAGAGGTTGCTCTTGAAAGTCCTTTTTCTAATAGCAGTGTTCCTTTTGCTGGGGAGTGTTGAGATTATTACTGTTACTGTTTCTCCAACTTGGTTTTGAAGTCTCTAAGCAGATAGGAGGTGTGGGGGAGAAAGAGGGGCCAGCCAGTAGGAGAGGTGGGTGATAGAGGGAGGGAGGAGAAAAAGGAGGAAGAGGGAGATGGAGGGAGAGAGAGAGAGATTGATTAAGGATGAGAGCCAACCAACATGGTGGCTTCTAATTGGTGGGGTTAGAGCAAGCCTCTGGAGTCCAGGTATGGTCAGAGGGTCATCCCTGCATACCTAGCAATCAACATAGGGTGTGAGGATCAGGGAGGACAGTGCCTTGGGCCTTCCCATTGAAGGAAAGGCAGACATCCGAATGGACCAAATTAAGAACCAAGGAGGCACAGAACTGAGAACCAACTGCATCAGGGTGACTGGGCCCCACCTTAGCGGTAAGAGTTAAATTCATGTTCAAAACAGATGCGGAGACAACATAAAATTGCAAGACTTCATTGCACTGGGAAGGTTTGGATTTTCAATTTATTTGGCCAATTGGCTTTTTACATGAGGTTACCCAACACTACCCAGGTTGGCCTCCAACTGGAGATCCTGGGTCTCCTTTTTTTTTTTTTTTTTTTTTTTTTTTTTTTTTTGACACAGGGTTTCTCTGTGTAGCCCTGGCTGTCCTAGAACTCAACTTTGTAGACCAGGCTGGTCTCAAACTCAGAAATCCGCCTGCCTCTGCCTCCCAAGCGCTGGGGATTAAAGGCGTGCGCCACCACCGCCCGGCTGGCCTCCTCTATTTCTGACCAAGCAGCTCTCACCACCTTTTCCTCAGGGTCATTCTTTTCGAAGAGTAGCTCACAGAACTGAGGTGAGCCCTTTATGTCCATGACAGGCTTATTACAAAGAACATCTCAAAGGTCACACATGAACAGTCAGGTGAAGTGACTCACTACTTCAGGGTACAGCACCTGAGGTCCTCAGGCCTCCACACGTATCTGTGAACACGTGGACATTCACACATGCACACACAAATGAAAAAAAGCAATTGTGAATCTGCATCCTTCCAAAGGCTGGCAACAGCATCTCCCACTCAGCCCAGGATCATGACAACCCAAAGGAGACTGGACAGAATCCCACATCGTTGAGCTGGCATGCTTAGCACCTGGGAGGTATTAAGCGGGTTTTGATGGAGGATTTTTTTCAGCTTCTGATGTCTATTGAGGTGGGATTCGCTGAAAGACAAGGAACACCTGGATCTGTTGATAACATGATAGCAATACGGTCATCTCCCCCTCTTACCCCAACAAATAAAGATGGGAACTGGCCACAAAGCTCTGCCTAGAAACCAACCCTGCTACTCTTTATTCTCTCACATTATGAGCCTGAGAGTACACCCTCCTGCTTCTCCTAAAAGATAATCGTTTCTCTGTTGCTAGAGAACCAGAAATCTATGGTTTGGTTCCTGTCCATGAGAGCCCTGGAAGTCATTGTTTCTTGTCCCTTAAGCACTTGCCCAGTGGATAGAATTGTATAATGTCCTCTAACTCTTCTGTCCTCCTATGGTGTAAAGGGAGCAGGACAGGTTGTCCAGTCTGCTCTGGCTGCCACAAATCAGGTGTCTTAACCAACAGATTTTATTTCCTCATAGGCATGGAGGTGGAGATACAAGGTCACAGCACTGGCAGGGTGAGGCTTATCTTCCCACTGGCAGATGTTCACCTTCTCATTCTGTCCCCACATGACTTCTCCACTGTATGCGCCTGTCCCTTGCTTTTCTTCCTCTGCTTAGAAGGCTGTATGTAGTCCAGTTGTAGCTGGCCTGGCAGAAATAAGGATGTTCTAAACAGACATTTGTGTCTCTCCATCTGACCTTGAGACTATTAAAACAATGGGCCCCAAAGACATGGGAATGTCTCCCTTAGGGTCTCATGCTGGGGGAAGGAAAAGGTGCCAGAGAGAGAAGACTCTTGATTCCTGGAAAGAGATTTCACCCAGTCCTACAACTAGCCAGACTACTTTACAGGATTTGTCAGCAGCCCAGATACTGTGGGCAGGGCCACACCTTTACTGGAACCGCTTAGATGTGCACACACATCCGTCTAGATTTTTTTTTTTTTTTTTTTTTTTTTTTAGTGGTTTCCATGGACCTCTTGGTTTCTCCTCCCAGTGTGGCCATGTTGAATGGACCTCTCCTTTCCTACTTTCCACTCTTACTTGGCTCCTTTAATTGGCTTGTTGAGGACAGATGGGTAGACCTGACTTGGGGCCCTAGTTGTGACCCCCATGTTTAACACAAACACTGTCACAGTCAGGCTGCACCCATATGAACCTCCCAGCCTTAATTACTTCATATTCATCCAATAGGACAGAGAATTTCACTCCATGCTTTTGGGAGAGTCATAGTTCGGTTCATATGAGAAATTCTTTTGTTTGTTTGGGTAAAGTCTTATGACATAGCCCAGGCTGGCCCAAAACTCCAGCTCCATCTGCCTCAGCCTGCCAAGCTGTATACCAACACAGGCTACACAACAGAGGACTCCTCCAGTTCCCTGCAACCAGCTCTGCTGACTAGCCCTGGATCTACATCGATGCCTCAGGTGATGACAGGACTAATAGCTTAAGATATCAGGGGCTTACCCCATGCCCTGTCCCAACAGTAACCGTGAGAAGCATTTTGCCAGGAGTCACATTAATAAGCTGTAGGACCTGGTGAGAGCCCAGGTAAAGTCCCCTCATAATCCCCCACCTCCCTGCGGATGGCCTCTCTTGTCCCTGGGACATCTGCTTATGGGACATCAGGATAGGCATAGAATGCTGGCCTTTCTCTCAGACTAGACCCCACTTACCAGACATGGTACACCTGCAATCCCAGCACTCAGCAAACTCAGTAGGCCAGCCTGAGCTACACAGTGAGTTTAAGTTCAGCCTGGGCTACATGAGACCCCCATCTCCCATAGCTAAGCCACTGCTTTTAGAAGGTCCATAACAGAGCAGCAAATGACAGTTTGGTCAGTCTCTCTCTATGGTTTGTGACCATCCAGAAGTCACCCCACCCCCAGCCCCGCAGCAGCAGAGTGTACTTCAAGGCTGGGAAGTACCAGTCCCTCGATACTCCTGTGTCAGGTCCATAACTGTCTCTCTAAATAAAGCATTTGCCCACGAACATCACAGCGAGAAAAGTCATGATGCTCTTCTGTTGAGCCCGGCAGCGCTGCGTCAAGGTCAGGATGAAGCCCAGTGATTCCATCACCCTCCTGCAGGGGAGGGGCCAGCTCCCTGAGGTCAGGTCTCTATTCCTTTACAAGCTGATTTTTCCACTATCCAAGAGTGTTCCTGTTATGTTTATTTGCACTCATTATATCCCCGTGCAAGCCTGTTGTTAAAAGCACTCATACTGCCAGGACTAGTGGCCCGTGACTTTAATCTCAGCACTCTGGAGGCAGAGGTAGGTAGGTCTCTGTGAGTTTGCTTCCAGGCTGGTGTGCTGAGGGACTTATAGATTAGCCTGGGATACTTGGTGAGACCCTTTGTCGTTTAGAAAAAGTGCTCAAGTTGAACAAAGTTTTGTACTGAGAAGAGCACCCCATCCGTTAGTCTTATTTTTTGTCTGCTATCTATAAATCATGGGGTGCCTTTGGCAGGAAAATTCACTGTGGCTTACTGTGTACTTTTAAAACATTACTCGGTGATGCTGACCCACATCTCAAGGTTATAAAAGGGCACAAAGGCTGACGATGTCTTAGCTCCATTAGAAAGGTGTTCACAGAGCACTGGAAAAGCAAGCCGTGGATTTGTGGCGGCACATGCCTGTCTTCCCAGCACTTGGGATGGAGAGGCAGGATGCTCAGGAGTTCAAGGTCATCCTCAGCTACACAGTGGGTTCAGGGTCAGCCTGCGCTACTTGAGAGCCTGTGTCAAATAAAAGCACATGAGACGACTGTATGATGTGACCATTCCCAGGAGCTGACCGGAGCTTAGGGTGTGAGGGAGGTGAGAAGGGTGTGCTAGGTGATGAGGGAGGTGAGGAGAAGGGTGTGCTAGGTGTGCTAGCTAGCTAGGACTTTGAATATGCAATCGGTACTTGTTATACCCAGCATGCACTCTGGTATGCTAGTAGGCACCACAGCCCTTTGTACCTTCTGCCTTTTAGAATTTGGGGAAATGGAATTTCCTTTGGACCTGACAATAGCACACATAAGTATCCACTCCAAATGCAATATAGAACAATAGTTCTTAGTAGACTTGAAAATCAAATATAGGAGAATATTGTTTAATTCCAGATTCCACTTGGCAACCAACCTTCAATACACTAGGGCAAGGGAGATGGCTCAGCAGGTAACAACACTTCTTTTTCAAGCCTGGTGATCCCCATTTGTATCCCTGGGACCCATGTCAACACAAAAAGCAGGAATCATTTATACACACTTAGAATCCCAGCAAGCCTACCCTGTGGTAGGAGGTAGATGGGAGAACAATCCTGAAACTCAAGGGCTAGCCTGGAACTCACAGACATTCACCCTCCTCTGCCTCCCAAGAGTGTAGCCCGCGCAGTCTTCTCGCCGGGAAGAAGACACGCGGACACTAGGTTCCTTCTGCAGCA
>NW_022196913.1:57423216-57430216 GCF_008632895.1 Mastomys coucha
ATGGCGTGTCTGCTCATGATTGGCTGTTCGCTCATTACCCTACGTAACGCCCCGGGATGGGCCGTGACTGTGGTGTCCTTTTCACTCCATGCACATGCACAAACAGTTGTCCACTAGGAGTTAACAGCCGAAGTAGGTGCCATCCTGCCATGGCGAATGCTTCACGGCTCCCCACACAAGAGAGCCCGATAAAGGTGTGTGTCACCACACCCAGTTAATAATTTAAGATCCTGTTAGACGTTACAATGGTACGTTATAGATAACTCATGTTTCACCTGGGTAGCATTGTCTTCACATTGGCAGAGACTTATCTTTTTTTGTGTGCACCATGGGTATTTCTGAAATCTCTTATGAGTTCTTTTTGCCTTAACTATGTATCTGGGCTGAGTCTTCCATACAGGAACAGAACCCAAAGGCCACCTCCCATCCTTCACCAAGACACCTTTTCTATACCTCTTTTTCTGAGATTCCACCCCACTCCTGTATACTCTAGATTCAATAGTCACGAAACCTTTGTCCTCTGATCCCTGGACTAGTGTGGCTGTAGCTTTCTGAGTGTTGACCTCTGTATAGGGTGCAAACCACCGCGGGCCTGAACTCAGAGAAAAGACTCGATCGTGGTATGCACTTTTTCCAAGTGTGAGGTCCTTTCCACTCTCCTCTGCTCTGATTTCCTCCCAGTGTCTTTGAGTCCTTGGTTTTTCTGTCTTGTCCAGAGGCTGTAGGTTTGATTTGTTAAGAACTTCTCTGCTGAAGTCCCAAACAGACAAACACAGCTGGTATTGCTGAGAGAAGATGTACCCCAGGCTGGGTGCCGAGGACTGCAAGGTCATTTAACTAGCCACCTAGAAACTCAAGTTGGAGATGCTGATGAGTTTTCCTGGTTCCTTTGGGTGTTTCAGATCCCATCCTATTTTTATAGCAACTTGATACAGGTTAGAGTCATCAGAGAAAAGGGAGCCTCAACTCTGAAAATGCTTCCATCAGATGGGCTGTAGGCAAGACTGAGGGCATTCTCTTAATTAGTGATTGATGGGGGAGGCTCTCATCCATTATGGGTGGGGTCATTCCTAGGCTAGTCATCCTGGGTTCTATAAGAAAGCAGGCTGAGCAAGCCAGGGTGAACAAGTCAGTAAGCAGCACCCCTCCATGGCTTCTGTTTCAGCTTCTGCTTCCAAGTTCCTTCCCTGTGTGAGTTCCAGTCCTCACTTCCTTTGGTGATGAACAGTGATATGGAAGTGTAAACTGAATAAACCCTTTCTTCTCCAACTTGTTATGGATTATGTTGTTTCATCACAGCAATAGGAACCCTAAGAGAGATTCCTATGGATTTTTAAAACTATATTTGTGTAGCAGTGCATGCTCTGTACCTGCCCAAGAGCATCTCGTCTTTAGCTCCCATCCAGCTGCAGCAGTGGGCATGAAGAACACAAGTCTTTCCTGTATATTCGTCCCATGTCACATGTCTGAGTGGTTGCTACTTGGAAGCTTATGTAGGGTGCTTGTCACCCTGGACAACTGACTTTTGGGTATTCCTAAGTGAAAGTATCATACAGTTGATATTCGGAAGAAAGGAGACAGCAAGGATGGGGCTCAGTTGGTCAAATGTTTGCCTAGCCACACACAACACTCCCTGCTTTCGACTTCTTATGCAGAATAAACCAGGCATGATGGAGCACTCGCCTGTCAGCCCAGCACTCAGGAGGGAGATTCAGAAAGAACAGGCATGTTCTGAATAGGCCTTCTGCTAGAGAGTGACTTCGTGGAACTTCCAGAGTGCCTGTCTTAAAAATAAATAAATCAATTGAGATTAAGTTTAATAAATTCAAATAGAGACATGCAACATCAAAACTTTTGCTCAACATGAGCTTCTAGTTGGCTGAGACCCAAAGTGATTCATTTTGTCGGATGAGTAAAGTTAGGGAGTGGGCATCTGTGCAGTGTGTATGTGTGCGCGTGTGTGTGTGTGCTCATGTGTGTGTGTGTGTGTGTGCCTACACACACTCCCATGCATCTTGCAGCACCCTGGCTCTGGTCTCCCACTCTCCTATAAGGCCACTGGATTCAATCACAAGGCTTTATCTGACCTTAGGTTACCTTGAAAGGGTCCTCCTGTAAACACATGGTTGGGTTGTTTCCATCCTCATAACATCTCAGAATAGGGAATAGATTACAACACACGAAGCCCTGGGGACATGCAAACCCACATCCAAACACAGAACTCATACATCCAGTGAGTTATTTTTAAAAACATTGCAGATGCCCCCATCAGGTGTCTCTACCATATCTTACAAGACCATCTGAAGTTCTGCTGAGACACTTTGGCCTTGGACTGCTTGCATATGACAAGCCACCTCATCTCCATTTTACCAAGCAGCACTTCCAGTTCTGTGCAGGTCCCAGCAAGGACCAACACTGAGAACATTTGTGCCATGTGTTTGAGATTGTTCAGTGAACAGAAATGGCTGGTCTAACCCTCCCTGGGCTCCGAGAACCAAAAGGGTCTGTTTGGGCAAAGAGTAAGAAACGCTGATCGAGAAGCTGTTTCGAATAACCAGAACTCTTAGGGCTAAAAAGGGCATAAAACTGCTGTTCTGGATTAATCTCCAAATTATTAAGTAAAAACACCAGTCCATAGCCAAATTATCATCAGTAGGCAGAAAAATAAAGTGCAAACCAGGTCACAATAATAGCATTTTCTTTATCTTGATTGCTGGGCCTTTAATAACAGGGAGCAGCTCCAGCTTCTAGATCATCAGGGGAGCCTCCCTGTGCTCTTCCTGCATGGAGAGGCCTGAGCAGAGTGGCCCCTGCACAGGTAGGTTGTGAGAAGCAGGTAGCTGCCCTGCTCTGCCAAGGTCAGGTGGCTACGAGGGGTGAGGGGGCTCCATCTGTGTCAACAGACACATCCATGGGGGAACTCAAAGAGATTCAGAAACTAAATATAAAGGAGATGTACCCATTGGTACCCAGCTTGACACAGCTGTGGGTCAGAGCCACAGGAATCAGGGACATATGAGGATGAAGATGTGCTAAGCAAGCTCTGTACTTTGGCTACATTGTACACCTCTTATCCATTGCCAAACTCTGCAGGTCACCACTGTGACTGACATCTAACGGCTGACTACCAAAGCTGAAGTTAGAAAAACACCCCCACAGATCAGTCAGGCTGCCTCTCTTTTACAGGGAGCTACCAGGTCAGGCAGTGTCACAGTACATGCTGTCAGGGAAGGATGGGGCGGAGAGGACACTGTGTTGCAGTCATTATTTGCGTTCCATTGTGGTCCTCTGGTAAACCAATTCCCCTGCTTCTTTGAGGACAGGTTACAACAAGATGTGAGTGCGACTTTTGTGGCAACATGTAGGTTCTTTTAAAAGAAACAGGGTCTGAGGAAGTGGCTCCATTGGTAGGGGGCTTGCCTATCATCCCGTGAAGCTCTGGGTTTGGCCTCCAACACTTTGTAAACTGGATGTGGAAGGATATACACGTAATCCCTGCCCTGGAGAAGCAGAGGCAGAATGGTCAAGAGTTCAGAGTCACCCTAAGCCACTGCAATAAGTTGAGGGTCAGCCTGGGCTACAAGAGACCTCTTTGGTATGGGGTAGGGGAAATGGGACTTGAGATGACTCACAGGTTAAAAGCTAATACTGATCTTGCAGAAGACCCCATTGCTTCCCAGACACAACCAAAACTGTAACTCCAGTTCAGTAGGTCTGACCCTTTCTTCTGGCTTTCATAGGTATTTCATTCACATGCACATACCATACATAGACATACACTAATATATATGTACGCCTTTAATCCCAGCACTTGGGAGGCAGAGACAGGTAGATTTCTGAGTTTGAGACCAGCCTGGTCTACAGAGTGAGTTCCAGGACAGCCAGGGCTACACAGAGAAACCCTGTCTTGAAAAACCAAAAAACAAAAAAACAAAATACCCCAATATTTAAAATCATTAAAAAAGCAACAACAACAAAAGGCTGGACATAGTGACACATGTCTTTAACCGCAACACTCAAGACAAAGGCAGTCCAATTTCTGTGAGTTCCAGGACAGCCAGAGCTATATAGTGAGACCCTATCTCGAAGAAACAAAAACAAATGACAACAGTTGCCGGCGAGCTTGTAAGGTAATCGGACCCCTCATCCTCTGCGGTGGGAACATCAAGTGGTACGATCACTATAGCTATCAAAGGAGTGCTTCCTCAGAAAGTTAAAGTTAGAACCCCGTCACCATCTAGCTACATAACACTTCTGAACACAGACTTGAAGGACTCAGACAACAAGCCAGAGACTCGTGGAGGTTCATATGAGGATGGCTCCCATAGGCTCCTATATTTGAATGGTTAGGGAGTGGCAGTAGGAGAGATGGCCTTGTTGGAGTAGGTGTGGCCTTGTTGGGGTAGGTGTGGCCTTTTTGGAGTAGGTATGGCCTTGTTGGGGTAGGTATGGCCTTGTTGGGGTAGGTGTGGACTTGTTGGAGTAGGTGTGGCTTTGTTGGGGTGGGTGTGGCCTTGTTGGGGTAGGTGTGGCCTTGTTGGGGTGGGTATGGCCTTGTTGGAGTAGGTGTGGCCTTGTTGGAGTAGGTGTGGCCTTGGAATGGGTGGGGCCTTGTTGGGGTAGGTGTGGCCTTGTTAGAGTAGGTGTGACCTTGTTGGTGTAGGTGTGGCCTTGTTGGGGTAGGTGTGGCCTTGTTGGGGTAGGTATGGCCTTGTTGGGGTAGGTGTGGCTTTGTTGGGGTAGGTGTGGCCTTGTTGGAGGAAAAGTGTCACTGGGGGTGGACTTTGGGATTTATAAAGCTCAAGCCAGTACCAGTGTTCTCTCTCTTTCTTCCTCTCTTTCTGCTCCCTGTGTATCCAGATGTAGAACCCTCAGCTCCTTCAGCACCATGTCTGCCTGCATGTCGCCATGCTTCCCGCCATGATGATAATGGACTGAACCTCTAAAACTGTAAGCCAGCCCCAGTTAAATGCTTTCCTCTATAAGAGTTACTGTCGTCATGGCATCTCTTCACCGAAATAGAACATTGACTAAGACACTTGAGCATCCCTGATTATAGCAGCATTACTCACAATAGCCAGGAAATAGGACCAGCTTCCGGTGCAACAGCAGATGAATGGATAAGGAGATTAAGGAATATAGACACAATGGAGTTTTATTTAGCGGTAAGAAGAAATTATGTCATTGGCGGGAAAATGACTGGAGTTGGAGAGCGCCGTGTTAAGTGAACCGGGTCAGACTCAGAAAGACAAATACCATACATTCCCTCCCATGTATGGAAACCAAAAAGGAAGCACAGTTCTATGCTCTCTCTCGGGCACTCTGTCTCTCTTCAGTAGGCCATTCATCTCTTCTCAGTAGCCCATTGTCCTTAAGACATAGCAGAGTCAGATGTAGCTTTCTGCGGCAGAATAGCAGGGGAAGGAAGATGGAGATCAGCCTGTGGTGATTCGGGTTAACTGTCGACTTGACCGAATGTAGAGTCTCCTGGGAGACAGGCCTCTGGCGTGCCTGTGGGCAACTGTCTTGATTGCATTTTGAGAGGACATATTAAGAAAAGAAGGCCTGTCCGCTTTGGTGGTATCATTCTTTGGCTGGGATACTGTGGCCTGCCCGCTATGGTGGTATCACTCCTTGGCTGGGATACTGTACTCTGTAGGTGGGGTTAGCAGTAGCACTCCTTCATCACTGTACTCTGTGAGTGGGGTTAGCAGTAGCACTCCTTCATCACTCTCTGCTTTGAGATTGCAGGTGTAACATGGGCAAATAGGTCAAGCTCCGCCCACCTTGGCTTCCTGCCAGAACAAACTCTTTCTCCCTTAAGTCGATTTTGTCAGATGATTTTTATCATAGCGATAGGAAGAACAACTAAGACAAAGCTGTTTGGCACACAGATGATGCCACCCAGAGTGGACAGCAGGTCTTCCAACCTCAATGCAGTTAATCGGATCTGCAGATTCAGAGTTCTGAGTCATACTCACAAATAATGTTTTCCCAGCTATCTGGTTAATCCTTAATCCAGTCAGGCTGACACAGAAAGCTAGCTAGCCAAGACAGTGACCAAGAGACAAAATCTGAGAAGGAAGAAGACACATACAGAGCTAGAGACAGACAGACACGGGGACTTCCTGCTCTTACCAGTAAATGGGAGGCAGGCTACCCATTACATACTTGCTCATGAAATGTGTTGATGATGTATGCCTTCAACTGAGGTTAGCCGAAAGTAAAATGGTATGGCAGGTGTGAGAGCCCCACATGGAACATGCATTTGAGAAGACATCTAACATATATAAGCTTTAATATGGAAAACTCTGCGCAGACCATTGACCGTTGGTCATTGTAGGAAGATCGGGTGAAGAAGGGAAAGGTAGTGTTTCTCTACACTTTTCTGTATTGTGTTTCCTCCATAGTCTATGACCTTAAAAATATTGTGAAAACCTCTTTGTCTATTCAAGTCAAGTTGGAGTCTAATGCCACCCACAGTGGGTGTCAATCATCTGAAATCACCTACTGTTAGAAAACATGGGGAGCCCCAGCACCTGAAAGGACCACGTAGGAGGTGTGCTAGGTTAGTACAGCATCTGCTGAAGATGTGCTCTGCATGGTCAGATAAGGCACTGATAGGGCTGAGTTGTTTACTGCCAATTCCTAACTCAAAAGACTCTTTTCTAGCACTTTAAAACATGACTATATTTGGAGGCAGAGTCTTTTTTTTTTAAGATTTAGTTATTATTATACATAAGTACACTGTAGCTTTCTTCTGACACACCAGAAGAGGGCATCAGATCTCATTATGGGTGGTTGTGAGCCACCATGAGGTTGCTGGGATGTGAACTCAGGACCTTTGGAAGAGCAGTCAGTGCTCTTACCTGCTGAGCCATCTCAGCAGAGATGAGGCAGAGTCCTTAAAGAAAGGATTCAGTTAAAATGAGGTCACAAGGTGGGCTCTAATCCAACACTACTGGTATCATTACAAGAAGAGGAGATTGGGGGAGGAGGA
>NW_022196913.1:57430504-57484967 GCF_008632895.1 Mastomys coucha
AGGGGGAGGGGGAAGGAAGAGGAGGAGGAGGAGGAGGAGGGGGAGGAGGAGGGGGAGAGAAGAAGACATATGAGGGCACAAGGAGAAGCTGCCCTGCTCACGATTCAACTTGAACTTGAATTTCCCACCTCCAAACTGTAAGAAAATAGAAGTCTGTTGTTTAAGTTTCCCAGGCTGTGATTTTTGCCTTAGACAGAAAGCAAGTCAGACAACTGCATCCTGCTTGTTTCAGGCATGTCTCCATTCTTTTTTAAATGGTGAGCGAGTGAGCGTGTGTGTGTGTGTGTGTGTGTGTGTGTGTGTGTGTGTGCACGCGTGCACGTGCGTGCGCGTGGATATGTCACAGTGAGCGTGTGAAGGTCAGAGGAGAACCTGGAATGCCAGTCCTCCCCTTCCACAATCTCTTGTTAGCCACTGTGTATACCAGGCTGGCTGGCTGGAGAGCTCCTGGGGAGTCTCCTGTTTTTACTTCCCATCTCATCACAGGAATGCTGGAATCATAAACACTCGTGCTACAAGTATGGATTTTGCTTGTCTTCTGGGAACTCAGACTCTCACACTTGCCAACTTGACCCGTGGAGGCATGGCTTAGCTCTAGCATAGCTCCACTATAATAGGATGTTTCAAAGCAAATGCTACAGTTGCCGGTGTCTTTAACCATTTGGTCAGCATCCCAACTTTTATCTACTTACTTTTAATTTTATGTGTAGTGTTTGCCTGCATGTGTTGATGTGTGCCATGTCTATGTGGAGTCCTCAGAAGCCAGAAGAGCACAGTGGATCTCCTAAAACTAGAGCTAGTTTACAAGAACCTTGTGAGCGCTGGGAATCTTGAGTCTCTGCAAGAGCAGATATTGTTCTTAACCAGTCAGCCATCTCTCCAGCCCTAACATTTCAGCTCTTAAAATGAGGTCACCGGGATGGGCTCTTCTCCAGTACTACTGGTGTTCATACAGTTCCCATAATTCTTTGCTTTTCACCCTCAGGATTATCGAGTGCAATGACGTGCATCAACAATTCCAAATAAAGAAACTAAGGCACAGGTAGAATAAGTAAGTGGACCACCATCTCATGACAGGTGGTCTCCTGAGCTGTCCCTCTAGCCTGTGTGGGCATCCTTAACCATGGAAGGTAGGAGAGGTGGGAGGATGGGAGAAGGGAATGGAGAAAGGGGGCAGGAGAAGAAAGCTATTAGGTTCAGCAGCCACAAGCACGGTTGATTGTGAGTGACTTGCCTTGCTTTCATGTTCCAAGAAGTGGTCTGTAATTGTAAGTCTAGGGGCTGTGGAAGATGATTTCAACTCAGCCTGCTGGGTCTCTGGCTGATCCATTGCAGGAGTTTTTCAACGGGGAAGAATACCACGAAACTCCACAAAGTAGACATGCCCTGAATTTCACTGTGTCCACCTCTCTCTGACTCAGATCTCAGTCTTAATTTAGCAGAAATGGAATTTTAGTGAGATGTGTTTAAGTAAGTCACGTGCTTGAATGGCAGACTGTTTACAGCAAATAAATAAATAAACTGAATTTAAAATAATGTAAGCAAACCAGCAGTGGTTGGCTCAGCGCCATCCCTTCTCAGGGACGTGAAGAATGGCAGAGGCCTGTGCACGGAGAACAGATTGCTGCCTGTGAGGTCTATTAGATATTAACAGCCAAACAGATGCTCCTAACGATTCTGTTACCATTGAAGATTCAATGTGCAGGAGCTGCTCTCATTCCAGAAGAGTGTGTAACGACAGATTAACATATTTTCCTTCACGTCTTAATAAGGATTACTTTGTAAAGATTCATGTAAGGCATTAGGAAGGTTGTAAGTGAAGGACCTAGGACTGGGGTGGCAGTTCTAGTTAGCAGAGGACTTCCCCGCTATGCACAAAGCTCTGGATTACATACCTGCATCTAGGCCAATGTATCACCTACCTGTAATCCTAGCACTCAGGAAGCAGAGACCAGAGGATCAGAAGTTTAAGGTCAAGGCTGGAGAGCTGCCTCAGCAGTTGACTTCTTGCCGAATATCCAAGTTGGGTTCCTAGCACTGACCTCAGATGGCTTAGAACTACCTGTATCTGCATCTCTAGGAGACCCAATGACCTTTGCTTGCCTCCAAGGGCACCTGCATAAACATGTACAACACAGGCACACACATGCCATTAA
The DNA here is from genome assembly GCF_008632895.1 of Mastomys coucha. Classification (NCBI taxonomy): domain Eukaryota; kingdom Metazoa; phylum Chordata; class Mammalia; order Rodentia; family Muridae; genus Mastomys; species Mastomys coucha. The sequence continues at coordinate 57,432,661 of NW_022196913.1, forward strand.
AACAAACATTGTTTAAAGTAAGATTTAAAGAAATTCAAGGGCATCCTTGGTTACCTGGTGAAGCAGAGGTCCCACAGGGCTTCATGAAACCCTTTCCAATAAAACAAACAAAACTACTCTACGTTAACTAATAACTTTTATTACATCAGAAGGTCGATAGAGACAACAAAGTCAGGTGGTTATAGCGGCTTGCGTTCTCGTGCTGATTATGTTACCCAAAAATCTATTTGCACTGTCCTGCACTTAGGACTAAAGGAAGCCTGTCCCCAGTTGGGTTTTGATTGGTCAAGAAAGTTATCAGCAGCTAACGATTGGGCAGGGAGACAGAGGCAAAACTTTTAGGATTCCTGGGAAGGGACGGAGGAAGAGGGGATTCCGAAGGAGTAGGAGATGGACCACGCCAAGAAGGGGCAGGAGGAAGAGAGATGTAGGTAAAAGGGGAAAGTGGTCCCAGGAGGGCTGCCTAGCAGGTTCTAGGGCAGCAAAGATAAAATACATAGATTTAGAAAGTGTTAACTCAGGAATATCATAGGGGAGTGTTTATTAGTCATGGGAAGTTAGGGAATGGCCCAGCCATTGTACATATTAAAATAGAGATTATAATAGAAGGCAGTATGTGTGTGTGTGTGTGTGTGTGTGTGTGTGTGTGCTGTGTGTGTGTGTGTGTGTGTGTGTGTGTGTACTGTGTGCTGTGTATCTTTCATCCATGGATCCAAACATTAGGGCAAGTAGTGATGCATACCCACCTGGGAATTAACAATTTACCTCTTCAGATGGTGAATTTAGAATCTTACAAATGTGGTGAAGGCTGCTGGAAGCCTAGGGAAAGAACTACAAAGACAGGTGAGGGTCATTGAAGTACAGCCTTATTACAATGAACTCCAATGTCTAAAAATTGTTCTTCTTTTGGGCTTGTACCACAGTAAGAGCCAAGATTTTAAGCTCTACTAAAAACAAAATGAACAAACAAACAAAAAGACTATCTATTTATGTTCATTTAAAAAAAAAACTAGTAGTGATGTATTATTTTAAAACATACAGTTAATATGTTTGGAGTTATTTAAAATTTATATTGAGAAAAACATATGTATTTTCAGTATTGCTGTAGACAAGGATCTGCATGAGACTGTTCAATGGATTGTTGTTTTATACCAAACAACTTTTATAATACTTTTACTGTTACAATATTTATAAATTTTAAAGAATATGACAAAATTAAAAAAAGGTATTTCAGGTATTGAAAGGGGGTCTCTGGGAGGAGTTGGGGTACAAAAAAGAAAGAAGAATGTGATATAATTCTATTTACTTAAAATATGTTTTTAAATGTTAACAAATTCAGATAAACTGAGATTATATATCTTCTCATCATAATGTAATAAAACTTAACTGAATAAAAAGAACAAGAAAAAGGAGGAACTGCAAAGACAGAACAGTGCTGAGTTAGCGATCTTGAAAACCAGCTCTATGCTCAGAGGTTGTCGGCAGCCCTGTGTTTAACTCAGAGATGCTCCCCAGAACGAATATAGTAGATGAGTGCTTTCCCTACGGTGACTTGACCAACCTGGAAAGGACTTTGAACTCCTAAGGGGGTCTTCTGTTCTTTGGCCTTCGATTCCAAGAGGGGCTGTCTAGTACATCAAATAACCATTCCTCATGGCCACACCCATGGGACATAGTTTCCCAGTGCATAGCTGATGTGGTGATCCGAGTGAAAATGGCCCCCATAGGGTCATATATTTGGTAACCAAGTTAGTGGAAGTGTTTGGGAAGGCTTAGGAGGTGTAGCCTTGCTGGAGGAGGTGTGTCCCTGGGCAAGCCTGGGAAGTCTCTGCCTGCTTCCCGTGGATCCATATAGAAAGCGCTCAAGCTGCTGCTTCAGTGACCTAAACTGTCTGCTTCCTACCATGATGCTCATGGACTAACCCTCGGAAACTGCAAGCAACCCCCCAATTCAATTCTTTCCTTTGTAAGTCACTTTGGCCATGCCTTAGTCTCTTTACAGCAATAGAACAAGATAACACAGCTGACTTCAGTGTTGATGGAAGAGAAGCCAGGAAGGCCTGCACACCCATAGATAACAGGCAAGACTCAGGTACCTTTTGAAGTCCAAACTGCCTTACTTACACAGTGTGGTTAGTACAGGAGTCAAAGAATTCAAAGCTCTAAAACTCCAGGGAAGTTCTGTTGAGAGACAGGAGGTAGAGGAACCAGAGATGCACACTACACTTGCCTTTGAAATTCTGAAACATCTAAGTACTAAAAACCGAGATGCTAAAACACGCCTTTACAAAGTGTAAAGGGGGCTGAGGCTGGAGCTCAGGCAACAGAGTGCTAGCCTCGCATGCATGGTATTCTGAGTTCAATCCCCAGTACCATAGAAGGCATGAAAGAACATGCCTGTAATCTCAGTATTTTGGAGGTGCAGTTTGGAGGAGAGGCAGTTCAAACTCCGCATAGTGGGGAAGCAGAGGCAGTGATCTCAGGATGAGTGCCAAGGCCTGCCTCTAACTCCCCCTGCCTCCCAGAAGCCAGGCACCTTCCAGCCCCCAGGACTCCTAGAAGCACTGTTGACATGGGAAAGATGTGTGTCTTTCACAATTTCAATGTGCCTGACACCAATAAGAGACCAGTTAACATTGGGACTAAGAACTATGTTGATTGCAGATCTCATGAGACTGGGATTGAACATTCAATATTTTATACATTTTTCTAACCCAGATAGTTCCCAGGTAATTGAGGCAGAAACCTAATGGTTTATTCAAACAAGTTTCACAGCAAAATAACTGGGCAGATACCTTTAAACTAATTTTCTAGGCTAGTCTGGCTACTTCCCAGCCACATACCCCCAGGAACCTCAACTCCACCTTCTTCTCTTCTGCTCAGTTGTTGACTGTCCAGCAGCTTAATTAGCCAATCAACTTTAAATCAGGAAGCAGGGTTTACACAACAAAGGTTGGTGTACATGAGAATGCATCAGATCTTAGCGTTCTGAATTTAGCCTTTGTGTACATAGCACCAGACCAACCCCCCAATACAGAACTGCAGTCATTCTTGCCCTTGTAAAAGGTATCTCTATGTCCTCTACTTATACTCAAAAAGGTGGCCGATTTCCATCAAATCATTGCCACTGTCTGGGGTGGATGCAAGTCATGCTGTCAGATTGACAGGAGAGGAGCCCTAGGGTGTAAATTCCATGTAAGGTAGCTGTTGTAACGCGCTGTTTCTCTAAGCCAAACTGCCATCATCTTCAAGGAAAAACCAATATCCACGCTGGGTAAAGACTTCACAGTGGCTACCTTAGGGTCACCTGCGCCCCTGTCAGTGACCCTTCACCCATGCTATGTAAGTACTGGGTAAAGACTTCACAGTGGCTACCTTAGGGTCACCTGTGCCCCTGTCAGTGACCCTTCACCCATGCTATGTAAGTAGGCCAAATAAACTCTTTGGTTTCCCCACTGTAGGCTGCCTATTATTACTGAGAAGTATGAGAGTGTACTAGTAACTTTTCATTTGTATTTGATTTTTAAATTATCATTAACGTTGCACATGTAAACGGCATGTGTGTGGACACCAAGCACACGCGTGCAGATCAGAGGACAAGTTTGTGCGGCTGGTTCCCTCCTTCCACGTTTATGTTTGTCCAGAGAACCAAACTCAGGCAGGAACCTTTACTAGCAGAGACATCTTGCTGGTCTTTATTTTTTGATGGAGTCGCATGTGGTCCAAGGCTGGCCTTAAAATGGCTATATATCCAAAGGTGATACTGAATTTGTGGTCTACCTGGCCCCACATCCCAAGTGCTGACACTACAGGAAGGAGCCCCCACACTCAGGCTTAGCCATTCCTGACACTGTTAATTCTTCATGGGGAGGGGCTGAGCCATCAGTGGTGGAGGACGGCTGCTTCCCACCTTGGCTCCCATATCTAGGATCAGCAGAAAGCTGGAGCCAATGAGGCCACTGTGGGTGTGGCTCTTACAGTGGCATCCTGCTCCTTAGCTATTGGCTTTGTGCCCTGGCTAACTAATAACATAAAAGATAACACATAGAACACCGGACAGAGGGCCACATGCTAGCTGGTTCTTTGCTTTTGGATAGCTTGTTTGTTTCTCTCTCTCTCTCTCTCTCTCTCTCTCTCTCTCTCTCTCTCTCTCTCTCTCTCTCTCTCTGTGTGTGTGTGTATGTCTGTACGTATGTGTGTGTTACATGCACATGTGCCTGAGTGACACATGTGTATGTGTGACACAGCTCATGCATGGAGGACAGCTTTTGGAAGCTGGGTTTCTCCTTCAGCCACATAGGTTCTGTGCTTTTGGCAGCAAACACTTCTCCCCACAGTTCCAGCTCACCAGCCCTATACCACCTTTTAATAAAGATTCCCTTTCTGAGGTTTTGAGATTGGCCTGAAATCATTAAATAAACGATTTAATTCATTTATTTTCATGTTTACTACTTAAGTAAATAAGATCAGTTCAGGTTGCAGGCCATCTGACTCCATCCACCCCTGGGTGAGAACTGCCCTTTTGTCCAGTGTGTCCACATGGTATTTGCTACTGTCTGCCAGTAGCTGCTTCCGCCACCAGACTGAACGTTACTGTAGAGAGTGCTCATATGTAAGAAACCCATTTTACTAATAGCTGCTGTAAATACCTAAGTATTGATGCCTCAAGTTCCATAGAGCCACCTCCTTTTCTTCCCCCTTTTCTTCCTTTTCTTCTTCTGTCTTGTTTTTGAGACAGGGTTTCTCTGTGTAGCCCTGGCTGTCCTGGAACTCACTCTGTAGACCAGGCTGGTCTCAAACTCAGAGATCCACCGGCCTTGCCTCCTGAGTTCTGGGATTAAAGGCGTGTGCCACCATACCCAGCTCCATGCTTCTTTTAACTGGGAAGGAGAGCATTCTTTTAATAAAATGAAAAAATTGAAATGTTGTGTCTCAGTCTTTCTAAGACTGTTGTTAAGATCAACTCTCCCCGGGCTGGAGAGCTGTCTCAGCGGTTAAGAGCACTGACTACTCTTCCAGAGGTCCTGAGTTCAAATCTCAGCAACCACATGGTGGCTCACAACCATCTGTAATGAGATCTGATGCCCTCTTCTGGTGTATCTGAAGACAGCTACAGTGTGCTTATATATAATAAATAAATCTTAAAAAAAAAAAAAAAAAAAAAGAACAACTCTCCCATTTGTCAAATTGTGAGAAAAAAGAAATCTGTGTTCATATATACTCTTGTATCTCAAACCGCCAATGTTACAGAGAACTCAGGTTTGGCACTACACTGTGGGCGAGGGGCTCTCCAGTGCTCCACGAGGGGCTCTCCAGTGCTCCCCCAAGCGCAAACACTTGTTCTCCAGAGAGAACAACTCTGTTCTCTCTGGGCAGAGTTGCTGCTGTTGTTATTCTTGTCGTTTTTTAAGAAGCTTCCAGATCTGCTGCCCCAGACTTCCCAGCCTCCAGTCACCTCCTTCTCCAATCATGGCGCTGAAGGAGGATTGCACAGATATGCTTGTGGCTTCCAGCTCTGTGTCGGACAGAACTGTATCTATAAACATCTCAAGTTCCCATGAAAACTCAACAATATGATCTGCGGCTGCTCTTTGCCAGGCTTCATTATGAAGGCATTACTGCATATTCAGGGTTGCGCTCTATTTGATGGGGGAGGGTTTGGATGTGGCTTTAAAAAGTCCCCGGAGGCTTCAGGTGTTGAAATGTATTCATTCCCCAGTGTGAGAAGCTGATAGGATGGAAATGATCCCTCTGTAGTGTTGACGGAATGGGCGCTGAGAGGAGATGAGGCTCAGACAAAGTCATCAGGCGGAGCTTTGTGATTGGATATGTGGTTTTATAAGAGGAGGATCAGAGCAAGCACACACACACACACACACACACACACACAGTGCACATGGGCACACTTTTCTCATCTGAAACCACCTATGTCTTTGGGACTCAACTATCAAGATGAACCTCAGAGGGCTGGGGAGATGGCTCTGTGGTTAAAGGCATTTGTAGCTCTTGCAGAGAATCCAAGTTCAGCTCCTAGTGCCATGTAAGGAGGCTCACATCCACCAGTCACTCCAAAGCAAGGGACGGCCTCCTTTGGCACTGCAGCATCATGGGACTCCCTGATATGAGAGAACTTGACAAAATTGATAAACACATCAACACCAGCCATCCCTGCCATTTTCTTTTGCTTAGCTACTGTTTGATGCTGTCTTCGATAGGATTTTACTGCTGTGAACAGATACCATGACCAAGGCAACTCTTATAAAGGACAATATTTAATTAGGACTGGCCTACAGGTTCAGAGATTCAGTCCATTATCATCAAGGCGGGAACATGGCAGCATCCAGGCAAACATGATACAGGAGGAGCTAAGAGTTCTGCATCTTCATCTGAAGGCTGCTAGCAGAATACTGACTTAGAGGCAGCTAGGATGAGAGTCTTATTTCCCACACCCACAGTGACACACCCACTCCAACAAGGCCACACCCACTCCAACAGGGCCACACCTTCTGATAGTGCCACTCCCTGGGTCAAGCTAAACCATCACAGATGCTTTTCTTTGTTCTCTTCTTCTTTTTCCTCTTCCTCTTCCTCTTTGTCTTAGTCAGGGTTTCTATTTCTGCACAAACATCATGACCAAGAAGCAAGTTGGGAAGGAAAGGGTTTATTTGGCTTACTTCCACATGGCTGTTCATCACCAAAGGAAGTCAGGACTGGAACTCAAGCAGGTCAGGAAGCAGGAGCTGATGCAGAGGCCATGGAGGGATGTTCTTTACTGGCTTGCTTTTCCAGGCTTGCTCAGCCTGCTCTCTTATAGAACCCAAGACTTCCAGCCCAGGGATGGCACCACCCACAAGGGGCCCTACCCCCTTGATCACTAATTGAGAAAATGCTCCACAGCTGAATCTCATGGAGGCACTTCCCCAACTGAAACTCCCTTCTCTGTGATAACTCCAGCCTGTGTCAAGTTGACACACAAAACCAGCCAGTACACTCTTCTTTTTCATCATCATCATCTTCTTCTTCTTCTTCTTCTTCTTCTTCTTCTTCTTCTTCTTCTTCTTCTTCTTCTTCTTCTTCTTCTTCTTCTTCTTCTTCTTCTTCATACTCCAAGAAAGCCGACTTTGTGGCTAAGCAAGCACACTGTCTCTCACCTCCATACTTTCCTGGCGGGATTGTGGCTTTTACCAGCTATTCTATCCTCCTTTGCCTCCTTGTGTTACAGTCTGGCCCCAGATGAATTTACTACGTTCAAACTCAGTGAACAGGAAGAATGGCACTCTTGCTCTCAGTTCTGCCCCGCTGCGTGCTGTTAAGAGTAAGTGTTAAGACGCATCCTCCTCCCGGAGAGAGTGAGTTTTATGTGTGTCTTACAAGGTTTATCCCACCTCGGATGTTCCTGCCAAGTGAAGTGGAGAACACAGATAATTATCTTGACTTCTCTAAAAGCACACTCATTTATAATCTTAAAAGAATCACTGCTTTTACCTGAATTATGCAAAGAATGGTCTTAATTTTGTTCTGGAGTGAGGGAGAGGTGGTCTCAGATGCCCCATGAAGCATAGAACCCAAAAGCTGCTCCAAATCAAAGAAACCAAATATAACTTGTGATATGTGATTCCTCATTACAGATGTCTGGGAATTTCCCCATCACTTCCCCCATTCTCCGTAAACCAGGCCTGGCCTGTGCATTAATGCTGAGGCATCTGGAGAATGCCTCATTCTTTCATGGGCAGATGCACTTTAAAGAGCTTTACAGTTGTTCCTAGGTATCCATGGAAACGGTTCAAAGACCCACGAGGAAATTAAAACCCATAGATGCTCACATCTTTATGTAAGCAGCATAGAATTTGCATACCACTTTTATATGTCACTAATCATTTCTAGACTTCGTACAGCCCTGAACATGGTGAAGATGCTGTATCAATTGGAAGCTGTGTGGCTTAAGGAATGCATCTGTTAGTTTCCTGCCATAAGCAAAATATGTGACTAAGGCCACTTAAGAAAGGACGGGTGTTCTTTGGCTCACAGTTTAAGGGGACAGTCCATCATGGACCAGGAACCCAGGATCCTTCCAGCAAAAGAGCTGTGTTGCCTTTATCACATCTCTGCACCCACTGGCAAGAGTCCATCACAATCTAATTTGTTGACAGTTGACATGTCATAATAGAAGGAGAGAGTAGGGAGGGCGTTGGGCCTTCACCTGAGACTTTAGCCACACCCCCAGCCATCCATAAGCACTTCTGCCCTAACCACACATAACCACCTGGTATCAGCTGGTGCTGATGTATATAATATAGGCTGGGGGAAGTTGAGATGGGGCACCATCTATGTGAGGGGAGACCATCATCGAGCTGGGTAAAGACTTTCCTCTGGGGTTACTCAAACTCCTGTCAGTGAGCACCTCTCACCCACGTTCTGTAAGTGAACTGGTTCCAGGGTGAACTTCACTTTGTCCTTGGGACCTTGAGGATGGAGCTGGCATAGTCTATGTCCCCCGCTCCCCCAGGAGAGAAATTCTCCCAACAATATGGCAGCAGGAAAATGAGGTGGCCTGCATAGTATTTATAGTCAGGAAGCAAACACACACACACACACACACACACACACACACACACACACACACACACACACAGAGAGACAGAGACAGAGAGACAGAGACAGAGAGACAGAGAGAAAAGAGGGGGGAGAGCTACTCTCAGTCCACTTTCTTCTTGTTGAGATTCAGACCCAGGACAAACAGCTGAGGTGCATATTTAATATGCCAAAGTGGACCTGGCCTCCAGGTTCTCCCAGCATCCCTCAGTCCCTACCTGGCATACCCCACCTCTACCTGAACTTTTGAGCCTAGGGGCTGGGCTTCCCCTTCCCTGAAGAGCTCTTCCTTACATAATCCAGACAATTTGGTCCCCCCCAATCCCTCTCCCTTCTCTCACTGCTCTCATTTTCTCACTTTCTTTTTCCTTCCCTCTATCTCCCTCCCCATGGTGACTTCCGTTAGACTCTCCTTGGCACCAGTGAACTCGCCTCAGAGCAGCTTCCCAATAAACCTGCCTTTGCGTACTTTAATCTGAACCGGCTCATTTCACTGGCAGAGAAATAACCTATCACTCCTTTTTCTTCGATCCAGGACTCTACCCAACATCCACAGGTGATGCTACCCATAGTCTGTGTGGGTCTTGCCCGCCTCAATTAACTCAACCTATGAACTTCCTAACAAATATGTCGAGAGGTTCATAGACTAGGTGAGTCTAGATCCTGTCAAGTTAACGGGCAACATTAACCATCACAGGGGAAAATGACAAGATGTCTACATGCTAAGGGCAGATGCAGCTTATCTCCAAAATAATTCTGTCCTGTGGCAGGCTGACTCTCCGGCTGTAGAGTGTTCTCACATGGAGAGCCAGTTCTACTGTCAGACCATGCAGAGAGGCTCAGCGTTCAGTCTTTAGGAGGGGAGGTGTCATGGTTTGAACATGCTTGGCCCAGGGAGTGGCACTGTTTGGAGGTATGGCCTTGTTGGAGTAGGTGTGTCACTGTGGGTGTGGGCTTAAGACCCTCATCCTAGCTGCCTGGAAGTCAGTCTTCCATTAGCAGCCTTGAGATGAAGATGTAGAACTCTCAGCTCCTCCTGGACGTTGCCACGCTCCCACCTTGATGATACTGGACTGAACCTCTGAACCTGTAAGCCAGCCCCAATGAAACGTTGTCTTTTGTAGGACTTGCCATGGTCACAGTGTCTGTTCACAGCAGTAAAATCGTAACTAAGACAGGAGGATACCTATTTGTCTACTTGTCATTAGCATTATTGCTGTTACCTTTAGGGTCAGAGCCTGGGACCTCCGTAACAGTGAGACTTGGCTACTGGGCCTCACTAAGCCCCTGAAACAAACAAGTAACATTAAAAAAAAAAATAGAAAAAGGATATTGATTCCATGAGGCCACATCCAGAGAGGAATAAAGATCCAGACTCTGGAATCCATCTTCAGAGAACTGCCTCGAGGTTTGCCTTGAGTTAGATGCTTGTACTGGCTGGTTCTGTGTGCCAACTTGACACAGGCTGGAGTTATCACAGAGAAGGGAGCTTCAGCTGGGGAAGTGCCTCCATGAGACCCAGCTGTGGGGCATTTTCTCAATTAGTGATCCAGGGGGTAGGGCCCCTTGTGGGTGGTGCCATCCCTGGGCTGGAAGTCTTGGGTTCTATAAGAAAGCAGGCTGAGCAAGCCAGGGGAAGCAAGCCAGTAAGGAACATCCCTCCATGGCCTCTGCATCAGCTCCTGCTTCCTGACCTGCTTGAGTTCCAGTCCTGACTTCCTTTGGTGATGAACAGCCATGTGGAAGTGTAAGCTGAATAAACCCTTTCCTCCCCAACTTGCTTCTTGGTCATGATGTTCATGCAGGAATACAAGCCCTGACTAAGACAATGCTGGAAGTGTTTACAGTTAAACAACCCTGGTCGAGGTGTGCTCCTGCGCATCACAAGTCTCTGCCCTGTTCTGCATGGTGCTCTGACAAGGTTGCAGAACAGTGTGAAGTCTCTTTCCAGGAGATAAGATGACTGGTAGCAGATTTTGGCTTTTCCTTTCTCTCAGGATGTGATTCCTGGAAAATTCCGATTTCCCAGCACCTGTTGTCTTAGCAGTCTAAAGGACCACAAGTCTGTTTTCAGATTATCTTCATTCCCAGATGGGGGACGTCCTAACCCTGGGGGTGTTTAAGCACGTTGCTCATATCTGAGAAAGGATAAAGTGGAAACCACATGAGGTGCATGCTAAGGGAACCCGGGGCTCTTTTCTGCTCAGCTCTTTGGCCTGACCAGGACCCATAGAGATTAGCATCCTGAGCTGCTCAATGGAGAATGCCATTTGTGGGGCAACTTAAGAGTTTGACAAGTTATGGACACAGGGGACAAACCTCTTCTCCGTGCTCACCATCAGCTTCTGCTTTAGGAGCTCTTGGAGGCCATTTGACACCTCCCCCTGCCCCCCAGTGCTCACCTCTATCAGCCCATGGCACTACCTGCATCCCTCCCACCCAACTCACTTTCACATCTTCTCTCTAGTCTCTTTACCTCTCTGCACAATCCCACCTTTCTCCCTCCAACTGTGCCCTCCTCTTTCATTTCTCTTCTCACTCATTCCCTGGTCCAACCAGTACCCATGTGAAAGGACAAAGAAGTAATAAAGCCAAACTCCGAGATGAACGGGGATCATTGACTGAGTAGTGTGCTTTGGGCCATGTTCAGTCTTGTAACGGGATAAGGCGGTGTTCTGGAATGTCTCTTAGCCCTACTGGTACAGTTGCACTGGAAGCACTGATGGTCAGCCTTCTTCATGGGAGGGGGAGGCTCGGGGCTGGCTGGGCAGAACCTCATGCTGATGGGATTGAGAAGAACCTGAAACCTAAGTCACCAGGAATTTCTAAGACCTTCTCACACCCCTGCAGACATGCGTCTTCTTTCCTTTTGAGCTCTGTGGATGCCTAGAACTTAACAGAAGTGCATCGCTGCACCTGACAAGGGCCATTTCTTAAGGCTGGAAGCCAATGTTCAATGGGAATTGTGCCCATGTTTACTTTTTTGCGTGTATGTAAGGGGCAGGGTTGGTGAGGGTGGAGAGTCAAGGTTGATGCCTGAGGTTTCCTTAGTCACCTGTTCCACCTATTGGCTAGCCTGGCTGGCCAGGATGCTCCAAAGATCCACCTGACACTGTTCTTGCAATGTGACTTACAGACACATGCAGCCATGCCTGTATCTTTACGTGTCTGCCGAGGGCCTGAATTCAGCCCCTATGCTTGTACAGCAAACACTACCCGACTGAGCCATCTCCCCAGCCCAGTCTTGGAAGTGTGTTTCTTACTTAGCCTCTACATAAGTTAATTCCAGTGATATACAGTGCCTCAGTTGTATATTTTTCTGTTAAGAGAGATAGTAGGTAGTACTACCCAGGCCCTGGCATTTGTTGATGTAAATACTGAGAAATGTGTTGCTAGGCAATTAGGGTATTGTGAGGATATCAGAGGGTGTGTGTGTCTACACAAACTATGATGGTTGTGATGCCACAAGGAAATAACCTTAGGAGATTACCATTGAATTTGAGGTCCACCGTTGACTGGAGCATCACTCTGTGGCTTGCCTGTGTTCCCTGCTCCATCTTTCTTTCCATCTGATTGTCCTGTTCTCTAGCACAGGCTCTTCACTTGCTGCATGCCCTTTCACTCCCTGTTCACAACCACAGAGCTGAATCGACCCCCTGGTAGGAGAGGAGATATTCAGACCCACTGGTACCCCTCCCTCCCTTTGACTATCAGACTGTTGGCGCAACAGACCTCAAGTAAGTAAACTTCTCATAGGCGCCTCACACTGGGGGAGGGCAAAGGCTGAAGCATCTGCCATTCCAAGGAATTTACTTTCCGGGAAGAGATTTCACATGGTTTGGACAACCCGTTGGACCACCTTACAGAAGAGTCTAGAACCAAGACAGTTATGATGATGGGGCCACACTTTGTTTTGTTTTGTTTTGTTTTGTTTCTTTTTCGAGACAGGGTTTCTCTGTATAGCCCTGGCTGTCCTAGAACTCACTCTGTAGACCAGACTGGCCTCAAACTCAGACATCTGCCTGCCTCTGCCTCCCAAGTGCTGGGATTAAAGGCGTGTGCCACCACCACCCGATGGGGCCACACTTTGACCAGGACTGCTTAGCTATGCACACTTCTTGCCCTCCATTTCAACCTAGACTTCCTGTCAGCAGCCTAAAAATGGGCAATGGGGATTCCCACGGGACCCCTTTATTTGCTCCTCTTCTCAATGCGACCACATAGAATACATCTCCTTCTCTGCTTTTCATTGTCACTTGTCTCTTTGCCTAGGGGATGGTTCTACCCACAGTGGGTTGGGTCCTTAAGGCAATCCTTCTCAGTCTCCCTAATTGTCCTGTTGAGGAACTGGCTTATCCTGTCTTGCTATGGCTGCCAGAGCCTGGGCTTTGACCCTAAAGGCTTCAGTAATAGGCATGCTCTTTCCACACCCTTCTTGCTAGTGTTCTCTCCTGGCTGTTGTTACCGTTAGTATTTTGGTCTTTCTTCTCCCAGTGACTTTAAAATTCCTCAAGAGCAGAGGTTTCTTGGCTAGGTTTCTGCCACCACACCAGTAGCTAGCAAGGCCTCCAAGTAAGAGTTCCTCTTGTGTCTCAGTGATACAATGTGTCATTCTGTTGCAGTGATTAAACTCTCTGACTAAAACAAAGTAGAGGAGGAAAGGGTTTGTTAGGCTTATACTTCCAGATAGTAATCTATTATCGAGGGAAATCAGAGCAGGAAGTCAAATAGGAACTTAAAGCAGAAATTATGGAGGAGGAATATTGCTTGCTGGCTCTCTCTCTGGCTTGTTCAGGCTCATGGCTAACAAGCTTCCGTACACAGCTCAGGACCATTTGCCTAGGGGATGGTTTTACCTACAGTGGGTTAGGTCCTTAAGGCAATCCCTCAGACATGCCCACAGCCCAACCTGTTAAAGACAATTATTCAATTGAGCCTCTTTTTTAAGATGATTATAGGCTGTGTCAAGTTAATGCTAACTAGGATATGTGGTTTATCAAAGTCCAGGTCTTCTATACGTGCTGAGTGACACCAGCCCTCATAACTCTCATAGCCTTGGGTTCCTGTAGTTGGGTCACTCTGTTGACCCAGATGTATAGTCCAGCAAAGGTGCAAAAAGTATACTCAGAAGCATTAGATTTAGTAGTTACTGAAAAAACTGAGGAGTGACCAAATATTTTCACCTGTTTCCACCAAGTTGTGGAAAGAGTTTCAAGTCACACACTCAGTCGTCTTTCAGGGTCCTGGAGCTGTCCATCCACCGGGGGTCTCGAGTCTCTCCATCCTCAAGCTTTGCCCTCCTAGACCCTTCCAAGGCACAGGCCCCACTCCTCCATCTTCTCTCTTCAAAACAGCTGACCAGTTTTCTGTCACTATGATTCCTGCTCTTGTCTCAGTTTCCTGTCCCTGGAAACCCAACAAAACTGTAGAACCAAAAGATGTCTGCTCACTCCTGGGCTACTGGTCTCGAGGCATCTTCCTCTTCTGTTCCCATTGTTGCATGTTACTGTCAACAGCTTCCTTTTCCTCCTTTCCAGCCTCCTGTTTTCTCCTATGTCTTCTTCCTTGCTTCCTTCCCTTTTTTCTATCTATCTATGTATCTATCTATCTATGTATCTATCTATCTATGTATCTATCTATCTATGTATCTATCTATTCATCCATCCATCCATCCATCCATCCATCCATCCATCCATCCATTCATCCATCCATCTATCTATCACATGTATTTATTCGCGATACATGTGTACATGCCCCTGTATGTGCTATGGCACGTGTGTGCAGGTCAGAGGACAGCTTGCAGGAGTTGGTTCTCTCCTTCCAACGTGTTAAGTGCTGAAGGTAAAGCTCCTGCTGTAGGTTTGGCAGCTGGTGGCCTTACTCACTGAACCATGCTGCCTAATCCCACTCTGTCTTTCAAAGAGACCTTATTCTTGACCTACAGAATCTTAGGCTTTCCTCAAACACTGTCCCTCAAAGTCACCTTTCTCTTCATAAGTGGGTGATGTAGCCTTGGCTGTGCTGGGGATGCTTGGCTGAGCAGTGGTGTGTTCTGCTGCCCATCAGCAGCCCTGGGGATCTCTCATGGGCTGCTCTGTCACCTGCTCATCATCATCTATCTGTGTCACTTCCTGAATTGAGGCTTTCTTTCTGTCCCTTAGAACCCACACTCGCCCCCTCTGTGGGGCGCCGACAAAGGGTAAGGTCAGCTGTATTCCAAATGTTTTCCTTATGACACCCTACTTCCCTTTTCTAAGACTATAGTTCATAATCTAGAATTACCCCAACCTTCTGCTCTTACTAGTATTCTGGGGCCTCAGCAACCTCCCATCAGTGGCAAATGTTCCCCATATGAAATTTTCTCACCCAAGTGGAGACAGGATATAGCCCAGATCCTTGGTGACTAAATAACTTCGGTGACTCCTGTCCCTTCCAGCCAGCTGGGATTACCAGCAACGTCCATCTGTGAAGGTTTTCTAGTTTTCAAAATTGACTTTAATAGTTACCATGTTTTTTATTTTTTTAAAAAAGCAAAAAACTAACAGTACATGTGCATGAGTGTGTGTGTGTGTGTGTGTGCGTGTGTGTGTGTGTACGTGTGCATTGAGACAAGAATGTCTAACTCAGTCTGACCTCAAACTCACGATGTGGCCAAGAATGGCCTTGAAGTTCTGATTCTCCTGCCTCAGCCTCCTGTGTGATGAGATTACAGGTGTGAATGCCCATGCAGGTAGAGTTTATGAGGTGCTGGAGATGGAACCCAGGGCTCTGTTCATACCAGGCAGGCTTTCTCTATCACATGAGCCACATTCCTAACCTCTAACAAGACATTAAACATTTTTTTTTTTAATCAGCAAAATGCCTGTGTGACAGAAAGGTCTCAGTGGAAGTGGGCTCAATTGTTCAGAGGGCCGTGTGTGTAGGCAGCCCCTGGAATTGACACACAAGTGAGCTGTTTTTATTTTGAAATAGGTCCTTCTTTGAAGCTAATAAACAAATCCATTATTCAACTATTATCCAATAGAAAACCAGTCATTTCAACCCCAGCTTTCTGCTGTTCTTCATGCAGATGGGTTCCTGTTATGGAGCCCCTCCCTGCTGATCTTGAGTTTGCAATCCTCCTGCCTCTGCCTCCCACGTGCTGAGATTATAGGTATGTATCATTGTACTTAGCTTTAAAGGGCTCTCTTTCTACTTCTCAAGGAAAAGCCCCCGTATTTCCCATCCTTTGTAGACCCTGTATTTCCCTTCCTTTGTAGACCCTTTATTTCCTGTCCTTTGTAGACCCTTTATTTCCTGTCCTTTGTAGACCCTGTATTTCCCTTCCTTTGTAGACCCTGTACTTCCCGTCCTTTGTAGACCCTGTATTTCCCTTCCTTTGTAGACCCCCTTTACCCCTCTGAAGAGCCTCATGTTGGTTCCTGCCTCCTCCCCTCATCCAGGCACAGGACTTGGAACCTGGACTGCACTGCTGGCTGCTGGAGAAGCTTCTACAAGAGACTGGTGTAGTGGTCACTCTCCGCACAGACTCAGCTGCTTGTGAGGTTTTGGTTGTCAATAGGAAATCCTAGAAATTCATTTTTTTTTTTGTTTGTGTTTGGGGGTCTCATGTGGCCTGAAACATGCTAAATAGCTAGGAATAAGCTTCCCTGCTTCTGCTCCCAAACCATTCACACAGAAAGCAAGTTCCAGAGGCTGAAGAAATGACTTAGTGGTAGGAACACATACTGATCTTGCAGAGGTTCTGAGTTTGGTTTCTAGACCCAGAACTGCCTGTAACTCCAGCTTCGAGGGAACTGAAACCTTCTGCAAAGGTACCTGCACTCGTCGTGTGTGTGTGTGTGTGTGTGTGTGTGTGTGTGTATGTGTGTGTGATACACATACACACAATTAAAAAGAAATTAAATCAGAACAACTGTTATTACGTTACTATTGTACTATTCTTGCACTATGTAACTTATAAATTAAACTTTGCCACAGGCATGTGTAGGGAAGACCCAATCTGTGTAGAGTTGTTGGTCTCTTCCTATAACTTCAGGTATCCACAGGGATTGTAAAAGGCAACATCTCTGTCTGATCAGGGAATGTGATAGGAGGAACTCTAACCAATCAAATCTCACACAGTGAGGAAGCCATGTGGAGGATCTGTCTGCATTCCAGGGAGGAACTGTCAGTCATCCCTCTCCATACCTTTGGGTGTATCTGGCTGTGCAGCAACCTGAGAGCTACCTTTTGGATATTCCTGAGGCTTCTTGGTGCTCTGAGGTGCAAATTCCTTATCTTTCGATAGTCATGGCTATACAGGGTTGTAAGCTTCCATCCATGCGTCCGTGTGTGTGCGCGTGTGTGTGCGTGTGCATGCGTGTGGGTGTGTGTGCATGTGTGTGCATGCATGCATGTGTGTGTCTGTGCATGTTGCGTGTGCATGCATGTGTGTGTGTGTGGCCAGAGGTTAATGGCAGGTGTGCTTCAAGTGTTATCCACCTTATTTTTTGAGACAGGATTTCCTCACTGAAGCTGGCAATCACCTATTAGACCAGGTTGGCCCGTCAGTGAGCCCCAGAGATCCTGTGTGCCCTCTTCTCGATAACTGTGAGATTACTGGCTTGCACTACCAAGTCTGCTCTTCTTCTTCTCCTTCTCCTTCTCCTCCTCCTTCTTCTTCTCCTTCTCCTCCTTTTCCTCCTCCTCCTCTACCTCCTTCCTCCTCCTCTTCCTCCTCCTCCTCTTTCTCTTTTTCTTCCTCTCTCCTCCTTCCTCCTCCCTCTCCCTCTCTCTCTTCTGAGACAGTCTTTCTATATAATCATGGCACTCACTATATAGACCAGGCTAGCCTCAAACTCAGAGATTTATCTGTCTCTCTGCATCCTGAGTGCTAGTATTAAAGGCATGTGCCCCTATGCCAAGCCTTACATCTGGATTTTCCTGTAGAGTCTGGAGATTCAGGTCTTCATGCTTGCACACCAGCCCTTTACCAGCTAAGATCCCTCCTCAACCCCATTTTCCATCATCCTGGGGGCCTCTGGGCAGCAAGTGGGGGCTGCAGGGATTCTTGTTAGCAGCCCGTAACATTAATGCTTGTTTACTGTACTATTTCTTTGAGTCTTCATGTGTTGATGGGGCTCCTTTGATTTTTAAGTCATAACATTAAGATAACGCAGGGTCTTGAAATGCCAAGGCAAAGCAACACCAAGAGGAGAGAGAAAACAACCAGCACCCCAATGACTGCTCCTACCTGCCAATAAATCTGGGACGTAAGGTGGGTATGGAGGCCACACCTGGAGGACCACACTCCCAAGAGCCGACCCAAAATAGTAGCGACCAAGTTTGGGAAGATGTGTTGCTATGAGATCAACATTCTTCTCATGGTTCTAGAGGAAGAAGAAAAAATCTTCAGAACAAAAAGGCTTCCTTTTTGTGTGCTTGGCCTGTTGATGATTCCCATTGGGACCCCTGAGTGTCAGCTTGTCACCTCTGGATAATTGACTTAGTACCTCTGTTAAGGTTTGTGACTCTCTTTATGACTTTGATGCTCTCTGCCCTCACCCTGTCAGGAACCACCACGTTTTGATATTTATTTCTGAGTGTGTGTGTGTGTGTGTGTGTGTGTGTGTGTGTGTGTGTGTGTGCCTGCCATGTGCATGTAGGTGTCTGAGTAAAAAGAATGTTGCGGCTCTCGGAGTTGGGACTCCAGGTGGTTGTGAACAGCACCACGTGGGTGTGGAGAACCAACCTTGAGTCCTCCAGAAGAGCAGCTGAGCAAGAGCACGAAACTGCTGAGCCGTCCCTCCAGTTCCTAGAGAACACTCTCTATCCAAATCCTAACCAGGCCTAACGCTGCTTAGCTTCTGGGAGCAGATGAGACTGGGTGTGTCCAAGGTAGTACGGCCAGAGACTGCTGCCCTGCTTCTGGCTGCTTTTGCAGAGACAGGGGACAAGCCTCTGGATGTGTCAGCACAGATACAATCTCTTATTTCCCAGGGCTCTGACTCACAAGAGCTTGAAGGAATTCCCCTCCCTCGATGTAACTGTTTGCTCTTTTCCTTACTGTGACTTTCATTGTGTGGTGCTGAGGACTGGATCCATGGTCTTGCACGTTTGAGTTTAGTACTCTACTGGCATGCTACAAGCCCAGCTCTGGATCCCTCTTCCCATGGAGGGAAACTGCATGCTATGTCTACTGTGTAACAGCTCATGTTGTGATTCATTCTGTCCATTCTGGGCTGTTGAAGGATTTTGACTGTTCTGTCTGTGAGCCTGCTTCTCCGCTTCCCAGCATTTGTGGGCACCTATTTGACTGCCTCAGGCCTCAACTCAGCCTGGAATAAGACTTGAGAAAGGTAAAGGATCTTACCAAGACATATATTTCTCTAGCAGGAAGAGCCTGGATGGAAGTGAAGGCCATAGCTAAAAGGCCAAAGTAGGCCCGTGCATTGTGTGCTTATGTGTGCTTGTATTTCAGGAGCACCACAAAGCTCCATCGTGCCAAATGTGAAGATGCCAAGAACATAGGCCGGAAGAAGCACTGGGATGGACCGATGTGGAGACTCAAAGCCTCAAAGCGAGCGCACTGCCCCCTGCTTTCCCTCCAGGCCCTGGGGTTGATGTCATGCACAGGTAAGAGCAAGTGTAATGGTCCCCCATATCCAGCCCAGAAAGATCAGTATGGAGACAGGGCTTGGGCAACCTACTAGGAACACTGCCTACCACTGGAGAGACACACGGCACCAACCACCCAGCACATGGGGCTCATGACACTTGCTTGTTGGGACAACAGAGAATTCTGGACACTTAACCAGGCATGGTCTTGTCTCCAGCTGGCTGCGATGATGCTCTCTATACCTGTGTGTTATAAATTCTAATACCCAAAGAGAGAGAGGCTAGAAGAAGCACTGGGCTGGACGAGATGTGGAGACTCAGAATATTTCTCATTCACAGATCTCTTCTCCCCCCGCCCAGAGGTGGTGGGAATAGAGCCCAGGGCCCTATACATGCGAGGCAAATGTTGTGCCATTGAACTATACCTCGAGCTGTACCACAACTGAGTCTTTTAACAAGTCATTAAATATTCTGGAATTATATAAGCATTGCACGTGGTAACTGATGGGGCCTCAGACGTTCCTTTAATGACATTTAACTGGCTTATATTCTCCCTGTATGGTTACATTCTAGAACTGTTGAGTTTTAGTTGAGTAATGTTAAGAGAAAAAAAAGGCCAAAAAAACAAACAAACAAACAAACAAAAAACACTTCCTCCCTCCTGTTTTTTAAAATCTGCTTTTAAAACTGCTCTTTCATTCAGAAAAGTGGGTCAGTGACTCAAGCACCACAGCGTGTGTCACATTTAAAAGGGAGGTGACTAAGGAGAGGCCGGACACCAGACCGCTTGGAGTCTCCACCAAAGAGCATTAGAGAAAACTCAGTCCCAAAGAAAACCTCCTAATGGGGAATAATTAAGTAAGCTAGTCCCCAGTCTAGGGGCACTCGCGGTCTCTCCCCTCTTCACTCCCCTAGGCTCCACAGGGAAGCTGTGTTCCAGGCCCTTGCTATCCTCTTCATTAGAAGGTTTCTAAACACGATTATCAGGGGGTGGGTGGGGGGGATCAGTTTTCTCTCATTCTAGGGAAGCAACCACTCCACAGTAAATAAAATGTAGAATGCCTGTGTGATGGTTGGCCCAGGGAGTGGCACTATTAGAAGGCCTTGTTGGAGTAGGTGTGGCACTGTGGGTTTAAGGTATGGCTTTAAGACCCTCATCCTGGCTGCCTGGAAGTCAGTCTTCTGCTAGCAGCCTTCAGATGAAGATGTAGAACTCTCAGCTCCTCCTGCACCATGCCTGCCTGGATGCTGCCATGTTCCTGCCTTGATGATGATGGACTGAACCTCTGAACCTGTAAGCCAGCCCCAACTAAATGTTGTCCTTTATAAGACTTGCCTTGGTCATGGTGTCTGTTCACAACAGTAAAACCCTAACAAGACAGCCTGCTTGTACCTTTTGTTTGCACTCGTGTGCGTGCGCGCATGTACGTGTGTGTGTGTGTGTGTGTGTGTGTGTGTGTGTGTGTGTGTGTATACGCGAGTGTGTGTCTCGGGTCAAAGGTTGATGTCCAGTGTCTTCAATCACTTTCCACCTTGTGTGTGTGTGTGTATGCGCTCGCACGCATGTATGTGCACGTGCATGCGTATACATGCGCATGCGTGTGTGCGTGCATGCGTGCGTGCGTGTGTATGCGTGTGCTTCTCGGGTCAAATGTTGATGTCCAGTGTCTTCTTCAATCACTTTCCACCTTGTGTGTGTGTGTGTGTGTGTGTGTGTGTGTGTGTGTATGTGTGCATGCACGTGTCTCAGGTCAAAGGTTGATGTCCAGCGTCTTCCTCACTTTCCACCTTATTTTTTGATACAGAGCCTGTCAGTGAACTTGAGGGCTTGAAGGCTAGGCTGGAGCACGAGGGCTCTTCCTGTATTCTGTGTCCATGACTAGCCTCCCTTCTCTGGAGATACAGGGGTGGGTGCTGTTACACCCGGCTTTATATATGCATGCTAGGGAAACCCGGTCCTCCTGATAGTGTGGGAGGTGCCTTACCCCCAACTGAGACATCCATCTCCCCAGCCTCCCTCGACCTTAAGAAACCCAAGTGGCCTCTGCTTTTCCCATCCAATCAAGTGGAACGGCTGTGCTTGCCACCAATCCTTTATTGAAACTGGCAACATCCACACTTTATAATAGAGCAAAAAATAACGTTCCATATGTACAGCCTCTGTGGGGGACTATCTGACTACACGCCAGGCAGAGTGAGGGCATCAAGTCTTCAGCGTGCGTGCCCAAGGACACCCAGGCAGACACCGCTGTGCACACTACAGTGAAATGACTTTAGGGGTCCAGTGGGATTCAGTATGGTACCATCAGCCTCCTCCTCCACGCAGCTCGGTCAGTAGCCATTCACCTGGAGTCCGAAGCAGAGATAGGTTGTGTGGCTATAAATCTCTTGAGCGAGACCACCTCTGCGGATAAGTTTGCCATTCCCTGCTTCAAATACAAATTCTCAGGCTCGGAAACCTTGTAGCCACTGTCTTTGACTTCCACCACACCTGTTTTGAAGCTACTCTGAGTTTTGCTGCTCAGTTCCTTGTGATGCCAGTGTTCCGATTTGAGGGACCAATCTTGAATGTTCGTCACCTGAACCGAGAAAGGAGGGAGGGAGGAATGGGCCATACCCGAGGTGCCATGCTTCTCCAGGTCAAAATGTCTTTTGGCTATCACATCCGCGGGTGAAGAGAGTTTCTGCATGCCTTCAAACTCGCTGTCCAAAGCCTCCACTTTGACCTGCATGGCCTTGGCTTTAATCCGGAGCTTGTGCGGTAAGGCAGAAGGATTCACTTCCGGAACCTTCACCACCGTGGCGTGGACCCGCTGCAGCTCCACTGGAGAATGGATGGGGCCCTTGGGTACCTGCTGCTCGTCTTCCCCATCAGAAGACTTGCCCACCACACCCTCATCGGCCTCTGAGGTTCTCGGGGAGTTGCTCGTGGACCCATGGACCTGCAGGAGGGGCGGGGAATGGGAGTAGGTGGAGAAAGAGCGTCCCATGTAGCTCTGGTAGATGGAGGTGGAATAAGCGCCCCGCTCCTCCCTGGACTCCCTGGCAAAGCTCTCCAACTCCACGGGCTCCTGCTTGATCACAGGGAACTTGTTCTCAGGGCTCCGGCAGCCTCCCTGTGCGGGGCTTTCCTGGGTGTGCTCCACGGAGGACACCTCAGACACATCAGAGAGCGAGCTCTGGGGAGAGTGCTTGATGACTGAGATGCAACTTCCGGCTACCATCGCAGGCTCATGCTCGTCCACAAAAGAGCTCACCGCAGCCTTGGACGTCTGGTAGTCCTGAAAGTACACAGCTGTGGAATTACTGAGTTTCTGGATTTCTTGGGCATAGGCTGTGGAGCTAATTAAACCAAACTTTAATTTCAGGGAGAGCAGCTCAGCTTTTAACGTGGCATTTTCTTCTCCCAAGGCGATCAGCTTGTTCTCCAAAACCAGGTCATTGAGGCGGCGCTTCTCCCGAGATCTTTTGGCAGCTTCATTGTTTTTCCGCCGTTTCTCCCAATACATGGCATCTTTCTTCTCGTCGGGAATGAATTCCCGTTTCCTCCGACATGCGGAGGATTTGTTTTTCCCCATGCTCCCTTCGTTCAGGAGCAAATCTTCACCTGAGGCTAGGTCCTCGGCCACCTCAGCTAAGGCAGAGTTCAGCAGCAGCATCTTGTCTGAGCTGCTGGTAGGATCCAGGGGTGCGGGCTCCTTTTTGATGGTCTGCATTTTTCTCAGCTGCATCAGAAAGGACCTCCTCGTCCTACAGACCCGATGGAGGAGACAAATCACTTCCCCAGTCTTCTTTCAGGTTTTAAGGACTTCAGCTTCTCATCCATCAATAGTCCTCCTGCTGTCCAGCCCAGGGTAAATCTGTCAGGAGCCTTTCATGGGTTCTCTGTAATAAAGGAGATCACAGTGAGTCCCTTGGGCAGCTGTGTGCTGGCAGCTGTAAAGGGGGTGCTGTGCTGAGCAGTCAAGGGGTATTGGTACATAACTGCTCAGGTCTTTTCTGTAAAGAGTGGGCAAACTGGAAAAAGACGTAAATACACAAAACTCTTCCACTTCAGTGGCAAAGAACCTCTTTGCCTTAGACTGTGTGGTCCAGGAGAGAAAGGAGTTCAAATAGTCACTCACTCACCCAGTCACTAAATCTGTCACTCATCCCTCCATCCCCACCCTCCCTCACTCCACCTACCCAGACTTGGATCCATGCAGTCCTTCCATCCATCCATCCATCCATCCATCCATCCATCCATCCATCTATCCATCCCTTCCTTCCTTCCTTCTACCCTCCCCTCTGCTCTGGGTCAGATAGAGGAAAGCTGTGTTTAACAGAGATAAAGGGCAAGTGGCAGGCTCATACAGGATGATTCATCACAGGGAGGAAATGACAGACCGCCCTACAATGGTGACCAGAACCCATGTGTTTCCCTGCTTCAGAATGACAATAGGTAACTTGGCTCTGCCAAGGAAATGTGTACATCTCTTTGCAAGAACTTAGCTAAGTAAACTCTGTTAACCTGCTGTCCCACCCTAGAGAGCCTGGCGGTCCCCCGTCTGCCCTGGGAACTCCTCTGGCCTCACCAATAAGCTGCTACACTTACGGGAAGTACCTGTACGTCTAACATTTAAAATACAAAGCCCTTCAGGCTCACCAGTCAGACTTTCAAGATTGACAGCCACAACACTTACAGACTTCACTTATATATTCCCTTTGTACTAAAATGGTTACTATTCAAAGGGACTTTTTTTTTTTTTTTAAAATAAACACAGCTCTCTTGAAAGTTAAGACTACTTCAAAACTAGAGAATATAATTATGGAAAGACCTTTCAATCTTACTAATTAGTTTCAAATAAAATATAAGAACTGAAAAATAGAACCATCAACTGTTTTTTACTCCCACGAGTCTAATATTTATAATATGAACTGGGTCTCACTTTGTGCGCGCATGTGCCCACGTGCACACTGAAGATGGAACCCCGGGGAGTGCTAGGTAAGTGTTCTACTCCAGGCTTTGCCAAACGACATCATCAATCCTTTCCTGATACTTTTGGGTCCGATACTGCCTCCATAAAGCAAAGGTATGCACAACCCACACACATCATCATTCCTCTCTGAGGCGTCCTCCCTCAGGCTGTTACCTTGCCTTTTGACATAGAGTAGTCTCTCCTGGCCCAGAACTTGCCTCCTAGGCTAGGCTGGCCGGCCAGTGAGCAATGGGATCCTCCTGTCTCCGTTTCTCCCTCTCCTCAGCTACCAACTTTGAACCATGATGATGCCCAGCCTCTTTTGAAATAAATGGTGGGGAAGATCAGGTCTTCATGCGTGTGTGCCAAACACCTCAATGGCTAAACCATCTCTGCTCTCACTCATAGAAGCCTGCTTGCTCTTTCTGTCTTTTCCACAGTCCCAAGAATGTCAAGGTCACACAAGGTTCTGCCCATCAAATTGGCCCACCACCACAGGGAGCAGCTCCCCAACTCAAACGAAGCCCAGGGGCCTCTGATATCATGCTTTCTGACAACGACCCCCCCATCAGACACCACTTCAAGGAGGGAGACACTGCAGGCCAAAAGACAGCTTGTCAACCTTTAATCAAAAATATGATCTCTTTCCAGGACAGCCAAGGCCACACAAAGGCTAACCTGTCTTGAAAAACCTACCAAACAACCAATTGAAATAAATAAAATTATAATCTCTTATCACCTCCATACAGGCCCTGCTTCCAATCTGGAAACGCATCCCTCTGCACAGTACAGGATGTGCTCCTCCTCCTGCTGAGGTAGGTGTGCAGTCAGTCACTCTGATGGGGTCCTCACCCATAAATGGAACTGAGCAGCAGCCAAGAAAGATGCTGACCTGGACCTTTGCTGATGTGGGCTTCAAGTCTCCACCAAGCCACAGGTACTAGATTTTAAATACCACACAGTCCCTTCCACAGTTTTTCTGGGGTATTTTTTTTTGTCTTGATATGCTTATATTTTCCTCCACATACTTACTTATCTCCGTTTTTCTTTAAAACCCAGTTCTTCCTTTAAAGCATACATTATAGTTCATTTACACAGCCCACCATCTGTGAGTGACTCTCCCCAAGTCTCACGGTCTCTCCACATCAGCCAAGCACAGAGACATTTTCAAACTGTGGATCACATGTCTGTATGGATCCAGTTAGAGTGTGTGTGTGTGTGTGTGTGTGTGCGCGCGTGTGTGCGCGCACGTGCGCGTGTGCACGCATGCACATGTGCATGCGTGTGTTTGTGCGTGTGTATATGTGTGTGTGCACGCATGTACATGTGTGTATGTGCATGTGTGTGTGCGCATGCATGTGTGCGTGCATGCATGTGTGCGTGCATGCATGCTACTCTCCCCGAGTCTCAAGGTCTCTCCACATCAGCCAAGCACAGAGACATTTTCAAACTGTGGATCACATGTCTGTATGGATCCAGTTAGAGTGCATGCGCGCACACATGTGTGTGTGCATGTGGGTGTGTATGTGCATGTGTGTATATGTGTGCGTGCGTGCGCACATGTGCGTATGTGCATGTGCGTATGTGCATGCATGCATGTGTATGTGCATGTGTGTGCACACACGTGTGTATGTGCATGTGTGTGCATGTGTATGTGTGTGTGTGCGTGTGTGCGTGTGTGTGCATGTGCGTGTGTGCGTGCATGCGTGCGTGCGTGCGTGCGTGCGTGCGTGCGTGTGTGTGTGTGTGTGTGTGTGTGTGTGTGTGTGTGTGTGTTAGTCATGGCAGGCCACCATGGTCAAGCTGAACAGGTAGCTCATTCTATTTAACCAAACCAGCCCCCAGCTGGGAGATGACTCAGAGTCTCATAAGCCCGAGGACCAGAGTTTAATCTCCAAAACCTATGAGAAAGTCTGGAAAAGGTGGCAGAGACTGTAACCTCAGTGCTGTGAAGGGGGAGACGGAAGGATCCCCAGGGCTCACTCCCTGGCCGGTCAACCTAGCCTACTATGTGATCTCCAGGTCTGTGAGAGACAATGTCTCAAAAACCATAATGGATAGAATTCAGAGGAACAACCCTGGGGGTTGCACTCTGGCCTCCAAACACACATGCTTATATACCAATAGGCACGTGCAGTCACACACACCTATGGATTGCTAGGTCACCATATAAGGAACACCTACTGTGTGCTGAGTACTGAACTAGACTGGAGTGGGGAGGCTGTGCAGGCTGAGAGCCAAACTGCAGAGCACAAACAGGACGGAGACATATGCTTAGACTTTGATCATGGTGGGATCTGAAGTGTGGACCCTGCTGACTCCACTCATACCAGATATCATTTATTTAAACATTTGCTACGTCACAGGCACTGGGGACATAGCCTGCCTCATGTCCCTCCTTCAGCATCTTCAGAGGCTCATAGACACAGGTAGCATGAATCAGATACTCATGTAATAACCAGCCTGGACCCTGCTCTGACCCCTCATAGGTCCGCCCTACATCCCACCTTCCAGTCCCAGATATACTCAGCTTCCATCTCTCTTAGTTCTGAGCCTCATATGTCTAGTTATGAAGTGCTTCTAGGGACAGGAAGGTACCATGGATCTAGCTAGAGCTCTCTCCACAAGCTGGCTGCACCAGGAAGGACTGTCCAGAGCTGCCCTCAATGGGCCTGGGCTATTTCACAGTCAGATTTTAATCTCCTGAGTCGTACCTCAGGAGTTGAAATAGTGAAAAAGACATACAACTATTGGCCTTGAATTTGTGATCATCTTATCTCAACCTCTTACACCTGTTCCAACCACCACCACTACCATCATCATCATCAATCTATAAAAACATATGTGTTTATTTGTATGTTTCTGTGTGGCTATGTACATGCCAGTGCCTGCAAAGGCCAGAGACTTCAGGTCCTCCAAGAGCTAGAGTTACAACACTTTGTAAGCTGCCCACTGTGGGCACTGGCAACTGAACTGAACTCAGGTCCCCTGAAAGAGCAATATGCATTCTTTTTTTTTTTTTAAAGATTTATTTATTTATTATATGTGAGTACACTGTAGCTGTTTTCAGACACACCAGAAGAGGGCGTCAGATCTCATTACGGGTGGTTATGAGCCACCATGTGGTTGCTGGGATTTGAACTCATGACCTTCCGAAGAGCAGTCGGTGCTCTTCCCCGCTGAGCCATCTCACCAGCCCCAATATGCATTCTTAAGTGATGAGTTATTTCTCCAGCTCCTATTATTATCTTAAAAAAAAAAAAACAAACCCATATACATGATTGAGTGCTTTGCCTTCCTGGTACACTTGGAGGTCAGAAGAAGGCACTGCATCCCCTGAACTGAACCCAGGTCCTCTATAAAAGCAACAAGTGCTCTTATCTGCTGAGCCAACTCTCCAGCCCCACTATATTATCTTTTAAGCAAAACCAAAAGTATATCTATTTCAACATTGTAGAGTGTCTTAGTTACAGTTTCCACTGCTTTGATGAAACACCATGACCAAAGTGTCTTGGGAAGGAAAGGGTTTATTGGACTTACACTTCCATATTGCTACTCGTCATCAAAGGCAGTCAGAGCAGGAACTCACACAGGGCAGGAACCTGAAGGCAGGAGCCCATGCGGAGGCCATGGAGGGGGGCTGCTTACTGGCTTGCTCCTCATGACTTGCTCAGCCTGCTTTCTTACAGAACCCAGGACCACCTGCCAGGTTGGCTTCGCCCACTCCCCCACCAATCACTGATTAAGAAAATGCTCTACAGATTGGCCCACAGCTGAATCTTATGGAGGCATTCTCTCACTGCTCTCTCTCCAGCCCTCTCCGGTGACTCTAGCTTGTGTTAGGTAGACCACACATGGAAGAAGCGGCCAAAAGACAGAAAGACTGAGCAAACTGCCAGAGATCGCAGCAGTTAAAAGCAAAGATGGCTCAGGAGTCTGTGTTCCTCAATAATGGATGCAGGGCAAACACAGTTGTTTTATTTTATTATAATATTCCTAAAGTACATGTGTGTGTCAAGGCTGCAGGCTAACATTGGAATAACGTCTTTATTACAGCTCCCAGGATCTGCCTGTCTCTGCTCTCTGCCTCCCCAGCATGCTCTACTGCTCCATGGGTTCTGGGGATTTGAACTCCAGTTCTCATACTCCACAACAGGCACTTTACCCAGTGAGCCACTTTCTAAAACCATCAGCGTTCACGATGACTGCTTCGGATCCCAGTTTCTCTCTTCATGACTAACCTAGCATGACTTCACCGTGTGTCACTGTTTGAAATCAACACAGACTGCTGGCTACCTTAGTCACTATGTTTCACTTTTGGTGAATAACTGACACAAAATGCCAGCTCTATGATGTTACCTCTGTTAGCGCCATTAACTCCATTACACCCATTAGCTGATAGGACTGCTTAAAGACACAAATAAAAAAAGAGAAATGTAAGAGCAGGCATCGCGTCATGCCGGCTGACATGTTTTCTCACGCCTACCGTGAAGGCACCATCACTCTTACCATGTGCTTTTCGTTATAACCTGCTACAGGCAAGAGCTGAATTCCATAAGCCCAGATCCTTGAGTACATTTAAGTCAGATGACCTAAATACTCAGCAATTAAAATAAGACCTGACCTAAGAAAAGTCTGCAAAAAGAATCCAATAGACAACATAAATTCTAGACAAGGGTTCATCCTGCAGGGGTTTCCCCATGGTTACTAGAGAAATGCATGTGCCTCTCCAACCTCTGACCTCTCAGAGGTGACTTGTGGCAGTTCAGACTCTACAGAAACAGAAATGAATAAGCCCTCTGCACCGAGCACAGAACACTGTCCTTGTTTAGATATCAAAAATCCACTTCAAGGCTGGTTGTAAGCTGCCTGACATGTGTGTGCTGGGAACTGAACTCCGGTCTTCTTCAAGATCAGCAAGTGCTCTTAACAGGGAGCCATTTCTCCAATGTGAGCAGAGCCTTTTCTCTTTATTAATCTTATTTACATTATCATGTGGGGAATCAGAGGCCATCGACATTTAGAAGTTGGTTCTCTCCTTCCACAGCAGGATCTAGGAACTGATTTCAGGTCATTGGGTTTGCGCAGTGAGCACTTTAATCCACTGACATTTTACATCAAAAACAAAACACTGAGTGCTCAGGGCCTGTGGTCACTCAGCAATCCAAAGTACGCACAGGGCCAGGAGAAACACGTGCTTGGCACGCACGTGGGGTTCACACACGCACGCGCACACACACACACACACACACACACACACCATCTCTCCATGCCAGACCAGTCATATCCTGGCAACAGACTGACCCACTTTTTCTGTTTGGATGCATCTGTAAATAAATGTGTTAGAACCTGATTCAGCTTATGGGAACAGAAAAGATTCCAAGTTCAACAAGGGATCATTTGAAAATTAGATTTTAACCTTAATGAATTGGATGACAACCCTGCATTTGATTAGCCCACTCTGTGTACTTTGTTGATTGAAACATGAACTAGTGTAATCGGCAGTCTCTACAGTGCAAGGGTTTGCAACATAATGTAGCGAGTCTGAAGACACAGCAGGACACAGCAGGGGCACCCATGAAAGCAACTTCACAGTTTGAGGAGATGAAGCCCACAGAGAGACGACCGTGTGGAGGCAGGGAGACAGACACACACACACAGAGAATGTACACGTGTGTGCGTATACAGAAATGTATTTTGAAAAACCTTAGTAGAGAAGCTTCAAAATGGGAACCCTTATACCTGTGAAATAGCAGTTTGAAGAAAGGATACTGTTTTTATTTACGTGCTACTGGGTGAACATCCGTCCCATTGTATTAGTGCCTGTGGGGGTCAGAAGAAGGCCCTGGAGCCCCTGAAGCTGGAGTTACAGTCTGTGGTGAGCTGCCTGAGTCTGTCCTCTGGAGCAGTAGCAAGGTCCCCAGCCCAGTCATCACCACTAGCTGATCTCAACTAGTAGTTACCACCAGCCCCTATTTGTGACAGTTTTTGAAGACATAATTGATCAAATTAGTAAGTTCCCTGGAGTCTTTCTTTCTTTTTGACTTTGCCACAGCCACGAGCTTCTAATCCTCCTGCTAAACCTCTAAAGCTCTTCTTCTGAGCTGGGACTGTAGGTATCCACTCTGACATTGGCTTATGGGGTGCTGGAGACAGGACCTGGGGCATTGGGAATACTAGGCAAACGCTGCCAGTGGAGGTACAGCTCCAGTTTCCTCTGCATCTTAGGGACACAAACATCACAACATGAAACAACATCACAACATTAAAGGAGAGGGAGGGTGTGTGCTGGGGAGCCGGGACAGCAGAAACGTCCCAATCTCCCTAGCCTGGTTTTTAACGTTCCCTATCAGCCCGTGACTGTAAGTACCTTTACTGTGCCACGTGCCTTACGAAGAGAGTGGAAGGTTTATTTGAAGGCTACTTAATTACATTCAAGATCCCTAGAAAGTTAATAAAAGACACCGTGTTCTGATAATTGAAGGGCGTATAAACACCCCAACCCCGGTGAAACCAGGTCCACAAAGCCCAGATTATTAACGAATGGCATCCAGCAAATCCCCACTAAACTTAAAAAACAAGCCCAAACTCTAATTAAAGCCATACGAGAAACAAGATCTACCCCACCCCCCCCACACACACACAAACACACCCTGTTTCTAACTACAGGAAAATTAGTTACAAAGAAATGTGAGAGGTAAAGTGGGGGTGGTGGCAATAAAAACTCATTTTGAAACTGAAAAACCCTCTTATGTAATTGTCTGTGGGCAAAGGTCAGGGTCTTTCAACATTCGCTTGTGAGTCCAATCTGGATAAAAATCAACTCAAATAAAATCAAGAAAAATAACAGGATATCAAACAATGTGCTCACCCTGTGAAATGCGGGGCCATACCTGACAAAAACAAGAAGTGAACATCATAAGGGGGAAACCTCAATTACATTGTTTGTTATGTTTGACTTGAATCCCAAGCGTGCTCTCATTCCTCAATACACATTAAAAATAAACAACCCTTCGCAGTATCGATGCCATCTGGGTCACAATGGAAATAATGAGGCGCGCGCCCGAGATTTCGAAGCCGGGTAAAAATAACGCTGAGCCCTCTGACCGCGCCTTTCCAGCCCACGCTTCAATCAGCCCTACATCTCGGAACCCGGGAACCCACTGATGATCTCGGCTAGGTCAGCTAGAAATCTCCGCCGGCGGGAGTGAGTCAGGGGCCTTGCTCAACTCCGTGCTCAGCCTTTCACAAAGGGCTTTAATTTGCAGGCTGTTGCATCATGGTGATGTTATAATTGCCAAGATAAGCCCTCAACATAGAAAAGGAAACTGTTTCACAAAGCACAGGGAGCTTGTGTTCACTCTCATTGAAGGGACAGGCAGAACGATGGAGGGGCATGAACACAGCTAGCACAACTCCCACCTTTTGGAAGCCCTGCTTCTGCACTGAACGGCTTACCCAGCTTCTCCGAGCACCTGTTTTGTAAAGTGGGGGTGCTGAGTGGTCCTGCCTTATTTAGTAACTGCCCTTCTTACTTCTGAGTCAAGGCAGCAGTGAGGACTCCAGGTTCCAGCCCTCTCTGCAAGGCACTATTTTGAGACTGCCCTGAGTACTTCGGGCCCAGGTTTCTTCAACAAGGTCAAGAGTCATCAGTCTAACGGGGCCTGGCTTTAGTTGACATCCACACAGCTCCGTGTATTCTCTCTCTAAGATGGCGTACATGCACAAGTGTAGGTGAGAATGCCCATTGCGGACGGGTTAGAAGTAGGGATCAGCCAGGCTAGAGAACTCAAGTCAGAAAGTTTCAGGAATCTGGAAAAGGGCAAGCGACTGTTGCTATGGGGACTCATTGCCTCTGTTTGTTCTAACACTTCTTCAGACATTACCCCAGTTACTTGGGACCTTGAAGCATGCTGATCCTGTCAAGAATTATCTTGACATTAAATAACATGTACAAGGCAAGGGTACTCAGAGACAAAAGAGAAGGTGGTGCTTTACAGGGCCAATACCAACCAGTCTTCATTCTTGTTGTGAGATTCGGTTCGGTAAAGGAAAGCCAGCCCAAACATAAGCATTCTGGAAACATTTATTGAGCTCCTAAGTGTTCCGCTCCACAGGCTTCCTTCCCTTCAAGTTCCGCTGGAAGGCAGTGAAGGTCTATCGTGTACTGGGGAGAGAGAGGTCTGGGCAGCACCTACACCTGCCTCCTCTGCACCTCCCAAACTGTCTCTAGTAGAAAGAGGGTCCCTAGGGTATCCAATAGCATTATCTGATGCTGAATTCCTGCCTTATCATCCACAGAGAGCAGCCTGAGTTGATCGCCCTGCAAACACCAGGAGGGTTTACTGTGATATCAGAAGGCCATCGAGAGAACTCTGAGCTGTGATGAAGCAGAGAGATGTACTTTTACAGGGGCGACAGCTGCATGTGTATGTAGGTGATTTTGAATTAGGGACTCCCAACGATATATATAATCTTGGGCCTTTGATCAAATAAACTTTAGATACAAAAAGAAATAATAAAAACTTGGGTTCCACTGTCCACGTTCAAGCAAACACCCTCCTAGCCGTCACACTCGAGACTGTCCTTCCTTTCTGTAGCCATTTATTTAAAGGTCTTGCTTTTTCATTCCGTGAATGGAGAAGAGCTTGCCTCTGAAATTCAACGGAGGCTCCAGAAACAAAGGTATCATGTTGGGGGGTCGCAGCTAACGGTGCTCCGGTGCTCCAGAGTGGAGTCAGCTCCTGGCTGTGTCTGCCTGAGGCTGCTCTGTCCCGAGGCCCATCACCACGGGAGCCTGCGCCTAGGAGGCATGCCTGCTCTCCGCCTCAGGCCACCCGGCTCCGGGTGAGCGCAGCGCACCGAACTCGGCCTCACAAGCCTCCGCCCCGCTCCGCAGCCGCGCCCCCACGCCGCGCCGCTCCCCAGGCCCGCCTCCCGCCGGGTGGGCGGCGCAGCGGGGCCTCGGCGCCGCGAGGACCCCCGCGCCAGAACAAAGGAATGCGGGAGGGGCCGGGGAGGCGCGCGGGCCACAGCGAGGCGCGTCCAGTCGCTGCCCAAGGGGAGCGTCTTGGGTCGAGGTCTCTGCCTGCTAGTGCCAGGCGCGTGCCCGGTCTCCGGGACGTGTGCGAGGGGCGCAAGGACGCATGATGAAAGGTGGCGCTGCAAAGCCCCTTCCCTCCCCTCTCTGCAGGCTTGGGTCTCCCAGCACAGCACACAAAGTGGGTCAGGGTCCGCTGCTGGGGGGCCTACCGCAACTGCAGTGTCTTGGAAAACGGCTGAAATAGGGATAATAATATGTTCCAGGGGTCTACATCTAGAATGTCTCCGCCCCCTAAAATAACATCGTAGTTAAATTATGTAAATGGTACGCTAAGAACACTATATTTCACAAATACTATTAAATACGTATATTCACACATCATTACACTAAGTAAGAATCCGGGAAGAAATTTAATATCAGGATACTTACCATACTGATCTATCTCCAAGAATAAGACTAGGTTATACAGGCAAAAATACAATCTACTAACCTATATATACTTCCCATAACTCATATCTGATCTGAGGAAATTATGATGTGAAATAAATACTTCTGACCTCATTAGCCGTTGTTATTTACAAAAGCCAGAAAAGAAGGTGACACTTGGCCATTCCCTGTTGGCCTATGAGCGCAGCAGTTCCTCCAAAGTGTCCTTTAAAATGCCTTCCTAAAAATACAGTCTTATCAGAGGTCTTGGAAGGCGTGGAGTTAAAACTACAGCAAATGGCCTTGAGCTTGTATTTGCACACAGCCCTGGAGAAACCAGAAATAGCACCAGGCCAGGATTGTTAAAATGTGATAGGGCTAAATTTAGAAAGACGTACATTTCTTTTAGGGTAAAAGACACACATTTGGCAAGCATGAGCTATGTCAAAGCTTAGTCGGTCGTCACTTTCTGGCTTAAAATATCCTTTAAAAGAACCAACAAAACCCCTGTTGATGGTGACATTCTTAAACGCTGAGACTGCCCTACTTTCTTTGTGGCAAGATTATAAAATCACGTAATTAGCTCCCTTTCTATGTTCAACAGCCAGCAAATTCGGCAGTTACATAACCTCACATTTCCAGGAATCTATTAATGATTTGTCTTGTGGTGTCTAAAAAAAAAAAAAAAAAAAAAAAAAAAAAAAAAAGCCAATGACGATAAGGTGAGAAAAAAAAAAAAGCTGATGAAACGCATCGCATTCCAGTTGGGAAAAGTGGGGAGGCAAACGTCACAATGGCTCGTCCCGGTTTTAAAAATAACACCTCGGAACATTTAAGGACCCCCCCCCGCCCGCACTCCCGCGCATTAGTGTCCAACGCTAGGATTTCTCCTTTCTTAATAATGAATTCCATAGAATCATTTTTAAATAGGCTTATTTGGGACGATACAGAGGTACCAATAAGGATCTAATAATCAACGCTGCGCTAAAATGACCAAATCGTTGCACACATACGCGCACATTCTCACATCAGCTCGTCCTCGGTGCCCACGTTTCACTACTGGCCCATTATGCAATGTAAGAAAGGACACATCCCTCCACCTTCCCGAAGGCTCGTAAAACACGATGACAACAAACGTCGGTGCCGACACAGCGCCTGACACAAACAAACGCCGCGCAGGCATCTCCGATTGCCGTCGCAGTTGGTACTCCCAACCCTCCTAAGCAAATCAAGTCCGCTCCCCAAGACTCAACCCTCCCCCTAGCCGGCCTGGATTGGGGACTAGCGCGGAGAGACCCCGGAGAGTAGAGCACGTCGTCTGGTTGCTAAAAGGATCAGCCTCCACTCCGCCTCCCCGGCGCGCTCTTCGCCACCGAAACATCAATTTTCCTGAAATCCGGAGACATTATGCAATAGCGGGGAGGAGGAGGGAGCGCGCGGCAGCCCGGGCTACGTGCGGGCGCCAGGGCGCTGCAATCAAAGCAGCTACCTTAAGGTGGCGAGTCCCCCCTCCTGCCAAGGCAGCAAAAGTTTATGTAATGCATGCCCCGCGCACACTCGCCGCCTCCCGCCAGCCCTGCGCCGCGCCCGCACGCGTCCCGCGCCCCACGCCCGCCGGCCGCGCGCTCCGAGAGCGGGCACGGAGCGGAGCTGGGCCCCCAGGGCCGCCGGTGGGCGGAGCGCTTACCGTGGTTCTGCTCCCTGGTCCGTAAGTGGAAAAGAAAGGGCGGCTGGAACCGGGCTGAAGGCGCCGGGGCGCGATTCAAGCTCCGCCGGGCCCTCAGCGGGCGGTGGAGAGGGCGCGGCGCGGGAGACGAGCGGGCGCGCCGGGTCCGCGGGCGCCGTGGCCGCGCCGAGAGATGTGTGTTAGTAGGTCAGTTCCGAGCGCCGCGCTACGTCGCCGCCCGCCAGCCCCGCCGTGACGGGCGGCCGCCGCCCCAATCGCCGCGCCCGTACCCGCCCCCAGCCCGCCGCCACTGGCCGCGCCGACAGGGGCGGGCTCCCCGCCGCCCCGCCCCGCCCCGCCCCGCCCCGTCCTCTCCGCCGCGGCGCCACTGCCAGTCCGTGTCCTTCTCTGGCCGCGGCCGCAGCTGCTACCCGCTGTCCGTGGGGACCCACGCCGAGCGTTGTGTTGCGCAACGGGACGCACGAAGTAGCGAGCCGGGGACGACTGGGAGGAGCCCAGGACCCCTTTAGCCATTGCCGGCCGCGCCCTCCCGGTCACTGCTCTCCCTCCCTGGTGCCAGCACCTTTTTTGTTTCCCGGAGAGCCAGAGCGGGCCGGGCTACCTGTTGCCAATAGAACCCCGAGTGAGGGCTATGGGGACCCCGGCGTGGAGGGGACCTTGGCTTCCTTGTGCCCACAGTGCCCTCTGAGACCGGGAAAGAGGCGCGGCAGCCGGGCTGCGCCGCTTCTGAAATGTCCCGCTCCTCTCCCGGCAGCGCCGCAAAGGCAACACAACCAGCGTTCCCGACACAATTAGGGCGAAGACGACCCCTACGGAGTTGTTGCGTAACACGGTTGGGAAGCTAAGCTAGACGTGGTCCGTTTGTGTCCTTGACCACGTGGAGAGGGTCCGCGGCCTCCGTGCGCCCGGCTGGGATGCCTACCCGCTTTCGGTGCTCGGATTTGAGCGAGCCACAGAGGGCACTCCTCGAAGCGTCTTGAGCTGGTAGCTCTCCTGTCCTTTCTGCTTGCTCCCTGCGAACACGCCAGCCAGCCCCCCTCCTCCCTTCCCCAATTCTTGGGATGTACAAAAGATATAAGGAAACCGGAGACAGGGCATCTGGCGGCATGTTCTTAAGTCAGTCATCAGGTTGGCTATTGTAAAGGAACGTGGCAAACACTCCCGGCGTTTACAGACACGTAAGATTATTGCCGGCCTTGGCAAAGGGAGCCATATTCCTGACAGTGACGCACGCGCTTGCCCAAATACGGAATGTGGCAGGTGGCGAGGTCCTTGAGCTCGGACTGTGGGATCTGGGCTCGAATGACTCCCTCGCTCAACTCCCCCCTTTCTCATTTTTTTTTAAAGAAAGCAAACCCCAAAGTAAAGAGCGAGTGTGCGGGTCCCCCACCCGGAACATCTCACTAAGTGGATCTCTTTCTGTCTACTCCAGGCACACAGTAACTAGACAGATAATCTCCGAGACACACTCAGTGGTGGCTTAAATACCATTCACCGGTGGACTTTGGACGCCTTCACAGGGCAATAATGATGGAGTCCAGCTGGTAAAATATTCCAATAAAGCCCCCACAGCACAGATAGGCAATATAGAGTAAATCTCCTTTCGCGGGGTGCTGAACAGCTCAGGAAACACATCGCCCCTATACAGTTTTTGTTTGATTTTTTTTTTTTTTTTTTTTTTTTTTTTTTTTTTTTTTTTTTTTTTGGTTTTCCGAAGAACTGACTACCTTGATGTAAACGAATCTTGATTTGGTTAATCGGTTCCACTTTTCTCGAATTTACTAATGTCATGGGGTCCCTAAGTAGGTAGAATCGAGGAGTAACGTTTTCACAAAAAGCCAATTGATCTTGCCTGACTCACCTAAGGCTGACAGCGGAGGAACGGACCGCTGTGACCCACGAAGCTGTTCTTTAGACTGAATTTTGAAATCTGATGCCTGTCTTCATTCCCGGGGGCAGTTTACATTGCGCCTCCATCACATTTATGCTTCCGTCATTGTCATCTTAACTTGGAAATCAGAGGAAGTGTGAAAGATGTCTCTGATATCAACTTGGAAAACAACTCGCTAGCGCCCCCTGGTGCTAAAAAACAGCTCAACAAGGTGATGGAGGCTGTCTTCAGGGCCTAGGTGATGATGTGTCCTGTGTTACACCCTGGGGGTCCACCTAGTGGGCAAGTGCTTGCAATTAATTGAACTAGAAGAAAATTGAAGCATAACTCTGGGGTGGGAGAACTTTCTCCAAGTCGCCAGTGTGCTGATTTCTGAACAAGCTGTAAGTAGGGTCTCCCGAATAGGGAGAGGATCTGGCTTTCATTGAGGTATGACTTCCAAACTTGAGTTTTTGTGGAAGTGCTGGGACTTGAACCCTGGGCTACTAAATGCTAAATTCTTTATCGGTGAGCTACCTTCCCAGCCAAACTCAAACCGCTTTTACTCTAAGTGGCTGGTTCGTTTCAGAGCTGAAATTGGGTTTGGATGTAGGGACCAAGGAGAGGGTATCTGGACCAGACGAAAGCACTCACGAATCGCTTTGTGTTCGTACACTGCTGTAGCGCTCTTTGAGCAGTCAATGTAAGAGGTGTAAGCTGGGAGCAGGCTGAGAACATGGCTCTCTCTGAGAAGAGTTTCAGGGAGTGTCCAGCTGGAGGGTCTAGCGTGCTCTGATGTAGGCGTCCCGAGGTGTTTTTCTTTTGGGGTGGGGGTGGGGTCTGACATTGAACCTAGGTCTAAGCCTGGTTACACGACTTCAGCCCAGTATCCAGAAGCTCTTGTCTTGGACCTTGCTACATACACCTAGTACTTTATAGGGCTTCAGGAGGTGAGCCACCTGTGGACTCTGACACAAACAGAAAATGCTGTTATTGTTACAGTACCAAATCAGGGGACCATGGCTCCAAGTTCTCAAAAGTTGACATTAAAAATACCTCTGAGTGTGTGTGTGTGTGTGTGTGTGTGTGTGTGTGAAATATCCTGCTTTTCAATGTTGGCAAAGAATTAATTTTCTTTAAAAGTGATGGCTTAGTAGAGAAAGGCACTCGACACCAAGCCTGACACTGGACTTTGTGCTCTAGGAATCAAATGGTACAAAGGGACAACTGAGACCGTAAAGTTGTCCCTGTGACCTCCATATGGGCATTATAGTGTGGGTTTGAGCGGATGCACACACATAACACATCATAAATAAAAGATAAATAAATGTAATATATTTTAAAATAAAACATTGGGCTAGTTGTAGGTCAGTTGGTTAAGTTCTTGCCTGGGTCCAGTCCCCAGGAGCCTATGAGACAGACAGGGTGGTGCACATCTGTCATCTGAGCACTCAGGAGGTACAGGCAGCGAGGTCAGACACTCAGTCATTTTCAGATGTAACGTTAGCCTCGGCCATGTGAGACTGTTTATGACTGACTGACTGACTGGATAAATGGATGAGTGAATGAATGAATGACCAAATGACTGGCTGAATGAATGAATGGATGAATTGGTCTAGGACTTATCTGGCTGGACTCTAGAGATGGAAAAATGAAGTCCTGTGGATATGGCTGGCAGGACAGTCACAGGGATGAGTGACAGACTAATGACAAGCCAAATCCTCTCTCTCTCTCTCTCTCTCTCTCTCTCTCTCTCTCTCTGCTTTGCATACCAGATGACTGAATTTCTCTGTGGAAAAATGTTATTTGCTATGCACCCTTTGGTGACCACACTTATTTGGTGTCCATGGCCAATGGGAAAGCTCACTACCTACCGCTGTACTGTGTTTATTGACCATCTAGAACCTTTTATTTGTTTTTAATTTTTAAAAGATTCATTTATTTTTATTTTATGCCTATGAGTGTATTGCCTGCATGCGTGTTTACATACCACATGTGTGCCTGGTGCCTATAGAAGCCATAAGAGGGCATTACAGCTGGTTGTAAGCTTTCATGTGGGTCTGACAATTAAACCCCAGGTCTTCTAGAAGAGCAGTCAATACCCTTAATTGGTAAGCCACCTCTTTAGCCCCATCTCATGCCTTTTTTTAAAAAAAATCAGTAGTGTTTTTCAAGACAGGGTTTCTCTGGGTAGCCTTGGCTATCCTGGAATTGGCTCTGTTAACCAGGCTGGCTTTGAACTCACAGAGCTTTGCCTACCTCTGCCTCCCAAGTGCTGCGATTAAAGGTGGGTGCTCCCATTGCTTTGCTCCCTCCTGTGTCTTTTTAGCAGAAGGTCAGACAGTTCCTAGAGACCTGGAGGTTGTCCTTTGCGGCTTTGTGTTCAGCTAAGGCTTCACAGTATGGGCCCTCGGTCTAGGATGGTATTCCAGCTTCGACTTTTGGAATCCTTTATCCCAGCAAGCATTGAGTCCTTTCGTGGGTAGGAAGCTCAGAGATTGCTGCTGTCCCCTAGCCCCTCCCCCTCCTCTCCTGCCGGGCTCTGGCTGTGTGGTCCCTTCATCCATAGTTACACAAAATATGCCTGGCCTAATTCTCTAAAAACTGATTTGGCGATTTTGTTTTGGGGGAGGATATTGAGAAATAGAGGGTCAAATACAGCTCCCCAGAGAAGGGATGGATTTAAAGCACGGGAGGCAGAAGGTGAAATAGCTCTTGTCCAAGCTAAGAAAGAAAGGCCTCTACACTGCTTACAAGTTCTCCTCAGAGGAGAAGCACTGAGGGTTCCGAAGGCATTTCAAAGGCTTTCCAAATGACCCGGGGATGTGTTGTAAGCAAGGTATTGCAAAAAGAAAAAAAAGAAAAAAAGGAAGTGTGTCTTCAAATTCGGCTGCACACAATGCACATGCCAGGCACTGAGTGTTCCACTGCGCATTCAGATTCAAAAGGAGATGTGGGTGTTGGTACAGGAGGAAGGGAGGCAGGCCTCAGATTGCAAGAGTCAGGGGGCTTCATTAAAAATGATCAGGACTTTGGAAGCAGCTCATGGCATCCATTGCAAAACATGGTTGATGGAGCAAGGCTTGTGGCAGCCGTTGACAACTGGGACAGAGCTAGCCGGGTTTCAAAGATGTGAAATCTACAATTGTGAAACGTGTCCTAGTGAAAACCATTTTACTAAGAACAAGAGATGACGCATCCACTGTACGATACAACTCAGACCCAGAAGGGGTAAAGCTTATCTAAGCACCTCTATGAAGCTCTGCCCAGAGTGCTTACTGGAAGACGACACAGCTGCCAACCAGAGGCCTGGATTCGAGAACATTCTGGACTCCAGTCTCATCTAGGGGATCATTCAAGTCACTGAAAGCCTGTTCCCTCCTCCAGCCCAGGGGGAGTAGAAGCAGGCAATGCTGCAGAAATGATCCTCAAGCTCCCATCCCTGCTGAGGTCTAGTTAGGGAGACTGACTAGGTAGGCTTTGCAGAGAGGCCGGGGACAGCCTCCTCCTGCAGACGCTTCACGGGGCCTCTGTATCACTGCACACCCTCCTCCTACAGCCCCTTCACGGGGCCTCTGTATCACTGCACACCCTCCTCCTGCAGACCCTTCACGGGGTCTCTGTATCACTGCACACCCTCCTCCTCCTGCAGACCCTTCACGGGGCCTCTGTATCACTGCACACCCTCCTCCTCCTGCAGACCCTTCACGGGGCCTCTGTATCACTGCACACCCTTCTCCTCCTGCAGACCCTTCACGGGGCCTCTGTAACACTGCACACCCTCTGTATCACTGCACACCCTCCTCCTGCAGACCCTTCACAGGGCCTCTGTATCACTGCACACCCTCCTCCTGCAGACCCTTCACAGGGCCTCTTTAACACTGCACACCCTCTGTATCACTGCACACCCTCCTCCTCCTGCAGACCCTTCCCGGGGCCTCTATAACACTGCACACCAACAGACTCAGATGAAATTGTCTTCTGTAGTTAGTTTTCAGGGAGCGTTGAAGAATACCCTGTCTGGCAAAGGCTCTTAGAAGCCAGGAAGCTGGTGCTTGACCACACTTCTGATCTTCTGAGAAGTTTCCAGTTTCATCAGCTCCGAGCAGCTCTGCAGACGTGCCCAGGGTTCAGCTGCTGCTGCTGCATGAAGACAATCACACCTGCTACTGTCACACACACACACACACACACACACACACACACACACACACTCACTCAGGGGCATCAGCTGCAGACAATCACACCTGCTACAGTTGCACACACAATTAGGGACATCTTATCAGACCAGGCACTGTCAGAGTGATGGAAAATTATCACCAAAGGATGCTGCAACAGGGCCCACTGGTGACTACAGAGATGGAAGGCTTTGTCTCTGTCACAACTCCCTGACCCCACTACCGCTGAGATAGGCCACTTTCCTCCATTGCTTTCTGCCTCAGTTTCCCTTTTGGGTAGTCACTTATGATAATAATATTGATTGCAAGATGTTTTGAGAATAAAGTTGCTGAGGTTACCCT
This sequence comes from Mastomys coucha, assembly GCF_008632895.1. Lineage (NCBI taxonomy): Eukaryota > Metazoa > Chordata > Mammalia > Rodentia > Muridae > Mastomys > Mastomys coucha. The sequence goes on from NW_022196913.1 coordinate 57,474,356, forward strand.
TGCTTAGGAAAGGGCTTGAAACAGACTAGCATGTGCTAGGTTCCCACCATCAGCTCCATCAAAGCTCAGCCTGGGGTTGGAGGTGCAGCTTATTTGATGGAATGCTTATCTACAATGCATGAGGCCTTTGATTTGGTCCCTGGCACTGAACCAAACTGCTGTGGTGGTTCACACTTGAAATCCTAGCACTCAGGAGGCAGAGGCAGGAGGAGCTAGAATTCAAAGTCATCCTTGCAAGACAGGGAATTCTAGGGCAGCTTGGGTAAGAGATCTTGTTTAAAAGCAAACAGATACACAAACAGCATCCAGTCTTCATCAAGGAAACTGTATCTTCAACCAGGCTGTGCATACTCACACAAATACAGGGGTGTGTGTGTGTGCTCGTGTGCGTGTGTGTGTGCATGTGTGTGTGTGTACGCGCGTGTGCGTGTGCGTTTGTGTGTGTGCATGTGTGTATGTGTGTGCGTGTGCATGTGCATGTGCGTGTGTGTGTGTGTGTGTGTGTGTGTGTGTGAGAGAGAGAGAGAGAGAGAGAGAGAACAAACCAACTAGGCATAAACAGTGAATTTCTTTACTATCAGTGCTTCTTCAACCCCACTGAACCAGTGAGCATCCATAACTATAAACCAGCACCCCAGAGATAAGTGGGGGTATTGGTTACTAATTCTTCCACATATTGAGTCCTAGGCATTCCTGGGAGTTGGACAAGGTCTAATACCTGCTGTAGACAATGACATCATTCTTTTGCCATTTCATTTCATGTGGCCAAGACAGGCCTATAGAGACTAATGGGAGAATGAGGTGGGGGTGGGAGACTGATAGCTAAAGAGCAACCCAGACCACTCTCACAGCATGCTAACGGTCACTTAAAAACCCAGGCTACGTTCTGATAGATCCTCAGAGGAGAGAGCCTTCATCCCATGGCAGTGAGCAGAAGCACTTCTTGGCGGGGAGGGATTTGTCTGAAGTTTTGGAAATGGCTGAGACATCGTGGCCAGTACCACGGAAAGGCCTGCCAAGCCTTGGGGAGTAAGAGAGAGCTGTGAGGTTCACAGAGAAGTTGTTGGGGATGTTGAGGGTGAGGGGGTGGTGGGCAGGGCTGATCCAGTTCCTGGAGAACAGAGGCACAGATGAAATGAAACAGCAAATACAAGAAAGAATGACGTCGTTGTCTACAGTGGGTATTAGACCTTGTCCAAGGTCTGAATGAGCAAGTCAGATGGGAAAGCCAGTGGCTTTGGGAGCACATTCTATAGCAGGGGCACATGAGGCACATGAGGCTGTTTTGTTTAGTTGTTCTGACACAGAGTGTCATGCATCATGATGTCTGCTGACCTTGAACTTCTGATCCCCCCTGCTTCCACTCCTCACAAGCTGGGATTATGGCTTATGTGGTGCTGAGGAAAACCCAGAGCCTCATACATGACAGATAAGCCCCTTAGCAACTGGGCTTTATTTTATTTTAAAATATTAAATGTGTATGTGTGTATGTGTGCATCCATCCAGATTCTATGACATCCATATTAGAGGTTCTAGGAGAGCTTGTGGGAGTTGACTCTTTCCACTTTCTGGGTGCTGTGGCTTGAACTTAGATCATCAGGGTTGAGGGCAAGCACCTGTAGGCACTGAATCATCTCACTGGTCCCTAACTGAGCTTTATAATGACGAACGTTGGTTGACTGCACAGTAAGAACCAGTTGAGCGGCTCTGAGGTTGGGGCTCAATGGTAGAATGCTTGCTTAGCGTGTACAGGGCCCTGGGTTCCACCTCTGGCAGCAGAGAACAAATAACAGGAACGCTGTAGGAACTTAGTTGGGACTCTGTGTGACCTGAACTCCGGAAGTCTTAGTTTCCCCACTGGAGGAGTTATACTGTAGAGCCTGGCGCATTGTGTCTGTGCTTCAGCTCTGTCTGCACAGGGGTAGTGGTAAGGAACTGCCCCGGAAGCAACAACAGGCTCACACCCTATCAGGGCATCCCACATAATGAGGACTCCCACCCTTCATCACTCCACGAAGAAGCGGATGGGTGTCAGAGGAAGTAGGCTCAGTTCTGGAGTTGCACATTGCTGGAGTGGAGTTCCTGCTTCCTTCCCAGAGAAGCTCTGGTAGGAAGCATCTTGACCAGAGGACAGAGTGGTGGCCCAGGGATCAGGCAGTACTGCTGTCTGAATGTGCATTGTCCCGTAGACTCATGGATCTGAACAGTCAGTCTCTGGCTAGTGGCCGTGCTTTGGAAAGTCGTAGAACCTTTAGGAAGAGGAGCCTTGTTGGAGGAAGTGGGGTGAAGTGGGTGGGCCTTGAGGTTTTCTAGCAAAGGCCCATTTCCGTTTCACTCTCTCCACTTCCTGACTACAGAGCAGATATGACCACAGCCCCCCCCCCCCCCCCCCCCCCCCCCCCCCCCCCCCCCCCGGTGTCCTGCTGTCATGCCTTCCCACCACGGTGAACTGTATTCTCTAAAACCAAGTCACAAAAGGAATGCTTGCTTCTTTAAATTGCTTATTGTCCGGCATTTTGTCATGGTAACAGGAAAAGTAACGAAAGTGAGCTGGCCAAAGCTGAGACCGCAGGGACCACAGGGACCTCCCCCATCAACCACTGAATATGAAAATGCCCAACGTCCAGATCTCATGGAGGAATTTCCCAGGCGTGGTCCCCTCCTTTCAGACGATTCTAGCTTGTGTCAAGTTAACATAAAACTAGCCAGGACACTTGGGTTGCATCAAGTTCCACCATGCCTCTCCCTGAACCCCTTAGGTTCAAGCACTCCCAGACTTTAACACCTGTCCTCTACGGGCAGCCGTCTTGAACCTTAACCTCATGAATGCTGACCCTGGCCGGTCTCGCTCGGGCTTTCCTGCTGCAGCAAGCTGGATTTTATAGATCTTGTAGAAGACAGAGCACGTCCTGCCATCTAGGAACTTACATGAGGGCGAAGGAGTGGACATCTGGTTTTCCCAGGGACCACAGAGCATCACAAAAGCATTGAGAGACAGAAGCCAGGATGAGAATGTCACCTCACAGAGTCTGGCAGCATGGAGAACCAGGTCCTGTGTCTTTGGAAGGTGTAGCCAGCAAGGCGCTAAATATCCTGGCTGATCCTAGTGTTTTCTCTTCTTTACATCTCATCCCTGGAAACTCTTCTGACTTGAGCTCCCATTTCTAGGAAATCCAGGCCCAACCAATTTCTTTCACTCTTCCTGAAAACACAGATGTCAAACTCAGCTCTATTCTGGAAAATAAATTTCCTGATAAGGGATCCTTCACAGAAAGCAACAAACTGCAGGATCAGAGAAACACTGTCAGTGTTAGGGAACTGAAGGTGGTATAGCCGATACATTCCAAAACAACGTTACTTACGAGGTCCTTCATTCTTTCAGGGAAACACTGTCAGTGTTAGGGAACTGAAGGTGGTATAACCGATACATTCGAAAACAACGTTACTCACCTTCTTTCAGGTCTGAACTCTGCTGTCAAGAGGCAAGGCTGAGAGTGCTGTGGGCCCAGCTCCGGAGTAGGGGTGGGGCAGACACAAGAAGAAACATGAAATTCACTGGCCAGCCAGTCTAGCTAGTCAGCAAGCTTCAAGTTCAGTGATAAATTGTCTCAAAATATAGGGCGGAGAAAAGTTGAAGAAGACGCCTGTGGTGACTTCCGGCCTCCACATGAGCATGCCCAGGGGTAGCAGCCACACTTGTACCTGCACACTCATGTGCACATACATGTACCCCCAGCCCCCACACACGTTAAAGAAAAAGAGGCAGAGCAGAAAAGACGTGTTTTATAAAGCACAGATGAGAGGATGCTGGGGAGGGGCTTTTGGCTGTGGTAATTTGGCTGGGCAGTAGTAAAATGTGATTTTGCACATATCTGAATGTGGCGCAGGGAAGTCTGTACAGTGCAGACTGGAAAACTTTCTTGTTAGTAAAAATCATCTACTCCTACTATTGGCTATTTGAAGCACAATTTTTAAAAACTTCTTTGGATCCTTATGAGGTGTGTGTGTGTGTGTATGTGTGTGTGTGTGTGTGTGTGTGTGTGTTCACCTAAAACAGCATTAGAATGTGCTACTCTAATTCCATCTAATTACTGGGATATCTCAAGACTTATCCAAAGTGTTCGGTGTCAGGAAGCATGTTAGCTAACGATGTCTTAATGGGGACAGCAGAGACCAAGAGCTCAAGTACACTGTTTCACAAATTTGAATTTGTTCTAAATTTGGTTCTACAGCCATGTGCTTGCGGGGAGCTGTGGGGGAGAAGCCCAAAGTTATTTTCTTGTTTCCAGATAGTAAGTATACTTTTATCCCAACAGGAAAGAGGAATTCTGACTCATGCATTTATTTCCATGGAGTATTTTTTTAATATTGTATTTTAACTTTAAAAGTGTGCTTGTGTGTGTATGTGTGTGCGTGCGTGCGTGTGAGTGTGTGCACGTGCACACACATGTGCAAGGGGTGTGTGCTTGTAAATACAGGTGCCCTTAGAGGCCAGAAGAAGACATGAACCTGCCCCAGGAGCTGGAGTTACAAGCTGCTGTGAGCTGTCTGTGTGAACTGGGAACAATCAAACTTAAGTCCTTTATAAGAGCAGCAAGCTCTCTTAACTACTGAGTCATTTCTTCAGCCTGGAGCCTCAGTATAGTCCCCCACCCCCCTCCACCCCATACAGATGTAACAAGGAAATAGTAAAGACCTCCATATTAAAGTTGGGAAACAAACATGAATCCAGCAATCGCCTGAGAAGCCTTTGAAGACAGCAAGCAGCAGGGTGAGAAAGGAAGAAAGGAACGTTGTAAGGACAACAGGACTCCTATGATCATGTTCCCTCATGCACGCAGGATACTGAAATGCACCCCAGGGGGAACTCAGGTGTTCGGAACTAGGTGTCAAACACTAGTTTAAATGCAGAAGTTTTCTGATGTCAGAAAGGTGTCTGTCAGGTTTTGACTAAGGCATGCATCCCACGATGACTGTTGTGTGACCACAACAAACAACGGCAGAGACCCTTCTCTGAAGTGAAAACTTCTGTTTATTTGGAAAGTCAGTGATGTCAAATGATGTTTTTCTGGGGCACACAGGTGAAAGGATGTTTTATGACCCCCACAGACAGTGGGAGACGAGCACTGAGCATTGGTTTGGTTTGCTCTGCCTCGCTATTCTTTGATAACAACATGCCTGTATCTGTTCTCCTTACACAGGGAGCCCCACAGGTGTTAATGCCTGGCAAGCCTTGCGGATTCTTCAGGATTGAACTCGGCTGCTGGTTCACAAGTGGCGTCTATATGCTGAGGGGACTGGACTGCAGCTGCTGGTTCTTGTGTGGTGTCTTCCTGCCTAGGGGACTGGTCTGCAGCTGCTGAGTTGTATTTGGTGTTTGCTATGGGACTGAACTGTTGGCAAAGATTGAGCTCACCCCCAAAGAACTATTGCTAAACAGGTCCACTTCTCCTAAATCCCAATAAGTTATCCCTTTGATTTTAATGATTTATTTATTTATTTATTTATTTTTGGTTTTGGAGACAGGGTTCCTCTGTGTAGCAGCCCTGGCTGTCTTGGAACTCTCTTTGTAGACCAGGTTGGCTCGAACTCACACTTATAGAGACCCACCTGTCTGGCAACTCCGAACGCTAAGATTAAAAGCATGCACCACCACACCCAGCTTTGATTTTTATTTTATGTGTGCATATAAGTGTTTTGCATGCATGTATGCATGCACATCATGTGTACGCCTGGTGCCCGTGGAGGCCAGAAGGGGTTATCCAATTCATTGGAACCAGAGTGATAGATGATTGTGAGCCACCATGTGGATACTGGGCACTAAACCTTGGACCCTCTGGAAGAGTGTTCTTAATTGCTGACCCATTTGCCTCCCTCCTAAAGCTTTTAAACATTTTTTACTTATTCTTTGAGAATTTCACACATGTATACAATGTATCTTGATGATATCTGTTCCCCACTACACCCAATTCCTTCTGAACCCTTCACTGCATTCTCCTCCAAACTTTTAACCTCATCTTTGATTGTTTCTCTCAAACACAGTCACCTTGTCATGGCGGTAGTTGATCTACTGCTATATTTCTTGAATTCCATCATAGATGTTCTGTTGCATAAAATTCTTTAAAATTTGGTCCTCAACCCAGTCTAAAAATCTACGGTTCAGTTCTTTGTTTAAAAAAAAAAATTGTACATAGCAGGTTTCTGGGTTTGCTTTACAGTATTTATTTAAAAAATAATATTTGGAACCACAGATACCAAGAAAGACTGTACTGTGTGACTAAGGACAGAATGGGGCCCAGAACTTTGATGTCTCTTACCAGCTGTGTGATTTTTTTTTTTTGAGAGCATTTCTTGACTCCTCTATGCTCCTGTTGTCTTGTCTATGATTTTTGTGTAATTGTGTGACCAGTGCAGTCACTGACCACACACTTCATTTAAGCAGTAAACATGAAAGCTGTCTGTAGTTTCAGAACCTCTCTTACTGCTTGCGGGTCCCTGGGTGGTTGGAGAGCAGGTCTCTCTGCCCACTTCCTACCATCTCCGCCACTACCACCTCCGGCTGAGCGGCTTTGACTTTTCCCCACCCTGACAGTGTCCCTGTTCTCCAGACAGTATAATATCAAGTGGATCCCAGTCAGCCCTGTGACTGGTGTTCCCATGGTGCCTATGAGAAGGGCTCCTAGCACTTTACTCTGAGCCTCAACGGCTTTCAAAAGCATCTGACTCATGCCCTATTACACTTCAGCCCCAGGCACACTGATTTTTCTTTTCTTTTTTTCTTTCTCACCCCAAGGCCTTGACTCTTTCTTTTTTTTTTTGGTTTTTTTTTTCGAGACAGGGTTTCTCTGTATAGCCCTGGCTGTCCTGGAACTCACTCTGGAGACCAGGCTGGCCTCGAACTCAGAAATCCGCCTGCCTCTGCCTCCCAAGTGCTGTTTTGAAACAATTGTATCCAATGCCTGGTGCGACTTTCTCCTTTTCCCTGCATCTAGCTGTAACATCCCATCTCCAGGTCTAGATGGGTGTTTATCTCCCCAGCAGCCATTTCTATATTTTTGGTGAGACTCCAGGTTTCCTGTGTGGAAGGATTGTGTCAGGAGCTCCCTGGAGCTCATGTGGAGGTGAGGTCATGTGGTACATTGGGACGTTTTTTTCCTAGTCTCTGTAGACAAGAAACCTCCAGGTATTCTGTGGATGGTGTGTGAATGCCTGGTGGCTATGTGAAGCAAGGGGTAAAGATAAGCTGATTACAGACCTTTAACCATCAACCATAGGGCCTCAAGCACTGCCAGGAGTCAAGGCAGCAGGAGCTCCAAGCAGGGGGTCATAGCACATCCCCAATTGCACCACCCTGTGGTGATTTGAGTGAGACTGGTTCCCACATTTACTTGGGTAAATGCCTACTTTCAAGTTGGCGGACTGCACAGGAAGCATTAGAAAGTGTGGTCTTATTGGGAGAGGGGTGTCACTGGAGTTGGGCTTTGAGACTTCGAAAGTCCATACCAGGCCCAGTCTTTCTCTCTGCCTGGGGATCTTCTTTCTCTCTGGGGTCTGGGGATCTTCTACCTGCAGATCAGAATATAAGTCTCAGCTACTTGTCTCGTGTCCTGCCTGCCTGCCTGCCTGTCTAATGCTCCCCCACCATGATAATCATCATGGATTAATTATCTAAAGTAGTCAGCAAGGCCCCAGTTAAAGGCTTCCTTGTATAAGCTGCCTTGGTCATGGTGTTCCATCCCAGCATTAGAACAGTGACTGAGAACTCAGACACACACAAATCTTTCCACCTCCTTAAACACAATCAAGATAATCTCTCACAGACATCCTAAGAGGCCCTTATGCCTGCTGGTTTTAGATTCTGTCAAGTGGACAGCCAACCCTAACCACCCTTTAACCACTTCCTGGGCTTGAGGAGGAGAAAGTACTGAAGGATGCTTGTCTCTGTCACCAAGTACAGCCCCAGGCAGGTCTTAGAGATAGCTTCGGGGTCTACTGGCAACTCGATTATCTCTTATCTCCCTGTTCTCTGCTCAGAACCAGGAACTCCTCAGTCCTCTGATGTCATGGAAAAGAGACTTGAAATCCCCTCCTTGTCCCAGTGAGTAGAGCAGCTGTGACCAACTACTCAACTACCTCTGGGCCTGGCACTGTGAAGAAAGGGACCTCGGGGGCCTCCTCTTCAACAGGGCACTTCTCTCTCTCCAGCATTTGTTATTGATCAATCTGTTATCAGCATCAGAACATAGGGTCACCAACATCCCATTTGGGCAGGAGTCGTGGGAACTTTGAATACTGAGACAGCATGAACCACCCTGCCTCCGTCTCTATTTTGAACCACCCCACCATGTGGCCCTTCCTCTCCTCTCTCCTCTCCCTCCTGTGCTTCTGTGTGTGCTCCTGTGTGTGAAGCCATGAGTGTTCACCGGAAGGACAAAAGCCAGCACTGGGTGTCCTCCTCAGTGGCTCTCCACTTTATTTTTCTGAGACAAGGTCTCTCACGGAACCTGCAGTCCAGTTGTTGGGTAGACCAGCCAGCCAGTGAGTACTTGAGACCCACCTTACTCTGTCTCCACAGTGTCATGGTGCCTGGCTTTTAGCTTGGGTCTTGGGGATCTGAATGAAAGATCCTCAGGTTTGCCCATGCCTGAGTCATCTCTCTGGGTGCACCCATTCTCTTGGAACAGATTCTTACAGTGTGTGTGTGTGGAAGAGGGGGTAGTGATCACTCACTTCCTAGGGACTTCAGTGCAACAGGAAGCTGTGGTGGAGCAGCAGCAAGAGTCTGGTGAGATGGCTCAGCGAACCCGTTGACGGCTCATCCGAAGGTCCTGAGTTCAATTCCCAGCAACCATGTGATGGCTCACAACCATCTGTAATGAGATCTGACGCCCTCTTCTGGTGTGTCTGAAGACAGCTACAGTGTACTCACATATAATAATAAATAACCTTTTAAAAACGAAAAGAGTCTGAAGCTTACGTCTGCTGCTCCTGGCTGCAGACGGCCTCCCAGCTTCAGTACTACCCACAGAGCCCCTCCCCTCTGTCCACCACAGGGGCTGACACGGATATCCTTCATGCAGCAAGATGGCTAAGGCTCCACTTCGCCCGGAGAGAATGAGTCAGCACCAAATGGTTGACACTGGAAGTCTGGGAGACCCAGAAGTAAACAGTGACGTAATCTGTTATATAACCAGTTTTGGAGGTGTGCCACTTTTGTGTGGGTCATGTATAAATACGGCTTTGAGGTCAGAGGCCTGAGCCTTAGTTAGAATCTTCGCCTTCACCAACCTGCTGGCATGTGTGTCTGTGTATAGGCTTCGGTGCCCGCTTCTGTTTGGCCTTTGTGCTGATCTCTGCATGTGTGTGTGTTCCCAGCTACCGTGTGTATGGGTACTGTTCCTATGTCAAGGTCATGCCCCTTGATCCTTCTAGCTTCCTAATATAATTTTAAGTCAGTAAGAGTGATTCTTCCCACTAGGTTCTCTGCCTCAGGACTGCTTTTGCTCGTCTGTGTCTGTTGGGATTCCACAGGATTTCCTTGGTTCCTTTCTCTTTTTGCTCACAGTGTTACTGGGAGTCAGGCATGGTAGCACATGACGGGGGGGGGGGGGGGGGGGGGGGGCTCAGCTCTCTCAGAAGCAGGAACATTGCTTGAACCTAGGAACCCAAAGCTAGCCTGCACAACATAACAAGACCATGGATCACCTCTCCAGAAAAGGATGTCTTTGGACCCTCTAATAACCAACCATCCAACAGAAAAAGCATAAACTAGTAAACAAGCAAATAAGCATTTAAATCTCTCTCTCTCTCTCTCTCTCTCTCTCTCTCTCAATCTTTCTCTCTCTCCTCTCTCTTGCACACACACACACACACACACACACACACACACACACACACACAAGTATTAACAAAGGCTACACACAGTTTATAAAAAGTAACACTGGCTTTCATGTGTTGATTTGTTCTCTTAATTTTGCTGAATTCATTCCCTAACTGCTAAGAGGGTCTTGTTCTTGGTGGACTCTTTGGAGGAGTGGCTACCCACAGGGCCATATCATATGCAAGTAGGGATGCTCTTAACTTTTCTTTTGTGATTTAAATGCTTTGTTTGTTTGGTTTCTTTACTGGTTTATCCATTTTGTTCAGTGGATTCCTTCATCTAGGGTTTCCTGTTGTATGCTGGATAGATACGATAAGAGTGGGCAGCTTCATCTTGCACTGGATCTTACTGGAAAATCTTCTAGGTTTTCCTCACTGATTTTAATACCAGCTCTGTTTTTTGTTTGTTTGTTTGTTTGTTTGTTTTTGTTTTTGTTTTTATTTTAATGACTGATACAATGAAGAAGAATTTTCTCTTGCTACGTAAACTACTGGGAACTCACAAGTCAGCTAGCCTGGCTTGCCAGCAGTGAACCAAAAGAGCAGAATGGGAGTGTTTCCCTCCCTAAAAGAATTGTTTAAATAAAATATGTTTTATGGTTTTAAAACATCGGAGAATATTCCGCATGTTTGGGAAGAGTGTGTTCTCTGCTCCTGCTGCTGCTCCTGCTGCTGCTGCTGCTCCTGCTGCTCCTGCTGCTCCTGCTGCTGCTGCTGCTGTTCCTGCTGCTGC
>NW_022196913.1:57487811-57507031 GCF_008632895.1 Mastomys coucha
GAGAGAGAGAGAACATTATTTTTAATATGCCTTACTAGCTCAATGACTGGGCCACTCCTGAACCTCCATGTGGCTAACACACTCCCCTCTGATATTCGTGCGTCGATACTTGCTAAATCTATATTTCATCTCTGCTACCCCAGACCCAATTTGGGGAGTGACCTCTGGGGCCACTTTCCCATAGTCTTACATGTCGTTGGGCTCTTAAGTCTGATTTCTCTGCTTCTCCATCACAGTGATTCTGCCTCTTCTCTCCTGTGTTTCCTCTTAGGAATCCTCAAAGTCCCACCTCGATTCCCATGCCCATCCATTGGCCATTGGCTCTTTATTGATCAGTCAAAAACCAGACTGCTGGCAGAGACCTGTAGCAGATGTGCAAATTCGCATAGAAGCACAAATCAAGTCCCCAGCACTGGGACACAGGTGGATGAGACTCTCTGACCACAACCCAGTTGTTGCTCTGAGATACACCCGGTGGTTGGGGCCAGGGTAGCATGGGTCTGTGGTTCTGCCCATGGGAGCAGGGTAGGATGCTGAGTTATCTCCTGCAAGGAAAGATTACTCTAGATACGCAAGCCTCAAGAAGCAGCACACAGGGACACTTTAATTCCTGGAACCAATAGGGCCTGGAGGCAACAGAGGCCCTAGGAGATGAGGTGCTACTGTACTGACTGCACACTGGCCTCCATAGCTTCACATGTTTGAAAACTTGGTCTCCAGCAGCTGGTGCTGCTATGAGAAGTTGTAGCATTAGGAGTGGGCCTTGAGGTTTAAGCCCCATCCCATTTCCTATCTACTTCCTGTTTCCTGACTACACAGACTCCTGCTAAAATGGCTTCCCCAGCTTGATAGATTCTGATCATTCTTAAACTGTGAGTCTAAATAAGTACCCCTCCCCGCTTCAGTTGCTTCTTCTTAGGTGTGTTGTCAGTGCAATGCAAAAAGCATCTAATGCAAGCACCGGGCAGTGGTGTCTGGGCTGTGGAGTGGTGGGTTCTGGGAGCAGCCTTGACTGAGGACATGCGCAATAACAGCAGTGACCCAAGAAGGCAAGACACAGGCGAAGCTGAGACGCCAGGGTTCAGAGAGCAAGAAAGTAGTCACTGCGTCCCTGGCCTGGGAGGATAAGTTGGGTTCCTGGAAGAAGGGTCTCATGGTTGCCCAGCAACCACGGAGGATGATGGGACTACTCACACACGCGATGCTCAGACTTCCGTGTTCTCTTGAAAACAAACGAACAATCAAACCTGGTTTTCCTAAGTCCTCCCACACTGTCTTTTTCTTAGCACCTTGCACCTGATACTTTCTTCCTGTGGCTGTACTGGCAAGAAATATCTTTGACCACTTCAGATTGCATTTGGAAGCAAGAGGGACTTCTGGGATCCTACTAAAGCAGTCACCTCTGGCATGGATTAATCTAAAATCTTCTCATAAGAATGGGAATATGGTGCCATTTGTCCTGGGAGATATTGTCTGATTAAGATAATTCGTAATTAAAATATTAAAAAAACATTCTACCACTTGGGGCTGGGGAGATGGCAGGGTAGGCACAATGCCTGCCATGCAAGCAGGAGGGCCTGGGTTCAGATCTCCAGCTCCCATGTAAAAGCCAACAGCACACATTTGTGATGCCACTAATGGGAGTGTGGTGAGGGTGGAGACGGGTGGATCCCTGTAGCTCATTGGCCAGTCAGCCCAGGCAAATTACTGATCCCAAGTTCAGTGAGACTCTGTGTCAAATAATACAATACAGACTGATTAAAGGAGATGCTTGAAGTTGATCTATGGCATCCACGCGAATGCACATATGTGTGCATAAATACCAACACACACATGTCTCACACACACACACACACATACACACACACATACACACACATATACACACATGCACACAGAGCCTCCAAATGAGGTCTGTCTCTATTTAACTTGAGATTTATCGCTTTATAGCGTCTCTTGTCTTCTCTAATGCATCTTATAGAATTAAATGCTTTTGATACATAAAGGAGATTTTAAGTCAATGAGCCTTGAGGAAAACAATTAAAGAACACAACAATTAAAGACTATAATTAAAGAATATGAAGAATTAAAGAATAATGAGCATGTAAGTCAACTCTAATTTTCTCTAAATACGAAACAGTCAGAACAGAAAAAAAAAAAAATGGTTTCTGTTCCATAGAAGTCACCTTTAGGAAGAAGATAAATAAGTTTTATTTTTGTGTATCTGTTTACAAAAAAAGGAAGCTTTTGAATTTGATGGCATTGTATGGTAGGACCACACAAAGCATATATTTCCTCCCTGACCCGAAGTAATTGAAGGGGAAAGGAGAAGGTCCGCTAACTGCAGCAGGGAAGAAGGTAAAACTGACGTAGATGACTCCGATCAGTACTCATTACCTTTCTCATCGCTGTGGCAAAACCTGACGGGAAGCAACTGAAGGGAGAAAGGGCTTATTTGGGCTCACAGTTTGAACAAACACATTCCATCATGGCTAGAAGGACACAGTGGAGGGAAGGAGAAATGATTGGTTCCATTGCCATCAGTCAGTAAAAAAAAACCGTGGGGCCAGGGATAAAGCCTCAAGATCCTCTAGTGTCTTAGTTAAAGTTTTATTGCTGTGATAAATGTGGAATGCAAACACAACTTCGGGGAGGAAAGGGTTTGCCTCATCGTATATGTCCCAGTCACTCTCTGTCACTGAGGGAAGTCAGGGTGGGAACTCCAACCTGGAGGCAGGAGCTGATGCAGAGGCCACGGAGGGAGGCTGCTTACTGGCTTGCTCCTCGTGGCTTCCTCAGCTTGCAACTTTAGAGCACCTAGGACCACCTGCCCAGAGTTGGCTCTGTCAACAGTGCACTGAGCTTTCCCAGATCAATCATCAGTCAAGAGAATGCACCATAGACTTGCTGGTAGACCAGTTTTAGGGAGGCATTTTTCTTTTGTTTTTCATATTTTATTTTTTATTTTATTTTATTTTTATTTTTTGAGGCAGAGTTTCTCAGTGTAACCAGCCTTAGCTGTCCTGGACTCGCTTTACAGACCAGGCTGCCTTGGAACTGACAGAGACTCACCTGTTTCTGCCTCCCAAGTGCTGAGATAAAAGGTGTGCACCACCACATCTGGCTTCCTAGGAGATTTTTTTCTTACCAGGTATGTGTCTCTCTTGTGTCAAGGTCATATTAAACTAACCAGCACACCCAGTGACCCACTTCTTCCAGTAAGGCTCCATCTTCTCCCCAGGTACCCCCACAAGCAGGGAACCAAGTGTTCAATACAGTATTCTGTGAGGGACATGTCACACTCAAACCACAACATTGAGCTCAGATTTTTAAAAAAGATTCATTTTATGGGTATTTTTGCCTGAATATATGTCTGTGCTCCATATGTGGCCAGAAGAGGGTGTCAAGTCTCCTGGAATTGGAGTTGGTTTTGGGCCACCATGAGGGTACTGGGATCTGAAATTAGGGCCCCCTGCAGAGTGGCGAGAGCTCTCACTGCTGAGTTATCCTTCCAGCCTTTGATGGAAGATTTTTTTTTAAGATTTATTTATTTATTTTATGTATATGAGTACACTGTAGCTGTACAGATGGTTGTGAGCCTTCATGTGGTTGTTAAGAATTGAATTTTAGGACCTTTGCTTGCTCTGATCAATCCTGCTCGCTCTGGCCCGAAGATTTATTTATTGTTATACACAAGTACACGGTAGCTATCTTCAGATGCACCAGAAGAGGGCGTCAGATCTCATTACAGGTGGTTGTGAGCCACCATGTGGTTGCTGGAATTTGAACTCAGGACCTTCAGAAGAACAGTCAGTGCTCTCATCCATTGAGCCATCTCGACAGCCCGACAGAAGATGTTATGTCTTAGGTTTTATTTATTTATTTTTTCAGCTTGTGATGCTGCAAGTCCAGTAGAACCTGTATGGCAAATATTTAATTAAGAGGTTTGGGTTTTTTTTTTTTTTCCAGGCTAATACTGGGCAGTAAGCTGGCTAGCATCTTCCGTTTGCATCTCTTGATTAGTCATGAGATCTGAGCTAAACTCAGTGGATGCTGCTGCCAGCAGGGGTCTGAGATGGCTTGCATGGCAATGGCCCCCCATAGGCTCATACACTTGAATATTTGGTGTACAGGTTGTAGTCCTATTTGGGAAGGATTAGGAGGTGTGGTCTTGTTGGATGAGGTGTGTCACTGGGGGATAGGCTTTGAGGTTTCAAATGTTCATGCCATTCTCACTGAGCTCTGTCTCATGCTTGAGGATCAGAATGTGAGCTCTGAGCTACTGTGCCAGCGCTCTGCCTGCCAGCTGCTATGCTCCTTGACAGGACAGTCTTGGATTCACCCTCTGAAATGGTAAGTTCCAATAAACTGTTTCATAATTTGCCCTGGTCATGATGTCTTATCACAGCAGAACAAATGAACCAAGACAGAGTTAGATATAGAAGCTGAATTTTGAGAGTTCGTCAGGCCCATTGCTAAGTCAAAGCACATCTGTTTGTAAGGGACTTTGTCTAAGTTGCTGCGCTGGGTGGAGGGCTCACTTCTTAATAGACATTTTGTACAATCTAAGTTGCTGCGCTGGGTGGAGGGTTCGCTTCTCAATAAACATTTTGTAAAATCTGAACCAGCTGAGTCCCCAGGAGGTGGACAGAAGACCTAGCAGGTCTGACGCCTGATCGTACAAGGGTTTTGTGTCAGTGCTTCTGAGCTGTGAACTTCTGGAAACCGTTAACCATCCCCAGAAGTGATTGTTAACCTAGTAGAGCAGAGGAAATGAGCATCCGGATAGCGATGCTTAGTGGATGAAAGAGCAGAGAGCTCCTTTTAAGGCACATCAGAAACCCCAAAACACCATGGTGCCAATAGCCCAGGATGCATAGGTAAGAACTGGGAGAGAGGACATTTGGTGACTTCTTCATCTATCACTTTACACTTTATTCCCTTGAGATGAGGTCACTTGCTAAACCTGCAGTTTGTCATTTGGCTAAACAGGTGGCTCCAAGTTGGGTTATCAGCCTCTCTCCACCCTGCACAGTGCTGGGGTTATAGATGTATAAGGCCATGCCCAGTTTTTTCTCCACAAGCATGCACATGCACATACATGAGAATGCACATGCGTGCACATTGATTTATAATGTAAAGAACAGGAATTTTTTTCATTTTACTCTTTTTAAAAAATACTTTTTATTGATGCTTTGTGAATGATGCACCCCAATCCCGATCATCTCCGCATCCCTTTGTATCTGCCCTCTCTGCCTTTGCAACCTCCCCCCCAAAAGAAAAGAAGATAAGATAGAAAAACAATAAGCAAAACAAACAAAATTATCTCACCATGGAAGCTGCAGTGTGTCACAGTGTGTCACGCAGTACACCTTTCTGTCCACTGCACTGAGTCATGGGTCTGGTTTGAGGCCTTGGGCTTCTGCTACACTATCCATAGTGGATCCTCACAGGGACTCCTCGGATATCCTGCTGTTGCCCTGTGTCATGGAGATCCTGCAGCTTTGGATCTGCAGGCGTGGCCCCTTCACACTCTCCACCAGTTCCTGGATGGGGTAGATATTGGGGTGGGCCAACTCAAAGCCCTGGATCTGTGTCTGCGTGGAAGCTGGTGTGGTCAGCCTGCCGGTTCTTCTGTACCCACACCACTGGGGCAAACTCCCCAGCACTGCCTGGCTAGTTCACCCAAGGCTGCAGTCAGCGAGGGGCGGGACCAGCTCTCCTGCATTCACATCCTCGAGACAGCTCACCCATCTCCCATGGTCATCAGGGTCAGTTCCACTGTGCTGCCAAGTTGAGGTGTTGAAGCCAGTGGCAGGAAAGATGGGCAGCTCTCCTGCTCTCCCGACTTTGGGGCTGGCTCACCCACCTGCCACAGGTGATGAAGGGAATTTCTCCCTTGCTCATACCACCTCACTCCCCACAAGGGGCAGGACAAGCTCTCTTAGGCTTGGTAGCAGGGAAGGAACAAGATCAGCTCAGCGGTGCCTCAGGCAGCAATTCAGACCCAGGATATCTGCATGGCCTTTGGTAGTAACATGGGCCAGGGACATCAAGACGGACTTGATATGATCAGTGACCCAGACATGGCCCACATACTGCCATGGTCTCAGGTGGCAGCACAGACCGCTCAGATCAGCTTGTCCCTTTGCGGCAGCACAACCCTCAGACATCTACATGGTCTGAGGAGGCAGTCCAGATCATGGATATCTCATGGCCTTTGGTTGGTAACCTAGGCTACTGTCTTAGTCAGGGTTTCTATTCTTGCACAAACATCATGACCAAGAAGCAAGTTGGGGAGGAAAGGGTTTATTTGGCTTACTTTCACATTGCTGTTGATCACCAGAGGAAGTCAGGACTGGAACTCAAGCAGGTCAGGAAGCAGGAGCTGATGCAGAGGCCATGGAGAGATGTTCCTTGCTGGCTTGCTTCTCCTGGCTTTCTCAGCCTGCTCTCTTATAGAACCCAAGACTTCCAGCCCAGGGATGGCACCACCGACAAGGGGCCCTACCCCCTTGATCACTAATTGAGAAAATGCCCCACATCTGGGTCTCATGGAGGCACTTCCCCAACTGAAGCTCCCTTCTCTGTGATAACTCCAGCCTGTGTCAAGTTGGCACACAAAACCAGCCAGTACAGCTACTGACATTGACACAGATCCCAGATGCAGCAGGACCACAGATCCAGTCATAGCCCTGAAAGCAGATTGGGGCAAGATCTCCTCATGGCCTCAGGCGGTTGCACCATGGACTTCTCCTATGTGCCTGTTTCTCACTGACATCAAGTCTCCACCTTCCTTTACAGTGTATGAGGCCTCTGGCTTCCCCTTCTCTCCCATTCTCCACAGTGTACTCCATCTTCCCATCTCTCCATCACACATTTGCCCATCATTGTGGTACTGTGGTGTTTTGTATATGCTCGGCCCAGGGAGTGGCACTATTAGGAGGTGTGGCCTTGTCGGAGTAAATGTGTCACTGTGAGTGTGGGCTTAAAGGCCCTCATCCTGGCTGCTTGGAAGTCAGTGTTCTGCTAGCAACCCTCAGATGAAGATGTAGAACTCTCAGCTCCTTCTGCACCATGCCTGCCTGGATGCTGCCATGCTCCTGCCTTGATAGTAGACTGAACCTCTGAACCTGTAAGCCAACCTCAATTAAATGTTGTCCTTGTAAGAGTTCTTGGTCATGGTGTCTGTTTACAACAGTAAAACCCTAACTAAGACAGGCACCCACATGGGCACTTGGGTATCTTTTTTCTGGCTGCCCCGAGCTGGCTGGACCAGGGACAATTTTTTTTTAACATGAGTGCTGGTGGGGGCGGGGGGTGTTGAACTTGGGTCCTATTGGTACAACAAGTGTTCTTGCTCACTGAGCCATTGCTGCAGCTCTGTAAGGGGGACAAATTCAAGACAGAAAGACTACATAACTTACTTTGAAGTAATCCTTGTCTATCAGAACTACAAGAAAAATAATAAAAAGTGCAGAGTTAGACCATCAGATAGACAACTGCAAAGACATTCTTGTACATGTATTGTCCAAATATGGGTCATGGCCCTTGCGGACAAGTGGGTCTAAAGGTCTTTCTGATGCTCTTCATTTGGGGGCATGCATACAAAAGACTTCCTATTTCCCCACTCCCTGTAGTTATTGATTAACTGAATTTTGGCTGTAGGTTGATACAAGTGACGCCATTTTGGTCCTGGTGACTCTCACAGTCAGCCTTAGTTTGTGAAAGATCTGCTGAGGGGCCGTGAAGGTCAATAGGTATTACAGTTTCTTCTGTGCAGAGAACATACATTTCTCTTGTTGTTGGGATCAGAGCTGGAGCCCTGACAGCTCTAGCCAACTAGGTTGGACCACCATCCTCAATAAGCCAATTAAACACACAGCGTAGTAAGAAGCCGAGGAAGCTGGTTTAATCAGTGCAGTCCCACTGGGAAGAGGAGGCCCACAAAGAGGTCCAGTGATCCCACTGCCCTAACTCCATCTTTAAGGTCCTAGCAAGGTTTGACTATAAATAGAAGGCAAGAAGTATACACAGCTAAATAGTCCTGCCATAGAGTGGTCCAGTACATCATTATCTTGGCTCTAGTGTGACAGGCTGTCAGAGTCATGTGAAATCTTTCTGAGAGATACATTCTCCCTCTGGCTGGCAACAACTCCAGTCTTTCCCTTCCCCCAACAGGAGGCGAGCCTGCTCGGAGGCCCCAGCTTCTCAGAGATGCTGTCTCAATAATCTGGCAGATGAAGGGAGGGGCGCCGGTGTCTTCTTGCCAGCCTGGCACCTTGTCAGGTTTCCAGCTTCAGACTTTACCGTGCCAATAAACAGAAATACAAACAAGCCTTTGGAAAAAATGATGTGAAGTTTGACCTTTTAAAATTTAAAAAAAAAAAAAGATAAACAAACTCAAAAGTGTATAAAATAAAAGGCAGAGAGGATAGAATCCTGTCTGGGGATGCATTAGGACAAAGTTAATAATTCCTGAGGTCCAGAAGAAGCAGGGAGGCTTTGCTAGGAACTCTCACAAGTTTGGTATGCGGGATTCTAGAAACGTGCCTCTACAGTCCTGAGGTTCGGCTTAAGAATCAAGGTGGCTGCGGTGATTGGTGGAAAGTGGGGTGTGTCTGCGGTGATTGGTGGAAAGTAGGGTGTGTCTGCGGTGATTGGTGGAAAGTGGGGTGTGTCTGCAGTGATTGGTGGAAAGTGGGGTGTGTCTGCGGTGATTGGTGGAAAGTGGGGAGTGTCTGCGGTGATTGGTGGAAAGTGGGGTGTGTCTGTGGTGATTGGTGGAAGGTGGGGTGTGTCTGCGGTGATTGGTGGAAAGTGGGGTGTGTCTGCGGTGATTGGTGGAAAGTGGGGTGTGGCTGCGGTGATTGGTAGAAAGTGGGGTGTGTCTGCAGTGATTGGTGGAAAGTGGGGTGTGGCTGCGGTGATTGGTGGAAAGTGGGGTGTGTTTGAGTTCATCCGGGCTTTCCCTTTGACCTCAGGTGGGCTTTGTGTCAGGAACCTCTGGGTTCTTGCCTTTTAATTCTGAGGAATAAAATTTGCAGACAATGAGTTTAGACCAGTTTTCTTACAGATTCACAGGTGGGATCTTAGGAGAGTGAAGGCAGAGCCCCTGTGTAGCAGGACAGGTCCCCAGGCGCTACAGACATACCACAGAGATGTCAATTTGAGAGGTTTTTGGGGTTTGTTATTGTTGTTTTGTTTTGTTTTGTTTTTATAGGAATTAATAGGAACTGGCATGAGGCATGGAAAGGGTGGGTCCAGTTGTCCTCCCCCAGCCCCCACAAAGTGTCGAGGTGAATCCTTTCATCATAGAGCTTCTGGGCATGGTGCTGATCCAAGTGTTATAATCTTTATCCCAAGATAACAAGAAGTCCGAAGAGTTGCAACCAGAGTTTGTATTTTCTTTTATTTTTTTAGGTTCATGCAGTCCAGGCTAGTCTCAAATTTGCTATGTAGCCAAAGAGGACACTGAACTCCTGCTCCCCCTGTCTTCACCTCCTGAGTGCTGGGATTACAGGTCCGTACAGCATGCCTGGTTTATACGGAGGTGGAGATGGGACCTCAGGGCTTCACACATGCTATGCAGACTTTCTATCAACTGAGCCACATTCCCAACTCCTGGCCAAGGCTTTACCCCCCTTTCAAGTCTTTATTTTCCTGTCCTCCTCCTAAAGGCAGCCCTCACCGTAAACAGTGGGCCTCAGCAGCTAGCAGCAGCTGTAAACACTTCAAGGGTCTTCAAGTCTTGACCGCACTGAGAAGCGACATCCAGTGCCTGCCCCAGCTCTGTGCTATGAAAGCACACTGTGAAGTTGGTACAAGAGATGATGCTGTCTCAGAACACAGCCCTGTTGTTCAGCGACTCCTTACTGTATTGTTGAGAATTGATCTACGCGGGCAAGCCGGCAAACATCGCTAATGAGTTAAAGGAAAAATCTTAATGAATAGGAAACCAAGCCACTCTGTTCTCAGACTTACTGTGACATCCAAAGGCTACCAACCAAGGGCTCAGCTAGCTTCCCTCGGCACACTAAGCAAGCCTGGGCACCCCTTTTAAAAGAAAGGCTGGGTTCCTTTTCAGACACAAAAAACAACATTGTCATGACCTACCTGGCTCATCACCCAGCACGCCTACCAAATTGTTAACACTCCCATGCTTTCGCATCGGGACATCCTCAACCTTTCAACTTATCTCTCTCTTCAAGGAGGTTCTCGACAGTAGCTCTGTCTAATCAGATTTAAGCAGTTTCCCTGTGAGACTTTCGAAGTTTCCTGAGGAAAAAGCTACGCTCAGATTAAAGATCTCTCTTTTCCTTTGCCCTGCCTCCTTCATCTTGTCTGTGAGAGATGCCTGGGTGTCCATCAGCTTTCTGGCAACTGTGAAATCCAAAGTCACAAGTTCAACACTGGTCACGTGGTTCTAGCCGGAACTTGTCGTGTCTGACACTTACCAGCTCTGACCTGTACTTGGTAGATCTAGTGTTGTGGTCACAGAAGAGCAATTTGCTCTACATGACTGAGTCATTCTTACGAGGATTTTGGGACATGGAGCCAATCACAGGCTGAAGTAGCCACAGCTATTGCTTTATGAAAATGGAATGGTGCTGACAGAGCCAGCAACTCCACCCGTGGAACCAAACAGTGTTGGGATAATCTTTTTGTAAACTGTGTGAAGCTGTGTCTGTCCTGCCTCACTTGCCTAAGGCACCTTCTGATTGGTTTAATAAAGAGCTGAATGGCCAATAGTGGGGCAGGAGAGGATAGGCGGAACATCCAGCAGAGACAGAAGTCTGAGAATCAGGCAAGGGATTCGCTAGCCTGAAATGGAGGGAGAAACAGACGCTGGTTGCTGAGAAGAGATGCGACCCGTGTGGCAGCTTGTAGATTAGTATAAACCAGTCGACTTAAGTTACACAAGCTGGGAAGAAACCCGCTGAGGCCCAGCTTTTAAAACTAATAAAAGGTCTCCGTGTGTCATTGCTTGGGCGGCTGGTAAGTCAAGCCAGTCCGGGAATAAAAGAGTCCTTAACCAGCCTCATGCCAGTATGGGGATGGGCAAAAGGCAATGATAACTGGATGTCCCATCAACGAGGAAACAATGGGTAAGTGAATTATAACGGTTATGCATTTGAGAAAAGACATTTAGTTACTTACTTTATACAAACGAGACAAATGATTCCTAACAGAGTTTATCTCCAATGATAAACCAGATGACCACGCTTCAAGCTCTCCATTCATCTTGGGGTGGTATATTCATTTTCCCAAATACGGAACAGTGTGATCAGTAGGAGAGAGGATAAAAGAGAGTGGGATGCAGGGACAGAGGTGGAGGGAGGAGGAGGAGGGAGGGTGGGGACAGGAAGGAACACAACGTTCCCTGACCCTAGTGCAGGGTTGTGATTGTCCATCCTGGGAGGTGGGGGCCACAAACTGAGGTGACCAACAGACAGGGCTGTGAGCTCAGATCCTGGGGGATAGCTGGGGAGCCCGCCCACTGGAGAGTACCTATGGGGTTAATTATCCCAGGCAGTCTTCTGTGTTGAGTACCTGGACTAATCATTCCACATCAAATTCTAGTAAGGTCACGTTTCATCCTAGGGTGTCAAGGGAGACTGAGAAAGCTGCTGCTGTCCAGGGCTTGAAGGAGGAATTCTGGGAATCTGTGGCAGTGCAGGAGCCCAAATACAGCAATAGATCTGAAGTTATAAAAGGAATTTCTCCTATGGACATGGACAAAGTTTGTCTCGCCAACCGTATTCACCTAACCTCTCACCAAGTGACTACTCCTTCAAGCACCTTGACGGCTTTCTGCAGGGAAAACACTTCCACAACCAGCAAGCGGCAGGAAGGCTTTCCAAGTGTCCATCAAATTCCAAGGCGGGGATTTTTTTACAATACAGGAAATAAACAAACATTTCTCATTGGCAAGGGTGTATTGATTGTATAGTTGCTATTTTGATGAATAGAGACTGGAGCCTAGTTGTAATGATTTAAAAATTCACAGTCTGGGGCCAGAGAGATAGCTCAGAGATTAAGAGCACTGGCTGCTCTTCCAGGGGTCCTGAGTTCAATTCCCAGCCACCACATGGTGGCTCATAACAATTTATAATGAGATCTGGTGCCTTCTTCTGGTCTGTGGCATACATGTAGGCATAACACTGTATACATAATAAATAAAGTAGAATAAAATTCACAGTCTGAAATACAACTCCTTTTGTCCCAGATTCACATATGCCCACCTGCACACAGATTAAGTTTAACACCATTTTCTGCTTTTAATGCATTTCTTTCTTTCTTTTCTTTTTTCTTTCCTTTTTCTTTTTTTGGTTGATTACTCTGGTTAGGGCTTTCAGTGCCAGGAATAGAATCGCTGATTTGTCTTTCTCCTGTATTGGAGGGAGTGCTTCCGACTTTCTATCATGGAGCAGCGTCTTAGCTAGGGGCTTGTCTTCCACAGCCTTTATTATGTTGAAGTACATACATTGCATACTTAGTCACTCAAGATGTCTATCACACACGAGTGTTGATATTGGTAAATGTGTTTTCTGCTTTGGCTGAGAGAGGAACAATTATCTTCATTCTGCAAGTCTCCCACAGCACATTGATGCTTTGTGGCAGTTTAACTATCCTTGCCATCCGGAGGCACGCCACATTTAGCCACAATCAATGGTTCTTCTAAAGTCCTGTTGAGCTTTGGCTTGCTAGCCTTGGGTTAGGAATGTTCGCATTGTTGGGGGTCTTAGCTTGTGGTGGATTTGTTTGTTTGTTTGGTCCTTTCCACTGTCACCCATCATTTTCTGGTTTTGCTGTTCGCTTGATGCTAAACTTGGCAAAGAAATGTAGAGGCATTGTGAGGATGGGAACCAGCCCCTCTTTAGACAGTTGGTGGGACCAAGCCAGCTATCCAGGCTTTCCAGGACACCAGCATGGAAGTCCTGCCCAGGCAGTCCGTATTCTTCTGAGGTAGTCATGTTGTTTGTTTTTTTTGGGGGGGGGTGTTGTTTTTTGTTTTGTGTAAAATTTGAGAAGTAGCAACAGGAACATTACCAACCCTTCTTTCATTGAAGGCAGTTTTCTCTCTCACGTAGAGGCCTCATCCCTCTCCGCACTCCAGAACGCAGGTCTTTGCTTTTCTCTGACATGGTTGCACTGAGGGCAGTCTGTAGACTTTCTGGGTTTCCAGGTTCTTCCACACGTTCATGGCTTGGCTCTTCACCCCCTGCAAAGTCTGCTTGGATGCCGTTTACTTTTTCTCTCCTTTGCTGCTTCCTATAACTATAATTCTTATTTTCCGTGCTTATTATTTTTGCTTGTTTATTCCTCCATGAATAGACGCTCCAGTGAACAGGAAATCTGTGTCCATTTTGTTTACTGATGTACACAGGGTGTCTAAAACTGAGTCTAGACTATGAGGGATGCGTACACTAACTGTAAGGATACCTTGAAGGGAAACATTTGTATGCTGGGTGGATGGCCCACTCAGTAAGACACTTGCTTTGTCAGCCTGAGGACCTGAGTTCAGTCTCCAAAACCTATGTAAAACAACGATATCTCATAGCGAGTATTTGTGCTCGAGTATAGCCAGCACTTCGCAGACGCAGGCAGATGCCTCAGGCTCACTGGCCTGCCAGCTTAGCCTGTTTGATGAGTTCCAGGTTCCTCAGAGAACTTGACTCAAAAAGAAAAAACAAGAACAAAGAGGATGGTGCCTGAGGAATGATGATACTCGAGGTTGACCCCTGACCTCTACATATGCATGCACGCATGTGCACACATGCCCATTGTATTAGTCAGGGTTTCTATTCCTGCACAAACATCATGACCAAGAAGCAAGTTGGGGAGGAAAGGGTTTATTGAGCTTACTTCCACATGGCTGTTGATCACCAGAGGAGGTCAGGAATGGAACTCAAGCAGGTCAGGAAGCAGGAATTGATGCAGAGGCCATGGAGAGATGTTTCTTACTGGCTTGCTTCTCCTGGCTTGCTCAGCCTGCTCTCTTATAGAACCCAAGACTTCCAGCCCAGGGGTGGCACCACTGACAAGGGACCCTACCCCCTTGATCACTAATTGAGAAAATGCCCCACAGCTGGACCTCATGGAGGCACTTCCCCAACTGAAGCTCCCTTCTCTGTGATAACTTCAGCCTGTGTCAAGTTGACACACAAAACCAGCCAGTACACCCATAAACACGCATGCATCGTCATGTGAACATGCATACTCATGCTCACACACATACACCCATGAAGAAACATTGGGGTCCTTTACAGAACATGCCTAGGATTCAGTTATTGAACAAAGTTGGGGATAGAGTCTTATCAAAATCTAAGCTGTCGGAGCTGGAGAGGAGGCGCAGCAGATACGAGCACGTGCTGCTCTTAACAGAGGACCTGACTTTGGTTCTCACACCCACAAGGGCAGCTTCATCTGTAGCCCCGGGGGATCCAGCATCCTCTTCTGGACTCTATGGACACTGTGCATGTGATATATACTCTCTCATACACATGGACAAACATGAAATAAATCTTTAAAAAAATTCTAAATGGTTCTGTATTCTTTCCAAGCTCAGCAGTTTCTCCTCCTCCTTCCCCCTCCTCCTCCCCCCTCCTCCTCCTCTCCCTCCTCTTCTCCTCCTCCTCTCCTCCTCCCTCCTCCTCTCCTCCCCCTCCTCCTCCTCTCCTCCCCTCCTCCCCTCCTCCTCCTCCTCTCCTCCCCCTCCTCCCCTACTCCTCCTCCTCTCCTCTCCCTCCTCCTCTCTTCCTCCTCCCCTCCTCCTTCTCCTCTTCCTCTCCTCCTCCTCCCCTCCTCCTCCTCCCCTCTTCCTCCTCTCCTCCTCCTCCTCTCCTTCTCATCTTCTCCTCCTTCTCCTCCTCCCTCTCCTCCTCCTCTTCTTCCTCCTTTTGGCTTTTGGCGACTGGCAATACTGGTTTCTTCTGCTTTCCAGCTGGTATGTTACTGTGGAGAGAAGGCCCTCTCTCCCTGGAGGCTCTGTGTGATCAGACCCCCCAGGACTTTTCTCCCATCCCTTCCAGGTGAGACACTGTCATCTCTGATGGAAAGGCTGGGTCCTGTTGGGGCAGGACTGGCTTTGTTCTACTGTCTCAGTTCCAAAGTGTAAAAACAGCTCTGTCAACCACAATGACCTCAGTGCAGGCAAGACAGAACAGCCCTCTTTCATCTCTGTCACTGTGGCATGGTCATCACTGGCGCCATTTTCTGTCTACCCTGTGCTCTTGGATCTTCAATCTCTCAGTGGTTCTTAAAGTCACTGCCAGTGCTCTCTCCCCCAGAAGCAAAAGGATTGTCTCATTTTCCACTTGTTCAACTCAGCTTAGTGCAAGGCTTGGGGTGGGGGGAGGAAGCAAAAGACACACCAGATGAGGGTTTTCTCTAACTTCCTAAAAAGTTTGAAATAAGTACTGGTTCATAAGCAGTCACAGGAATAGAACAGGAAAGCTCTGTGCTCGGTTGCCAGCATCTTCCAGGGGTGAGAAGTTGCACAGCAGAGAACACGATCACATCCAGGAAAAAAAAATGACAAGGTCACAGGCCAGCTTTTGTGTGCCCTCATGCATCAAAGACAAGGGTGATCTCTCCGTGGTGGTCTCTCTTCCTCCCTCCCTTCTTTCTCCCTCTTTACTTTCCCCCCTCCTCCTCCCCCCGCTCCATTTTTAGTTCTTGACTGGGTCTCATTTATCCCAGCTTGGCTTTATATTCACTAATAGCAGAGGATGATCCCCTGCCTCCACCTCTCAAGAGCTGGGATTACAGGCATGTACCAGCACACCTGGTTTATGTGTTACTGGGGTGGAACCTGGAGCTTCCTGCATGCTAGGCAAAGGCTCTCTACCCATTCCCAGCACCTAGAGAAAAAAATTCAAATGAGAATAGAAGAGCAAATCCTAAACGCCTGCTTCAGTTTCTCGCACTGTAAGGCAGAGATGGTTTTTCCTTACAGCCCTTCTGGCCAGGAGCTCAACATTCCTCTCAACAGGATGAAGCCAAGGAGCTGAGCCAGGTGTAGAGACCATGCTGTCATCAAGACCTGGGGCAGGCAGGAGCATTATGTGTTCCAGGTCAGTCTGCGCTATGACTTTTTTTTCAGTTTTGTTTTGTTTTGTTTATTAGATATTTTCTTTATTTACAATATCTCCTTTCCCAGGTTCCCCTCCAAAAGAAAAAAATAAAAATAAAATAAAATAAGAAAAAATAAAATAAAAAAGAAAAAGCAAAAACTAAAACAATCATGTGTTCCCTCCCCTCTCCCCCTGCTCACCACCCCATCCTCTCCCATTTCCTGGCCCTGGCATTCCCCTACACTGGGGCATAGAATGTTCACAGTGCCCAGGGCCTCTCCTCCCATTCATGACTTACTTGGCCATCCTCTGCTATACACACGCTGCTGGAGTCATGAGTCCCTCCATGTGTACTCTTTGGTTGAAGTTTTAGAGCCTGGGAGCTCTGAGGGTACTAGTTAGTTCATATTGTTTTTCGTGCTAAGGGGCTGCAAACCCCTCAGCTCCTTCAGTCCTTTCTCTAGCTCCTTCATTGGGGACCCTGTACTCAGTCCAATGGATGGCTGTGAGCCTCTACTTCTGTATTAGTCAGATACTGTCAGG
This sequence comes from Mastomys coucha, assembly GCF_008632895.1. Classification (NCBI taxonomy): domain Eukaryota; kingdom Metazoa; phylum Chordata; class Mammalia; order Rodentia; family Muridae; genus Mastomys; species Mastomys coucha. The sequence goes on from NW_022196913.1 coordinate 57,504,434, forward strand.
ACCTCTCCGGAGACAGCTATATCAGGCTCCTGTCAGACAGCACATGCTGTTATCCACAATAGTGTCTGGATTTGATGATTGAATATGGGAAGGATTCCCAGGTGGAGCAGTCTCTGGATTGTCCTTCCTTCAGTCTCTGCTCCATAGTTTGTCTCTGAAAATCCTTCCATGGGTATTTTGTTCCCCATTTCAAGAAGGAACGAAGTATCCACACTTTGGTCTTCCTTCTTCTTGAGTTTCTTGTGGTTTATGGATTGTACTTTGGGTATTCCGAACTTCTAGGCTATATCCACTTAACAGAGAATGCATACCACCTGTGTTCTTTTGTGATTGGGTTATCTCACTCAGGATGATATTCTCCAGGTTCATCCATTTCTCCAAGAATTTCATAAATTCATTGTTTTTAATAGCTGAGTAGTACTCCATTGTGTAGATGTACCACATTTTCTGTATCCATTCCTCTGTTGAGGGACATCTAGGTTGTTTCTAGTTTCTGGCTATTATAAATAAGGCTGCTATGAACATAGTGGAGCATGTGTCCTTATTACATGTTGGAGCATCTTCTGGGTATATGCCCAGGAGTGGTATTGCTGGGTCCCCAGGTAGAACTATGCCCAATTTCCGGAGGAACCGCCAAACTGATTTCCAGAGTGGTTTGTATCAGCATGCAATCCCACCAGCAATGAAGGAGTGTTCTTCTTTCTCCACAACCTCTCCAACATCTGCTGTCACCTGAGCTTTTTATCCTAGCCATTCTGACTGGTGTGAGGTGGAATCTCAGGGTTGTTTTGATTTGCATTTCCCTGATGACTAAGGATGTTGAACATTTCTTTAGGTGCTTCTCAGCCATTCGGTGTTCATCAATTGAGAATTCTTTGTTTAGTTCTGTACCCCATTTTTTAATCGGGTTATTTGTTTCTCTGGAGTCTAACTTCTTGAGTTCTTTGTATATATTGGATATTAGCCCTCTATCAGATATAGGATTGGTAAAGATCTTTTCCCAATTCGTTGGTTGCCATTTTGTCCTATTGACAGTGTCTTTTGCTTTACAGAAGCTTTGCAATTTTATGAAGTCACACTTGTCAATTCTTGATCTTAGAGCATAAGCTATTGGTGTTCTGTTCAGGAAAATTTCCCCTGTGCCCATGTGCTTGAGGCTCTTCCCCACTTTCTTTTCTATTAGTCTGAGTGTATCTGGCCTTATGTGGAGGTCCTTGATCCACTTGGACTTGAGCTTTGTACAAGGAGATAAGAATGGATTAATTTGCCTTCTTCTACATGCTAACCGACAGTTGAGCCAGCACCATCTGTTGAAAATGCTGTCTTTTTCCCACTGAATGGTTTTAGCTCTCTTGTCAAAGATCAAGTGGCCATAGGTTTGTGGGTTCATTTCTGGGTCTTCAGTTCTATTCCAAAGGAGCTCCTTGCCTCGAATCTGGTCCCTACCACCCTCCTTAGCCAAGAGAATCTGGTAGAGAGTTTTCACCAAGCCCACCACTAGCTTTAAGACAGCCTTGAGGGGCTGGAGAAATGGGTTAGCAGTAGAGAGCATTGGCCGCTCTTTCAGAGGACCAAGGTTTGATGCTCCGCACACACGTGGTAGCTCACAACCCCCTGTAACTCCAGTTCCACGGGATCCACTGCCTTCGCCGGCCTCCTCGGCACCAGGCACTCACATTTTACACAGATGTGCATGCAGGCAAAACATACACACGCAATAAAAGCATAATATAATATAACGAATATAAAATAATACTTCAGAAGGAAGGATGTCTCAAAGCTTCCCCATTCGGGCTCTGAGAGAAGTTATAGAAAGCCAGGCTTCCCTGAGATTTCCACTCAGAGGGAGACTAGGGCATCCCTTGGGTGTCTCTGGGCATCTTGGAGGTAGACCACGTGGCTCAGTCAAACTGTCTCTAGTATCCCACAATGGGGAGTCCAACTGACCTCGGCAGATCCTGCCTAGAATGCAAAATTATGAATAAAAAATATTGTAGAATTATAAACAAATCAACGAGCCAGGTGTAGTGGTCCATGCTTGCCATCTCAGCATTAAGGAGGCTGAGGCAGGAGGATCCCAGTTAGAAGCCAGCATAGATTACACCGTGAGGCTGTTGTCGAACAGCAACAGAAATAAGTGAATTAATAATTGTGTTTTTAAAAAACGTTAACAACTTATTTATTGATTTATTTATTTACTTGTGTATACGACTGTTCTGTGTTCATGCATGCCATGACATCAGATCCCAGTAGAGATAGATGATTACGAGCCACCATGTGGTTGTTCTGAATTGAACTCAGAACCTCTTGAAAAGTAGCCAGTGCTCTTAACCGCTAAACCACCTCTCTGGCCCCGTGATAATTTTTTTTTTTTTAAATCACCGAACTTCACAATCACTTCTATCATGGAGCAGACACACTGGAAAGAGACTTCAGGAGCATCAACGCAGAGCAGGGCAGCTGGTGTGCAAGGGTTTGCTGGATCTCTCCTTTCTCTTCCGTCTTCAGTAGGTCGCCTGGCATTCCCTCCTGATGTGGATGCTTTCACTCCAGTGAGGGGCTTCGTGTCTTCAGGACTGCTGGTGGGTGGGCAGGGGT
>NW_022196913.1:57507367-57509164 GCF_008632895.1 Mastomys coucha
GGCAGGGGTGAGGCTGGTGGGTAGGCACGGCTGAGGCTGGTGGGTAGGCAGGGCTGAGGCTGGTGAGTGGGCAGGGCTGAGGCTGGTGGGTAGGCAGGGCTGAGGAGCAGGGAGGGGTGTGACTGAAGCTGGAGAACAAGGAAGATGACCTCACATTAAGGTACTTCACAGGTTGGCGGAAGGAGGCGCCCTTCAGAAGTGAGAGCCATGTGAGACGGCAGAGGGCAGAGATGATGAGTAAGCGCTGGGCAGCCATGACACAGGCAGCGTCGTAGTTAAGGTTTCCATTGCTGTGGACAGACGCCACAGCCGAGGCAACTCTTAGACAACAGCTAGCTGGGGCTGGCTCACAGGTTCAGAGGTTCAGTCCATCATCATCATGGCGGGTGCGTGGCAGCATCCAGGCAGACATGGTGCAGGAGGAGCTGAGAGGAGAGCGTCATCCTAAGACAGCAGGGAAAACTTCTGCACTGGGCGGAGCTTGAGCCCGGGACTTCAAAGCCCACCCCTATAACAAGGCCGCACCCACTCCAACAAGGCCGCACCCACTTCAACAGGGCCACACCCACTCCAACAGGGCCACACCCACTCCAACAAGCCACACCCATTCCAACAAGACTGTACCCACTCCAACAAGGGCACACCCACAAGGCCGTACCTACTCCAACAGGGCCACACCCACTCCAACAAGGCCACACCCACTCCAACAAGGCCACACCCACTCCAACAAGGCCATACCTCCTAATAGTGCCACTTTCCATGGGCCAAGCATATTCAAACCACCACAGGCAGTGTGTGACAATCTGGAAAGAAAAAGGACAGCTATGGAATCCCACTCAGGTAATAGGAACCATGCAGAACACATGCCCAGAGGTGGATTTCATGGATGTTATCAAAACACCTCAACATGCACAGTAGGAAGGTTATCTCTACGTTCTTAAATCTCTTTATCTCTCATTGAGACAGCACCCCTCAATGTGTAGTGTGTGTGTGTGTGTGTGTGTATGTTTGTGCATATGTGTGTGTATGTGTGTGCAAGATGTGTGTACGCACGAATATCAGGCCCCATCTAGTCTCTCGACCCCACCTTCCTTTTTTCCTCTGAGACCGTCTGTCAGTGGCCTGGGGCTCACCAAGTAGGCTAGGCTGACCAGCTAGACAGGCCCAGGTACCCACCAGTCTCTACTTCCCCAGCAAAAAGATTGTGAACACCACCAAATCTGCTTTTTTAAAGCCTGGGTTCTGGGGCTCTTAGGTATCGTGCTTGTTCAGTCCTGCGATGACCGAGCTGTCTTGTAGCCCTGAGATATCTTCTCAGCAGCCCATGCTGACTAGCGCAGCAGTCCAGATAACTCGGCCTGACAGAAACGCTTGCAAAGTACTCACAAGAGCATCGTCCTCTGCTGCTCTGCCCAACACGCCTGGAGGACGTACTTGGAATTATGTGGGAATTTCAGTCCTCTGATGGGGAATGAGATTGTCTATGTCTACGGACATTCCTCTTCCCTATGTCAAGGATTCCATCATCACCAGGACTGAAGAGCTTGGCTCTTCCTTAAAACAAATTCCACTCTGTCCCAATGTGTCTTCCTAGTATGCAAATGGTCGGTGAAAGAGACAAAAGCTTAGGTCACAGCCAGGCCTGCGCTCCTTGGATGTGTGCACTTCTTCACAAAGCACAGCATCTCTTTGGCTGCATCCCTATATGTGCATCCGCATGAAGGGCGGTACCTATGATGTGTCACTGTTTACTCTGGTAGACGGTGGGAACCAGAGCTCAGTAGTTTACGCATGAGC
>NW_022196913.1:57509239-57533316 GCF_008632895.1 Mastomys coucha
GGTAGACGGTGGGAACCAGAGCTCAGTAGTTTACGCATGAGCACCTATGATGTGTCACCGTTTACTCTGGTAGATGGTGGGAACCAGAGCTCATCAGTTTACGCATGAGCACCTATGATGTGTCACCGTTTACTCTGGTAGGCGGTGGGAACCAGAGCTCAGTAGTTTACGCATGAGCAGATTGTAGAGCTACTTGTATGTCTTTCCACTCACTTTACTGAAATGGGACTGGAGAGATGGCTCAGTGGTTAAGAGCACTGGCTGTTCTTGCAGAGGCCCTGGGTTTGGTTCTCAGCACCCCTCTGGTAGCTCTTAGCTGTCAGTAACTCCTGTCCTAGGGGATTCAATGTCCTCTTCTGGTCTCTAAAGTTACTGCACACACATGATAGATACACATACATGCAGGCCAAACAGTCACATATGTCAAAATGATAAAATAATTCAAACCTTTAAGAAGATTCATTTATGTGTCTTTATTTTATGTGCGTGAGTATTTTGCCTCAATGTGTACCACGCGCGTCCACATGCCTGCAGTACCCGGGGAGGCCAAAAGAGGGCGTCTGATTCCCTGGAACCGGAACTATATTGATGAACACCGGCTGCCAAGCAAGTGCTTATTTCCAAGTTCGGGTCCTCAGCAAGAGCAGCACCGAGTGCTGCCAACCACTGCGCTATCTTCTGTCTCCTTTTCATTTGGTTTTTGTGTTGTTTGGTTTTGGGTCTTGAGCACACATTATCTAACTCTGAGCTTCACCCCAGCCCCAGGTGGACGTCTTTCTCTGTGTCTATACGTTGTCACCTTCCGCTTGCATCAGGTGGGAGCTTCTCTTACTAAACAGCCACCAGCTGCCTGCCACTCGTTCCGCCTTCTTCAACAACATTCTTGCTGTTTGGTACAGCAGCGTGTTCCCAGTTCATCTGTGCCGGTCTCCCACTTACGTTGTCCACATACATAAAAAGTTCGGTTTTCCACCAAGACACCATCCATAACTTTGAGCATGAATTAATTTATAGTGTAGTATCTCAAAAGAAAATTCCAAGAAGTAAGTGCATGATTAAAAGATAGGGAGGGCCCTTGTCATGCCAGCATGAAGCCGTCGTCTCCAGCATCTTTGTGAGAACAGAGCACGGGAGTGTGTGCCTATAATCCTGGTGCTGGAAAGGCACACACAACCGGATCCCTGGGGGTTGCTGGTCAGGCTAAACCAATGGGTGAGTTCCAAGATCAGTGAGGAAACCCTGCCTTAAAACTTAGGCAAGGAGCAATTGAGGAAGACACCTGCCATCAATCTCTGGCATCCACATGCACTGAACACAGGCGTACACACACATGGATCACACACACACACACACACACACACACACACACACGCGCACACACACACACACACACACACACACACACACACACACACACACTACACGGGGGTCATCTATGCTGTTTTGCTAATAAACAACAAATGATTGGAAAAGCTCCCACGTTCGCTTGCTCTTAGCTGTAGGCAGCCTTGCTGTTTTATAGTCAGCCCTCAGAGTAAGTTTTTCTCTCAGAACAAACACTTGATACTTTTGCAATTCCATTTAATAATTGCATTAATTCCCATCCTCTTAAGCAGTTTCGTTCTTAGCAAACCTTTGCCATGTGTGATCATATTTGAGGGATTTTCAATCCCAACTTTACTTTACTTATTATAAAATAATACATGCTCAATTATTTGATATTATGTTTAGAAAATGAAACTAACCAGAGCAAATGCAGTCTGACTCTGTCAGAACACTTGCAGAGCAGGTGGGATTTTTGCAAATCAAACTGAATTTTTGAGCATGGTCACAGAGTGACATCAACTTTGTATAATTAAGCTTTGAAATCTGTTCCCAAAGATAGATTGTAAAACTCTCTTTGAGCAATTTTAGCATCTCCTTCATCGAATTATGGCTTCCGATACTCACGTCTCGAAAGACAACGCGCTTTAACGTACATCAGTATCGGTGTGGAGAGGGTTTCTATCCCTTCCTTCCTGATTGTTTTAGAGTTTGTTTCTTTGCTCATGACAGGTGTAATTACACAAGCCTAGCATAAAAATAATAAAGATGAAATATTCTTTAGTTTTTTTCTTCTTCCAACAGTTTTGTGCACGTGAGATCATGTTTTTGCACTGATGTGGAGGTGTGTGTGCATATGGGGGCCCAAGGTTGATATTCAGACTCATCCTTGGTTGCTTTCCCATCCCTTGCCATTCCTAGAGCAGGCTCTCGTGATCAGACCCATAGCTCACGCTTGCTCTGGGGAGCCCCTGTCTCCATTTTCCTAGCCTGGATTGATGGGCAAGCTGTGCTATCCATTCAGCATGAGTTGGGCTTCCAAGGATCTAAACGGGTTCTTTCACTTATACAGAGTCCTCTAATCCATTTTAAAGAAATAACTTCTGTTGCATGGTAACTGAAAACATGCTCAGTTGTTAAAGTGTTTCAACGGCCAATTTGTATGCAAAACAAATAAGAAATATACTTTAGGTTGTATAGGGACTTAGGTTATAGGAGGCGGTACCAAAGGCTTTTTCACACCATGGTTAACAAATACTTCCCGTGTAGTTCAAATGAATGATTTGCTATTAAATGACTTAATTTCAATGAACTTTAACCACTCAGCTTATTTCCAACCAGATCATGTTACATTGAACAGGCATAGAATGATCAGAAAGGAGGTGTCTTAGCTAATCCACAGGAAGATTTATTTAGTCAATGGAGTTTCCATTGTTTCAATTGCTGATGTTTGTTAGTGTCTCTCCAGGAAGTCACAGAACATAGATAGACATGACCTTTGCCGCAATAAAGAGAGAAATGAATATGCACTGTGATAGTGTGAATGAAAATGGTTCCCATTGGTTCATATACTGAATGCTTAGTCATTGGGGAGTGGCACCATTTGAGAAGGATTAGGGGGTGTGGTCTTGTTAGAGGTGTGTCACTAGGGACAGCTTTGTGGTTTGAGAAAGCTCTTGTTAGACCCAGTTAGTGCTAATGCGCTCTCTCTCTCTCTCTCTCTCTCTCTCTCTCTCTCTCTCTCTCGGTTTGAGAAAGCTCTTGTTAGACCCAGTTAGTGCTAATGCACTCTCTCTTGCTCTCTCTCTCTCTCTCTCCTCTCCTTTCTTCTCCTCTCCTCTACCCCTCTGCCTGAGGATCAGGATGTAGCTTCAACTCCTTCTCCAGCACCATGCCTGCCATACCTGCCGCCTTGCTTCTTGATGACAATGGCCCAAGCCTCTGAACCTGTAAGCCAGCCCCAGTTAAATGCTCTCCTTTATGAGAGTTGCCACGGTCATGGTGTCTCTTTGCAGCAGCAGAACCCTGACTAAGACTGGCACCTGCACCACAGGACTAAGACAGCAAAAAGGCCACGGTGAGTTGGATCTTTTTCTCTCAAGTTGCTTCATCAGCAGAAAGCTGCCCAGTCTACAGAAGTCTTAGTGCAGAGGGATCCATTTTTAAATTACTACAATCCCCAAATGCGTTCGGTCCCTGTGCCAGCAATATTGAACACCCTCAAGTCTTGTTAGACACTTGGGGTTCTATAGCCTGACCCAGGATCAACATCTGAATTTCAATGAGATGGTCTTGCATTACAGATCATGTATTACAGCAGGGCACGGACAGCAGGCCTAGTAGCTTAGAGGCTCCTGGAGGCTGGAAGCAACTATGGGGACAAATCCCTTTCTGAAGTACAGCCTAGTGCATTGACTTGGAGTCTGAAGTCAGGATGTGTCCCCTAAAGGCTGGCTTGAGTAACCTCCTAGTCTAGTGCAAAAGCCTCAGGGAGTTTGCCACAAGTCTTTCCCTGGCAATCCATCACTTTCCAACTTCACAGCCTGACTCTGGGTCCTCCTTCTCTTCTTCCTCCTCTGTCCCTCCTCCTGTGGTAGACCAGAAATGCCAGATTTTATAGAGATGCCAGCTGGGTCCTGAGTGGATAAGGTAAACATATAGTTGAGGAAAAGCTGTCAAGCCCATCAAAATAAGGAGCCAGCAAAGGAGCCCACTGAAAGTGTCAGAAGTCCACAGTTAGGGCCTTCGAGGTCTGTGTCTATGGAAGCAAGGGAGGGCCGTGTACTGGCTGGCTTTATGAGTCACCTTGACACAAGCTGCAGTTATCACAGAGAAAGGGGCCTCCCTTGAGGAAATGCCTCCATGAGATCCAGCTGTAAGGCATTTTCTCAATTATTGACCAAGTGGGGGGAGGGCCCATTGTGGGTGGTGCCATCCCTGGGCTGGTAGTCCTGGGTTCTATAAGAAAGCAGGCTGAGCAAGTCAGGGGAAGCAAGCCAGTAAGTAACACCCCTCCATGGCTTCTGCATCAGCTCCTGCTTCCTGACCTGCTTGAGTTCCAGTCCTGACTTCCTTTAGTGATGAACAGCAATGTGGAAGTGTAAACTGAATAAACCCTTTCCTCCCCAACTTGCTTCTTGGTCGTGATGTTTGTGCAGGAATAGGAACCCTGACAAAGACAGGCCTCATCAGAAAGTTTCTGTCTTTTCCTGGTTGCTTTGGGGGAATCTTTGCAGGCCAGCACTGTTTTCCCTTTGCATCCTAAATACTAACGCTGGGTTTATGGTTTCTCTGGGGGCTGCCTCTTGGGTGGGCTAATAGCCACCAGTGGCTCCTTTGCAGTTGAAGTGTGAGTCTGCCTGCTGTCCAAAGGTTGTCAGAAAGTTCCCAGGATGTGGGATAGGAGGACCTACTCCCAACAAATGCCTTTAAGCATTCTGTGTAACCCAGCACCCAAAGCCCCCACCGAGGCAGACAGTGTGGGTCAGCAACCCATGTGCGTGGTGCCTGGGTGCCCTATCAGCTCACAACACATGCTCATAAGATGCTCTTCGGAGTCATGTCTCCATAGGACTTTATGCTTTGCAACAGCACCAAGCCAGAGCTCACTGGCTGCAGAATCCCCAGTCCCCAAGCTGTGCAGAGCACCCTGGCTGTGCCTCTGCCTGAGCTCAGGGGGTTCCCTTTCAGTTTCCCTTCCACTGGGATGCAGCATCATTCATTCATAGGACTCCGAAGACTGGGCTGTGTGTAGCAAGCTTTCCTGCCATTCCCCAAATGCCCTCACTGCCTGAGACACATGAGAATGCATGTGAAAAGTAGCTTTGTAGTTACCTTGAGATTCCCACACAGTTGGTTGGGATAAGATAGAAGTATTTAGGTACCGCGTTAGGCGTGCTGGTACATACATGCAATTCTGACACTTGAGAAGCAGAGGCAAGAGGATTTTTTAAAAGATTTATTCATTTTATGTATATGAGTACACTGTAGCTGTACAGATGGTCGTGAGCCATCATGTGGTTGCTGGGAATTGAACTCAGGACCTCTGCTCGCTCTGGCCCTGCTCTCTCCGGCCCAAAGATTTATTTATTATTATGAGTACACTGTAGCTGTCTTCAGACACACCAGAAGAGGGCGTCAGATCTCATTACAGATGGTTGTGAGCCACCATGTGGTTGCTGGGATTTGAACTCAAGGACCTTCGGAAGAGCAGTCAGTGCTCTTAACCGCTGAGCCATCTCACCAGCCCGAGGTAAAAGGATTTAAGTTTAAGGTCACCCTTGTCTATTTAACAAGTTGGGGATCAGCCTGGGCTGTACAAGTTCCTGTCCCACAGATTAAATGACAAGATCTGTTTGGTTACTGCCCTTCGGGAATAGTTTTTTAATGGATAAATGTGTGTTTAACATATTAGCCTAGTAATGTTTATGTATCTGCTAAAGAAATGCTTTGCATAGAATACAGTCCCTGCTTTAAGTCAGCAAATCAAAAGACAGTCTAAGCACTGATCTTTGATATGACGAACTTAGCAAAAGTAGGAAAATCAAGTTGTTGCCAAGGTCCGAGAATACGGCCTTCCATTATGGAAAGTATGTTTACCACAATCTAGCCGATGGGAACTTTGCCTCTTCTTTGGGGCTAGAGAAATGGACCTTTCTCATCTCCTTGGAACCAATTGTGAAACTCTCTGCATGTCCAGGTTTTTAAAGTTCCATAAAGTAAAACCCAAAACTGTAACTTAACATAGTTTGGAGACAGATGACTAATTTCCTAAACTATTTTTAGATTTCCCCGCTTTATCCTTGGCAGCTTCCAGAGAAAACTTCCCCATGAGGTCTGCTGCCCCCTCAAACCCTCTTATCCCAGGAGTGATAGAAAGTGAAGAGTTACTAATGAAACCAGTTTAAAATGATGACCCCTCCCCCCGGGCGCTGCCTCCTGTTCACGGGTAAGGAATTCGGTCATGCTTGTACAGCCAAGGGCAATATAAAGGAATGTTCATAAGATACCCACAACATTACATCAGTGCACAGTCCCCAAAATCCATGGAGACTTTCCGAAACACAGCCGGACCACACTGACAGGCCAGCGAGACAATGTGCAATACAAAGGGTGAATGACACATATCCTACCCAGCACTAAGGCTGAGCAATACATCCACAGAGCAGACCTGCCAGAGACATCTGACCCTCAAACGCTGTCAGGAGTCGCTCCTTCAGCCCATTCGTTCCAGCAAATGTTAGTGGACCCTGAAGGCTAAGCAGGAGACACCCGGAGACAAAAAAATATCCAGTCCTGATGATGAACACAACGGACTCTCCAGGTAGTGAGGTGGCTCTAAATTATCCTGTGCGTCCTGGTATTGTGACTCAAAGGGGGTGTGTGATAAATTTGAATTCAGTCCATATATCTTCAGCACACTGATGTATTAGGTTTATCTAAGTCTGGAAGGGCAAGCTTGAACTATGGCTTGGGGAGCCCTATGAAAAGGATGTAAAAAGGAGACCGAGTGTGAGTTCTTAGGAACCAGTGTCTTGTGAGACCACTGCCGTCTCTCCATGTTCTCCTGCAGTGCTCCTGCCCCAGGTTTGATGACCACAATGACCAGCCTCCACCTGTGGCTTCTTTTCCTGGTGAGCTCAATAAGCAGACAGCACTCTAGGCTGTGTCCTTATAGGTTTTCCTTACCCGGTCATGCCCACACTCAGTGTATGTTCTCTTGCCAGCTGCCTCCAGCCTGACACACCCACCATCTCCAGGCCTTCAGTGGAAAGGGGTTGTCTGCTCTACATCCTCAACTGTTCCTTGGGATCCTGGGTCAGTCTGGTACCAGGCTCCATTCCCATACCTGTATCTTTGCGGACACATCTTCTAGTCCTAAGCTGCTCCTTGAGCACAGGGCTGGCAGGTGGGTAGATTGTCTGCATTGCCACTGAGGGCTGATGGAGGGATAGAGCCTCTGATGTGGGAAGGGAGACAGAGTGAGTAAGCAGAATCGCAGCCGGGTCTGAGAGCATTTAAAGCCGAGTTAATAAATGTCTGTTCTGAGAATCCAGGGAAAAGATCAAAACCCTAACATTTCCCCAAGCTGTCTTGTACAGAACAGCCTTGCTCAGCGGTGTGGGTCTCCAGGCCTCTTTGGGAAACACACGTGGATTGCTGTCATTAACAACCACTACCTCGACTCCTCCTTTTAGTTTGCAGACCCTCACTCTTCAGTGTCCTTAGATCTGGCTGTTCACTGTGTCTCTGTTGGTGGTGGTTTGAATGAGAACAGTCCCCATAGACTCATATATTTGAATGTTTGGCCTTCAGTTGGTGGAACTGTTTGGGAAGGACTAGGGGTGTGGCCTTGCTGGAGAAAGTGTGTCACTGATGATACTCCTTCATTCCCCAGGATCTACATGGTAGAAGCTGAGAATCGACTCTCACAAGTTGTCCTCTGACCTCTATACATGTGTCAGGGCACTCCCTCTGACCTCTATACCTGTGTCAGGGCACACCCCCTACAACAACATGCACAAATAAACCCATAAGCAAAATCTTTTAAAAATGAAGTTTGACCCAGAGTCCCGTCTGTCCCTAAAAGGTTCAGTGTAGCATTCCCTTCCCAAAAAGTAAGAATTTTAAAAACACATAACACAAGTATTGAAATCAGAGAGTTACCATTGATATAAAGTTGTCTAATTTCTAGCCCATACTTATAAGTCAACAAATGTTCTTTACTACAAAAGAAAAAAAATCTATGCCTGAGATCTCACGTCATAGGTAGTTTTGTGTCCTTGAATTGGATGGACTGGCTCCTTGGCTTTCATAAGATTGGGATATTAAGACTATTTGCTTTGTTAAATGTCCCTCAGTGTGGATTAAAGCAAAACCAGAACACCATCTTTGGCGATGGTCAGGAAAAGCTTGATCATGTGATTTTCAGCAACTGCAAGAGTCAAAGTGTTGAGGGTTAATGAGCATCAGGGAACAGTAGCCCCTGTCTCATCCTAGAATCCACTTCTGGTGGCGGCAGTCGCCAACAGTCAACAGTGATCCAAAACTAGTGAAAAATTCCAGAGATAAACACCATGCAAGCCTCGGGGCTGCTGAGATGAACAGAGAGAGCCAGGTTCTGTCCACAGCCTGGAATCAAGTCTCCTGTGCTGGGGGGTGCGTGTGTCTTTGCAGAGTGAGCTGTAGAATTCCCAGGAAAGGGCTAGAAGTAGATAGAATAAATATCTTATTTGTGTATCTGTAACAATTTTGAAGTGGAGACTTTCTTAGTTGCAATACCATGTGGGACTGAACATGTGTTCGGCTCTGATTGACAAAGGGCAACTGGAATCCTTTCCCTTGTAGGTAGAAGACGGGGGCCAGCTTGTCTCTGGGACACCCTGAGGGAAATGTATAATCTCTATCCCATTTGACCAGTGCACAGCCATGGAGATGCCTTGGTAAAAGGCTAAGCTGCATCCTCAAAATCACGTGGTCTAGAACAATGGTCCTCACAGCCACTGATGATGACCCAGCTGATGACCTCTGGGTATAACCCTGCCACAGCCGCAGAACTCCATTTTGTATCTGTCTTTTGAAAAGACCCTTTCAGAGTCTTCAGCTCCCATGTATTTACCCTACTGCCCCAGTAAAGCCTGCAGTCACTAAGCCTTACAATGAAGGACACACTCAGAAGCAGTCAGACTTCGTCAGCTGCCTAAGCTCCATCCGCACAGGGCCAACACGCTCATCTACCCAGAGATGACTTGAATATTCCGGAGGAGAAGCGAGTCCCTACTTGGGTTTTTGAACCTCCATTGACTATTGGGATGGTTTCCTTTGCTGTGTCATGTTATTAGGAAGCCTTGGGATGGGGGGACTCCAGTCTAAATTCCTGTGGTTTGGGTCAAAGATATTCACGGGACAGGCTACCAGTCTAGCTCTATACCCCAGGCTGGATGCTTCCGGGAGTTCTTCATGGGTGGGAAAAAGTTCACCCAAGACAGTTTATTCTTGGGCTTTCGAAGCCCCCTCCCTCCCTGTCCCCTGAGCTCTTCTCCAGAGAGAATACAAAACTGAGTATGTGTAAAGAAAACAGATGCACTGCCTATATAGCAATAACTCTGTAGAACAATAGCTTGCCACAGTCAGCCGTGTCCCTGAGTCTGTCCTTGGGAGCTATCTGTGCTTTGTCTTCTTTTCCTCCTCTAGGCTTCCTGCTGGACCAGATGGTAACTTACACATAAGGTCATGGAGCTCTGATGGCCCTGTGGTGGTGGACTTGCCCCAACAGGTACCCTGCACCACTGAACATGAGACACATGCCCTAGAGACAAGCTCACATGACTCAGCTTTTCAGATGGGACAATAGAAGTTCTTGCTTGTTACTTTTCTCACTGTTGGAATGAAATACCTGAAGAAGGGCCTTCATTTGTCTTTGGAGTGCCTCAGTGCCCGCAGGTGCATTGTGTGTGTGTGTGTGTGTGTGTGTGTGTGTGTGTGTGTGTGTATGATGTGGTGTGGTATGCATGTGTGTGTGTGTATGTATGATGTGGTGTGGTATGCATGTGTGTGTGTATATATGATGTGGTGTGCATGTGTGTGTGTGTATGTCTGTGTGTGTGTGTATGATGTGGTATGGAATATATGTGTGTTGTATATGTATGATATATGGTGTGTGTGTGTAGTATATGTGTGATGCATATATGATGTGGTGGTGTGTGTATGTGTGTGTGGTGTATGTGTGTGTTTGTCCTCAAGGTCTGCTCAGGCTGCAGACATGCACTGATTTCTCCAGGAAGTAATGACTACATTTAAGTTGCCCTTGGGACACTGAGGGGTTGGCTCTGACATGCTAAAGTTTTACCTCCTGAAGGTGAGTCTTCATTAACAGGCAAGTTCATGTAAAATACTTGCAGAGAGGGAACCTTAGACTCAAGCACAAAATATAACCAGCTTAGATATTTTGGGACCAATGTTTTCAAAAGATAAGATAATCCATTAGAAATGGATTCAATATGTAAGGCAGCATACACCTTCCTCCCCATCCTTTTCTCCCCTTTAAACACTCCTAGAGAGGCCCATGCTCTCTCCAAATTCCTGTTTCTGGTTTAGTTAACTGTTGTTACATGCTTATGTGTTTATGCATGCATCCCTAAAGATAACCTCCTCAGTCTGTCTAATGTTACATGTATGTAACCGGCTGGTATAATGTTACATGTATGTAACCGGCTGGTATAATGTTACATGTATGTAACCGGCTGGTATAATGTTACATGTATGTAACCGGCTGGTATAACGTTACATGTATGTAACCAGCTGGTGTAATGTTACATGTATGTATCAGCTGGTATAATGTTACATGTATGTAACTAGCTGGTGTAATGTTACATGTATGTAACCGGCTGGTATAATGTTACATGTATGTAACCAGCTGGTGTGATCTTCCTGGGAGAAGACCATTTCTCCACCCACTCTCTGAATTTCTCAGTCACCTGTAGTTCTTTGTGTAGGGTTGAGGCCTCTCTGGCTTTCCCTGTCCACGTTGCCATGTCTCCTGCTGTCCTTGTTCAGCTCATGTTTTGACAGTCATGTTAGTGAGACTTTATGAGTGTAGCTTCTGACATGACTAGGAGAGAGAGGCAGTCTCAGAGCAAACTCCCTGATCTTCTGGCCCTTAAAATCTTCCCCATTCTCTCTTGTCTACAAGGTTCCCTGAGCCTTAACAAGGGTGTGTTTTGTAGATGTATCCACTAAGACTGGGCTCCACAGCTGTGAATTTCGATTGGTTAGGGTTTTTTTTTTTTTTTTTTTTTTACAATGGTTTCTGTCTGTTGCAGAGAGACGTTTCCTTGATGGGTGGGTGATCAGGACTACACTTTCCTGTGAGCATGAGGACAAATGTTTAGAATGTAGGTAGGAATTATGCTGACTCAGTATATTGATAAATGTAGGTTCTCTTCCAAGATCCATAATTTCACTCTGCCTGGGTAGTTGGCTAGGTTTTTGATAGCAGGCACAGTTTCCCTTTTGTTGAATGGGTCTTAAGTCGAACTTCAAAGCTATTGTTTACTGCCATGGCATGCATGCCACTACTGCACCCTCAGTGTTACAGTGCCACTCTGGCTGTTGTTGTGGTTCAAGACACAGTCTCTTAGAACTGTCAGCAGCTTCCCTACTTTGGAAGCTTGCCTGTCATCTTCTAGTAGATGCTTGTCTGGCTTTGCTTGTCCTCATGGGGAAGATGTTAGGGTAAGCCCCTGCTGAGAGGCCTCTGGGCCTTATTTTTGAAGTGCATGGTGTCTCTACTTTCCATCTCTGGTAGGCAACCAAAGACAGTAGTCACAGTCCTATGAGCAGCATGGGCCAGCATCTCTGGCCACAGCCTCATGAGCAGCATGGGCCAGCATCTCTAGCCACGGTTTCATGAGCAGCATGGGCCAGCATCTCTAGCCACGGTCTCATGAACAGCATTGACCAGAATCTCTAGCCACGGTCTCATGAGCAGCATGGGCCAGCATCTCTAGCCACGGTCTCATGAGCAGCATGGACCAGCATCTCTAGCCACGGTCTCATGAGCAGCATTGGCCAGCATCTCTAGTCATGGTCTCATGAGCAGCATGGGCCAGCATCTCTAGCCACAGTCTCATGAGCAGCATTGGCCAGCATCTCTAGTCATGGTCTCATGAGCAGCATTGACCAGCATCTCTGGCCACAGCCTCATGAGCAGCATGGGCCAGCATCTCTAGCCACGGTCTCATGAGCAGCATGGGCCAGCATCTCTAGCCACGGTCTCATGAACAGCATTGACCAGAATCTCTAGCCATGGTCTCATGAGCAGCATGGGCCAGCATCTCTAGACACGGTCTCATGAGCAGCATTGACCAGCATCTCCAGCCATGGTCCCATGAGCAGCATGGGCCAGCATCTCTAGCCACGGTCTCATGAGCAGCATGGACCAGCATCTCTAGCCACGGTCTCATGAGCAGCATGGGCCAGCATCTCTAGCCACAGTCTCATGAGCAGCATTGGCCAGCATCTCTAGTCATGGTCTCATGAGCAGCATTGACCAGCATCTCTAGCCATGGTCTCATGAGCAGCATGGGCCAGCATCTCTAGCCACGGTCTCATGAACAGCATGGGCCAGCATCTCTAGCCATGGTCTCATGAACAGCATGGGCCAGCATCTCTAGCCACAGTCTCATGAGCAGCATGGACCAGCATCTCAAAAGGGCTTCTCACAACTAGTGTTGGGGGTTTTTGTTAGGTGGTCTTTGGTTCTTGGAGAGAATGTTGTCAGCCCAGATGAGAAAAATATTTATATATAGACTTTTGTGTATTATAGGGGCTTTGGGGTGGTAGATAGTTGATAGCATGACTCCTTATGACCTTTGCAGAAATCCTTACTGTTATTTCATCCTCTTCCCTCATATGTACATTCCTCCCATCCCCTAATTAGAACCCCCTTTCTTCCTTTCTCTGGTCAGATTACTTGTACTATTCCCCTCTCTATTGCTTCCCCAGTCCCCTACCCTGGCAATGGTCTCTTTTTACTCTCCCAGTCTCTGCAATTACTCCAGGGCAAGTAGTCAAATCTGAAGATATGGAACTGGGAGCCTCTGAAGATAGAGAATGTGGGATGCTTGTCTTTCTGGGTCTGGGTTAAGTCACTCAGTGTGATCGGTCCATCTAGCTCCATCCTTTACCTGCAAAGTTTGTTGTTCTTTACATTCCAGAGCTTGTATGTACCTCTTTTTGCTATCCATTCATTGGTTGAGAGACATTTAGGTTGTTTCCATCTTTTAGCTACTGTGAATAGAGTCAAGGAGCGATATAGCCAGGTCATGTGATAGGTTAACTTTCTGGGAATTCTCCACACTGATTTCCAGAGTGGTTACAGCATTTTTCAATACCATCAGTAGATGATGGTTCCCTGTCCCCACACCCCCTCCACCATTTGGTGAGGGTTGCTTTTTTTTTTTTTTTTTTTTTTTTTTTTTTTTTTTTTTTTTTTTGATGTTCGATATACTGACTGGGTTAACATAAAACCTCAAAAACAGTAAAACCCTAACTAAGGCAGTTGGGAAGGATGTGTGGATGAAGAGGGTCAGGGAGACTCACTGAACTAGACCATGAGGAAGGATGCCCCTATCTCTTTTTAAAATATTTTATTTTATTTACTATTATGGTATCCAAGTACGTAAGTGTAGGCCTGCTTATACAGAGGGGCTCATATGGAGTTCAGAAGACAACGTTTAGGAGTTAATTCTCTCTCTCCACTTGGGGTTTTGGGGATCAAACTCGGGATGCTAGGTTTATTTGGAAAGCTTTGATACGAATTTCCCTAATTGCCAGAAATGCTTTCTCTTTTGACCCATTCATCATTCAGTAATGAGCTGCGTAATCTCCGAGAGTTGGTGCATTTACTAGAAATGTGTTTACTGTCCACGGCTTTTATTGCATTGTGGTCAGGTAAGATACAATGGGTTATGTCAGTCTTTTTGAACTTATAACAATTTATGTCTCGGGGTGTGATCTATTTTACAATGTTTCCATATGCTCCTGAGTAGATTGTATTTTCTCTGCCGTTTGGCTAAAACAGCCTGTAGATAGCCGTTAAGTCATTTGCTATGTGATGTCAGTGAATTCTGATGTGTCCCTGTTTATTTTTTGTCCGGATGCCCTGTCTGTTGGGGAAACTGGGGTGCTGAAATCATCTACAGTAAATAGATTGATGTTCAATTTAACTGATGTCAAATCCAGTAGTGCACTTTATTGTTTTATGAAATTGGGTGCAAGAGAGTTTGGTATCTAAGTGTTAAGAGACTAATGCCTTCTGGGTTAACTGTTCCCTTGACTAGAATGAAGTTTCCCTCTTTCTCCCTTCCGACTAGTTTCAGTTTAAGGTCTATTTTGTAGACATTAGGGTAGCAATGCCTGCTTGGTTCCTGGTCTCATTTGGTTGGGGTTCTTTTATCCATACTTTTACTCTAAGGCAGTACCTATCTTTCGAGCCAAGTTGTGTTTCTTATAAACAACAAATAAATGGATTTCTTTTCTTGATCCATTCAATCAGTCTGTGTCTTTTGATTGGAGATTGAGAATAGGGCTGAGCCGGGATAAAGTGTCTATCTCCTGCTTCATGCCTGGAGTGTAGATTTAGCCCAGTGCAAGGGTTGGATGTAGCATGGGAGCCACCTCTGGGTTGGGGGGTAGGGAAGGAGGGTCCTGACAGAAGCCTGAAGATTGGCTGTGGTACAGGGAGGGGAGGCCAGGGGAGGCCAGGGCAGTGGATGTGGAACCTGGGCTGCAACTGAAAGGTTGGTGTCATGGTTTGTATATAGTTGGCCCAGGGAGTGGCACTATTTGGAGGTGTGGTCTTGTTGGAGTAGGTGTGTCACTGTGGGTGTGGGCTTTAAGACCTTTTCCCTAGCTGCCTGGAAGCCAGTATTCTGCTAGCAGCCTTCAGATGAAGATGTAGAACGCTCAACTCTGCCTGTCTGGACACTGCCATGCTCCTGCCTTGATGATATGGACTGAACCTGTAAGCTAGCCCCAATTAAATGTTGTCCTTACAAGAGTTGCCTTGATCATGGTGTCTGTTCACAGCAGTAAAACCCTAACTAAGGCAGTTGGGAAGGACGTGTGGATGAAGAGGGTCAGAGAGACTCACTGGACTAGACCATGGGGAAGGATGCCCCTATCTCTCTTTAAAATATTTAATTTTATTTACTGTTATGGTACCCATGTGTGTAAGTGTAGGCCTGCTTATACAGAGGGGCTCATATGGAGTTCAGAAGACAACGTTTAGGAGTCAATTCTCTCTCTCCACTTGGGATTTTGGGGGTCAAACTCGGGATGCTGGGCTTATTTGGAAAGCTTCTTTTTTGTTTATTTGGTTGATTTTTTTTTCTTTGTTTTTCGAGACAGGGTTTCTCTGTGTAGCCCTGGCTGTCCTGGAACTCACTCTGTAGACCAGGCTGGCCTTGAACTCAGAAATCCACCTGCCTCTGCCTCCCAAGTGCTGGGATTAAAGGCATGCGCCACCACTGCCTGGCTGGAAAGCTTCTTTACCCCCTTACCCATCACAATTGCACCACCACCCCATTTGAAAACCTTGTAGGCTTGGTCAATCTTAGTGGAGAAACACATTACCATATTTTTAAAAAGTCCCTTTCATTTCTGTCTTTGATAGTACTGTCAATTTGACAGGATCCAGAATCACCAGGGAGGTGGGCTATGGGTATGTCTTTGAAGGGTTAATTCAGGAGGGGAGATCCACCCACTATGGGCAGCACAATCCTCTGGGCTGGGTATTCTGGATGTGTCAGGATAGTCTCACTCATGAACTCACAGCAGCTTGATTGCCTGAACAAGACCTGTACAAGATCAAGACAGTAACCACCATTCCAGCATGGATAATTGAAGATCCCACAAGGCCCCACACCTATCTGAGGAGCTATGGATGGTGGTTGTTAGAGGAGAGAGAGACAGTTTTCTTCAGGTGTTAGCCCCAGTAGGCTGACCATGCTCCAGTGGATGACCCTGTACTCATGCTTGCTTATGTGGTAATCACTCACTGGACTCAGGAGGTTATAAAAGGGAAAAAAGATAAAATTGAAAGAGGAACATGGGAAGGGAAATCTGGGTGGAGCTGGAGGGGGTAGTAATGGGTGAATCAAAAATACATTGCCCTCCGGGGTGTTGCAGGTGTGGCTACTGTGTCACATGTGTGTGAGTAGGTGGTAGAGAGGAGAGGCTACATCTATGCTCAGTGTTCTGACCTATGAACATCTGAATGATCAGTAGCCTAACATTCCTAGAAAAAGCAGAGCCTGAGATGACCACCAGTCCAGTGCCAGGCAGGCCCAGACAGGCTAGGTGGGGAGCAAGCCAGAGACGAGAAGAACCCTGCTTGGTAACATGTCCTTAGGCAAAAGTGAGGCTGAGACAGATGACCCTTGTAAGGGGCCACTTAGGCAGGCTGGGCAGGAGTGAGCCCAAGATGACCACCAGACCAGCACCATGGGCCCAGTAAAGAACTAGCCTGAAATGACCACCAATCAGAAGCTGTACAGGCATACCCAAGATGACCCCTGCCTGGCACTACAATGCACCAGTGGGGTATAGTACCACTGAATCCACTCCTGAGATGACCCCAAACACTAAGAGACCCCAGGTACCACTAAAAGGAGCAAGCAAGTGGTGGAGAAATGGAAGAGAAAGAGAGAGGCAGAACTGGAGACTCGAGGGTAGTGAGGAACAGCCTGATGTGAGAAGCCAGAGATGCCACCTGGCACCGTGATGAGGTCCTAGCCTGTGCTGGTACTGGGGACCCTGCTGCAATAGGGTCTGTTCCCACCAAAGGCCAGGCAGATGTCCCTGGTCTGCGCTGCTGCCTGGGGATATGTTGATGTCTGAGAACATCAGACGTGTAGAACTGGCTCTACCTCTCATCTGGGTATCATGGGAGAGCTGTCTCTAGGGGCATGAAAATCAGGAGAGTTAGCAGTACCCTACACATTATAGGAGTTGCAGGTGAGCTGGCCCCAAGGCTACAAACACGGGAGAGCTGGCCCTGCCACTTGTCTCCAATGAGGTGGTGTAGACAAAGGAGAGCTACCCTCCCTCCTCTGTCCTCCTGACTTGTCACTCACCACCTGAGGCAGGCGGGAGATCTGCCTCTAGAGTCATGAGAACAGGAGAGCCAGCCCTGGCCCTGTCCCTCACCAGCTGCAACACTCAGGATAGCAGACCCTGCACCTCACCTGGGCAGCACAGTAGAGCTGGGCCTGAATGTTGGGGTTACAGGCGAGCCAGCCATGTCTCTTGTGTGATGAGCAGTGGTGCAAACAAGGGGAAAATGCCCTCCTCTCCCTCCTCATCCCTTGCCATCTATGGCAGGCAGGAAAGCTGGCTCTGGGGTCATGAGAGTGGGAAAACTGTCCCTGCTCCTCACTGGTAGAAACGCTTGGGAGTACAGGCTCAGCACCACTCCTGGGCAGCAGGGTAGAGCTGGCCCTGGTAGCAGGGGTTGTGGGTGAGCCAGCCTGAGGGCATGAGAGTGGGAGAGCTGGAGAGCTGACCAGGTCAGACACCTCTCAGGCCCAGATCCAGGGTTTTGAGTTGCCCCACCCCATCTACCCCATTGATGAACCGCTGGAGTAAATGAAGGGTCTGGTCTTACAGATCCCAAACTTCAGGAGCTCCATGACACAGGGCAACAACAGGAGATCTGAGAGGAGTCCCGGTGAGGTTCTGGTATTGATAGTGTGACCAGAGGCAAACATTCAGCCACAGACAGTGTTTTATAATGTCAGTCTCTGTTTCTAGAAGCTAGACCCATCCTGCGTAGGTCTCCCTGGAGATCGCTGTGCACGCGTCCTGCAGTCCTTTGATGGCTGTGTACATTGCAATAGGCATCCTTAAAGATGGGTGCTTTTATTTTTGGATGCTGGGTTCTGAGACTAAAGATTGCTAGGCCAAAGGGCAGGCATATTTTGATTCTTTAGTAGTGACTGCCAGATTGTTTTCCAAAGCACTGTAGTGATTCCCAGGGGCAGCATTCGCAATAGGCTTTTCGCCCAAGCACTCCCCGTCACTATTGTGCCTTCCCTGCCCCTCATTTTAAAACAAAAATTTAGATAAATTTCTTCTGGCTAATAAGGTTCCTTTGTCCCTAGCACCTCATTGGAGAAAAGTAGCAGGGCCAGCTCTCCCATATTTGTAATCTTGGGGCCAGCTCACCTGCATATTTTATATGTTTATTGATCATTATTATTCATTTTTCCAAACCACCTGATCAATTAGTATAGAGATTTTAAGCCCATTTTCTAGTAAAATTTCAAACATTTTTATATGTTATAGGTGCCAATTCTATATTTGTCAATTCTATATTTGTCAAATCTATTTCCTGTTGATGGCCTGTCCTTAGACATGCCAATATTTAATTTTTTGTGTGTATAACTGTTTTGCCTGTGTGTGTTTTTCTGTGCACTGCTTGCATGCCTGATACTTCAGAGGCCAGAAGAGGATGTTAGGTCCCCTGTAACAGGTGTTTGTGTGCTGCCATGTAGTTGCTGGGAATTGAACCTAGGTCCTCTGGAAAAGCAGCCAAATGTTCTTACCTACTGAGCCATCTCTCCAGTCCCTAGATTGTTTTTTACTTTCACTATAGAATTATTTTACAAAATAAGCAAATAAAACAAAATGCACACATAAAAATAGGAGGAAATACATATAATCCCATGAGTATAAAAGATAGCTGATTTTATTCACAATGACCATTTAATGTGCCCTTACAAAAATAGAATCACAAAACACATTCTACTAGGAGACCTTATTTGTTACACAAAAATTATACACTTTTAAACCTCAACTCATGAAATTAAATTTATACTTACATCATGATTTTTTTGTGGCTGTGATTGTGTATAATATCAAAATGAAACTACACCTTAATATTAAATATGCAAATCAGTTTTTCCCCATTTGTGAGAAGGTCTCACATAGCCCAGGCTAACAGCTCACAACTGCCAATCTCCTGTCCTCCTTTGGCACCAGGCAGGCATTGTGCAGGCAACCTCCACCCCCACAAATTAAAATAAAAAAGAAATTGTCCTGTCTCACAAACATGGCCACAGGCCAATCTGATGATGACAGTTCCTCAGTGGAGGTACCCTCTTCCCATGTATGTCAAATTTACACCTGAAGCTAACTGTGACACAACCACAGTGCATGTGTTTATTGTCGCTATGAAGGAGGGTGCAGTCAGGGGCATCTGGGAGAGTTCAGAGCAGGAGGAGAAAACAGTAGACTAAACACGGCCAGCAGACTGAACCAGGCCTAGGAGAGAGGAGGGTGGGGACAGGGACAGAGGAAGAGAAGAGAGAACAAAGGGCAGAGGGTCAAAAGGGGACCGAGAACCAAGAGAGAGCCAAGAGCCAAGAGAGTGCATGATCAACGTGGTAAGGTCACACAGGAACCAGACGACGCTGGAAACACTGGAAGAAGGAAAGCCTTAGTGCTGGCGAAATCTGGTGGGCGGGATGAGAGGAGCAGAGAAGAGCCAGGGAGCCAGCATGGACTCTGCAACCACGACTTGCAGGACCTGGCAGATCCTGGAAGCCAGCATGTGCATTTTGGGTATGCAAACAGGCACCACAGTTAGCCAGTTGTCCCCAGTTGCTTCTGGACCAGATACATGCAATGCCATTCGTTTTGTAAGTGATATAAAGAAGCCACATTCTTTCTGAGATGCGGTGTTGGTGCGTGCTGTGGAGCGCTGTTCAGTCTGCTCTGTCTTGACTCACCACTGTTCCCTAGCTGCTGCTGAGCAAGTCGGTCAGGAAGCCACGCCCCAGCCATCACTCGAAAACATACCAGAAAGACTCCGGTGGAGCCTGAAGCGGTGAGTCACTGAATTCGAACCACACTCACCAAAGGCAATGTGAAGTTGCTGGAGAGGTGTGTGTGGACTTGATCAGGGGCACAAAGGAAAAGAATCTGAAAGTGAAAGGACCGCTGCGCATTTGTGCCAACACATTGAGACTCACTACCTGAAAAATACCTAGTGGTGAAGGTTCCAAGACATGGGATCCTTTTCAAACAGAGGATCCACAAGCGATTCACTGATTTACACAGTGCTTCCGAGACTGTTAAACAGATTACTTGCATCAGGTTTGAGCCAGGAGGCTGAAGTCACCATTGCAGATGCCTAAGTCAACTGTTTCAATAAACTGACTTAACTGTTTAAAAAAAAAAAAAAGCCAAATTAGGTAGAAATTTGGAGGAACTTTTCAGGTGAACTCGTTCAAGTCAACAGATCCAGGTGAAAGGCTGTCTGCCAAATACGTGGCACTCGGAAGAAGACCAGACCATGGGACAGCAAAAGTAGCCGAGATGGCTGGGAGCTGAGGGGCAACGGGGAGCGGCTATGTGAAAAGGACCTAGGAGCTGCAGAACAGTGCTCGGATAGATAGAGTTCCAGGCTAGTAGCACCCGGAACACACCAATGTAAAATGTCCGTATTAGAAGATGAGGGTTAGGAGAGGTTGCCCGTAGACAGGAAGAGTTTGTTTTTCTGTTCAGATGGTGTACACTCCTGCTAGGGGCTCTTGCCCCTGTTGATGCAAACAAAACACTGTCCCTGTGTGTAGAACAAGCTGACAGTACCATGCGGTCAGCACCCTCGGAATGGAGTTTATTACAGGAAGGGGACACAGTGAACAACACTCAGGCTGCCCTATCCACGGTGGGACTCTCTCAAATGCCCCCTGCAGCCCTGACTGGGTGAACCCCGTCACTGCCCCACAACAGTAACGTCTCCCTGACACATCCTTCACGGGGCTTTCCCTCTCATCCCACCCCCGCCCCCACTGCTTTCCTATTTCCTCTTCTTGCTTCCTAAGGTCGCCTCCGTAGTTTTGGGATGTGTGACCTTTCCTGAGGCAGCACAAATGTCTTCTCATCCTAGATAAGGTCCTGAGGACAGATCAAAGCAACAATTCAACCACAGTCCAAATTGGTGGATCAAGGTTTATTGGGCTTCCTCAGGGAAGAACAATACTTACAGGCTCAGTGTAGCACCCAGGTGTCCACGCCAAGGGTGAGGACTTATTTCTTGATGGGCACACAGGCAGCTCTACTCAAGGGAGGGAGAATCTCTTCACTTCACTAATTGTTACCACTTGTACAATCTTGGGGAGGGGCCTTGTGAACCTTGTAAGTTCCAGGAACTTCCTGGGACTTTGAGTCTCTCTACCAAGAGGATGCTTCAATGCTGCGGAAGGGGCTACAAAGCTTGGCTTTAGGGACCAAGCCCAGGGGGCACAGAGGTCTTGGCACTCACAGACAGACATGTATAGGGCAGTGGTTCTCAGCCTTCCCAGTGCTGCTACCACCCTTTAATACAGTTCCTCATGTTGTGATAACCCCCAGCCATAAAACTACTTTTGTTGTTACCTCATAACAATAATTTTGC
Organism: Mastomys coucha; assembly: GCF_008632895.1. NCBI lineage: Eukaryota > Metazoa > Chordata > Mammalia > Rodentia > Muridae > Mastomys > Mastomys coucha. The sequence goes on from NW_022196913.1 coordinate 57,530,526, forward strand.
TACCGTTCTGAATAGTAATGTAAATATTTGTGTTTTTCAATGGTCCTAGGCCGCCCCCTTGAAAGGGTTGTTCAACCCCCAAAGGTGTCTTGACCCACAGGTTGAGAACTACTGCACTAAGTGACTCTAGCCTGTTAAGCACACATTGTTGTTTCTTCAAGGGAAGGAATGCAAAAGCCGCTGTCTGCCCAGAAGGCTGGAGGGGGTGCGTTTTGTCACCTGATGGCTTAGTGTGCTGTGTGGCTGAAGACGTCTGGCACCCAGGTCTTCCTACAGACCCTTATTATAAATTTGTTCTTTCTCAGTCAATCTAGAGAACTCATCTTTATGGACTCTACAAAGAGTTTTGATGCAGTCATGTCTGATCTCCTCCTGGAGGAGACTGATGTATGCTTTGTTGTGCGTGACAGGTTGATTTAATCATCACCAGAATAATTTTCACCAAATTGAGCTATGCTTAAGTATGCCTAAAATAAACCACTTGAGGTCAGACTCCCAAAACTTAGCTAAACTGCCTTCCTGCCTTTGGAGGTTTGTTGTCCCTGTTGCCCCTGAAGGTCACATGCAAATCAGGACAGGGTCGGGGTCAAGAAAGATGCTGGAATTCCATAAGACCTCCAGACACCCAAGGGACAAGCTTTCCACAGGATGGACCTTAGAGACAACCGCTCAGCTTTCTTTTCATTTTATAGTTTTTAATGTTTGAATCACCAACGTGGTTGCGGTTTGCTTCCTTCACAGATGTGTGTTTTCATACATAACAGCTTGAAAATGAGCTCATGGGCTGACCTGAAACATTGCAATTTTTTTTTAACTGTTTACGTAGGAAGTGCATTCCCAAAGGAAAGGAACAAACGTCAAATGTTTAGGAGCATGCAAACTTAGCTTTGCCTTTATGCCGAAGACAGCTCACATGGTGGTAGAGCGCGTGTTAGTCCAGCACTGTTGATGGCTAGGCTTGCCTACCAGTTTTCAGGTTTTGAGTGCTTGTTGCTTTCTTCTGTTTAAAAATTATGTTGACTGCCTGATAATAGGCATACTTAGAGGCTCCCCGTCAGTCTCTCTGCGTCTACTAGCAGTTGGCATCTTTCCATTTTGCTTGGATAACTCAGTCCTATTGGCTCCCAGGGAAATAGCTGCTCCTGGCAAAAGAAATGATCATTTACTCAAAACGTTTGCACAGTTCTGCTCGGTTAGAGAGCAGAAGCGGGGCTGATCATTTTTGCATGACGGCAAGTCAAATCAAGAAAATCTCTAAACCGTGAAATGAAATTTAATTAAATATTGCAAAGACAAACATTTTTTTAAAAAAAAAAAAAAACAGGAATAGAAATTCTGAAAGGATGGCTGGAGGCTACACAAACCACTGCTTTACTTTTCAAAAGTAGTGTGGAAACTTTATAGCTGTGAATGTCTCCCCCAAATGACACAAGCTGTCATTGCCCAGGCTTCACATCTGGCGGGCTAGTGGCTCTGAGTCGCTGTGGATGGGTCCTGTTAACTGTTATGCCTGACTTATCCTACCATGAGCAAGCTGCCAGGGTGTGTGGGAGTCACTTCCCTCATCCAAGCTTTTTACTTCTGTCCTGTACCTGGTGAACCCACCTCCTATACAGTTCATGTGCATTAGTGTCATCCTGTCGTCTGAAAAACACCTCAGCGACTCTGATGTGCCCTGTATGAGGACAAGCACTGTCTCCGCTGCTGAGGCTCCGCCTGACCGTAGTAACCCTTCTATCTTTCCCAGCCACACTGCAAGGCACAGGTGCTTCAGCCCCAGGAAGCCTCAGTGAGCATTCTGTGAACTCTCACACCTGCAGCAAGGAGGTGTTCAGAGATGCCAATATCCCCTGACACCAAGGACACTGGAGAAGGATAGAGTCGGGTGGGTCAGCCTGAGACAGGGAGCATTTATTGGAGGCTGGTTAGACATTTCAAAAATGTCTAACAAGGAAGGGAAGGGTTTCAGACTTGGAGCAGCAAGCTGGAGGATTTTCTCACGTTCTGGGATTCCCTGCTATTTTCTTTGAAACATTGTTTCCATTCGGATAGAAGCCAATACATAATTCACTCATTTTGTGTGCTACTCAAATGTTTTTAACCTGATGGCAGGGCTGTGCAGCCAACACCAAACTCTAATAAAGACATTTTCATCTTTTTTCTCTGAGGAAACCCCATCGCCATCAGTAGTCGGCCTCCAAAATCCTCAGCATCCCCCCCCAGCCCCCACCAAGCAACCCTGGAAATACTTCCTGTCTGTATAAATAGATCTGCCTTGGGCATTTTATAGATGTAGCATCACACAGAATGCAGGCTGTGGCTACACAGTACAGAAGCCAAGGTGATGACTCAATTGTCAAGAGTCCTTGTGGGCCCCCTCCCACGCCCCCAGAGGAACTGAGCTCAGATCCCATCACCCAACACCCAAGCCAGGTAGCTCACAACCACCTCTTAACTCCAACTCCAAAGTATTCAGTGCCCTCTTCTGGACTTGTAGATCACACACACATTCACACACACACACACACACACACACACACACACACACACACACAGCATGGTATTTCAGGGTTCATTGTGTTTTAGTATGTCTTTGACACGGAGAAGAAAATATTAACATGTCTTGTAACCATAGATAAAACTGTTCTAAATTGAAACCTGTTCCTTCAGCTCTTATAAAATTTGCTCAGCTTCGGAGACAATCTCCTTTGGGGCAGAGTGAAAAGACCACCCTAGGATGGTCACAAGACTAAGACCACCCTAGGATGGTCACAAGACTAAGACCACCCTA
>NW_022196913.1:57533348-57540039 GCF_008632895.1 Mastomys coucha
AGACTAAGACCACCCTAGGATGGTCACAAGACTAAGACCACCCTAGGATGGTCACAAGACTAAGACCATCCTAGGATGGTCACAAGATTACGGCAGTGCCTGCCCTCCATAGACTGTGGAATGTCTTTCTGCAGGAGCTAGAAGTTTCAGTAGCATTCACAAAAGTTTTTCCTTTTCTTTCCAAGCACCTGCTAATGTCTTGTTGAGGAAAGATGGGCCCCTTAATATTTAAAGAAAGAATTTCTTTCTTTCTTATGGCCAAGAATACTCCATACATAAAGACACACCACATTTTGTTACTCACTTGCCAGCTGCAGAACAGGCTGGGGTTTTCCTACTTCTGACTCTTAACAGTGCTGCTGTAACTCATCTTAGCACACTTTTGCGTAGCTATATCTTCAGTTCTCTTAAAACACTCACATCACATCTTAAACCTCACATCACAGGAACCCAAACTCAAGGTCTATCCCCACCCCTGTGCCGTTACTGTGATAAAATGCCAGAAACAACTTTAGGAAAGAAAGGGTTTACTGGGCTGCGAATTACAGGTGATACTCTATCATTGCAGGGAAGTCAAGGCAAGAACACACAGAGTCTCATCCACAGTCAAGAACAGAGAGAGGAGGAGAAGAGAGGAGAGAGAGAAGGAGAAGAGAGAAGAGAGAATGAGAAGAGAGGAGAGAGAAGAGAGGAGAGAGAAGAGAGAATGAGAAGAGAGGAGAGAGAAGAGAGGAGAGAGAAGAGAGGAGGAGAAGAGAGAAGAGAGGAGAAGAGAGAAGGAGAGAAGGAGAAGAGAGAAGAGAGAGAAGTTGCACTCAGCTAACTTTCTCTTACATTGCTCAGATACCCTACCTAGGAAATGATGCTACCAACAGTGGGCTTGGTCTTCCTTTCTCAACTAATAATCAAGTCAGCCACTCAAAGACCAATCTGATCTAGATAATTCCTTCTTCAGACTGTCTTTCAAGGTGATCTTAGATTGTAAGGCATTGACAGTTTAAAGTGACCAGTACATGATCCAAGAGAATTTTTAATTTTTTTTTGTTTTTTCTATTTATTTATTTGTTCACTTTATGTCCCAATCATATACCCCTCCATCCTCTCCCCCCAATCTCACCTTCTCACCAACCTTCTCCCATCACCCCTCCACTTCTACTCAGATAAGGGAGGCTCCTTGAGGGGGTGGTTAAGTGTTTAGTTTCTCCATGTAGTCCTGGCTGTCCTGGAACTTCCTCTGTAGATCGGGCTATCCTGGAACTCAGAGACTGTCTGGCCTCTGCCTCCTGAGTACTGGAATTAAAGGTGTGTGCCACCATCACCTGGCAATACCCAAGGGAATTAAGACCATTTCTATACTGTTTTGCCTTCCTCAATATTGCCAAGACGATATGTACTGTTGTGTGTATGTGTGTGTGTGTGTGTGTGTGTGTGTGTGTGTGTAGGCAGGTGCACCTGTGTGTATATGCATTCTGAGGTCAGAAGTAGACACTGAGTGTCTTCCTCTACTGCTTCTCATCCCCACCCCCCTTTTTGGAAAAAGGGTATTTCACTGAACCCGGAATGTACCAACTCAGCTACAGTGACTGGCCAGAGAGCCCCAGGGATCATCCTGTCTCCACCCTACAGGGTTAGGATTACAGATGTTCATGTTTACCTGGATCCTGGGGGTTAAACTGAGGTTTTCATGCTTATACCGTTAGCATCTTGCTGACGGGACCATCTCTTTGGCCCTTTGTCTGTCTTTTAACTATGGTCCTGCTCCATCCAAGTGGGTGGGGAGCGGCATTTCATTGTGCTTTGATTGGCACTTCTGTAAGGACCAGGGATGCTGAGCATTCATGTGTACATTGGCCGTTTATTTCTTTTGGAGAAATGTCTGCTCGAGCTACTTGCAATTTTAGGAGTGTGCTGTCTTGGGTTGAACGAGTTCTTTACATACAGTAGATTCAGATTCCTTATCAGATACATAGTTTGAATCATGTTCAAACACTCAGTGGGTTCTACTCTTGCTCTCTTAATAATATTGTTTACAGCCTACCTGTCTTTGATTTTTGACGCAGACCGGTTCATCTGCTGCTGTTGTTTGTACTTTGGGCCAGCCAAGGAAAGAGTCATCCTTGCCACAAAGCATGCTGAAGACTTACTCCAATGTTGTCTTCCAGGCCATTTGTAGTTTTAGCTCTTACCTAGTGATCCACTTCAAGGAGAGCTGGTGTGTGGATGCTGTGGGCTCCACTTCGTGCTGGTCGCGTGTGCCCATCCAGCTGCTGCAGTATTGTTTGTTGAAAAAGGAATAGTGGGACTCCAGAGAGATAGCTCAATTGGTAAAGCTCATGCCTTGCAAGCATGAGGACCTGAGTTCAATCCCCAGAACCCATATAGGAAGCAGGATGTGGTTGTGTGTGTTTCTAACACTAGCACTGAGGAAGCAAGCACACATCTCTGTTCCTACCACTCACCGGTCATCCAGCTGAGCTTAATCTGTGAGGCCCCAGCCCGAGGCCCTGGGGAAAAAGTAAACCAAGGGCGTGGCTCCTGAGGAATGACAGTTAAGATTGATCTCTGCTCTTCTGATTATACCCATGGAAGCTTGTGCAAGCACATGAACCTGCGCACACACACAGATGTTGCTTGTTAAATTTCCTCAGCTCTCTGTTGTAACGCCTTTGACTCTACGTGTAAGAGCTTGTTGTGGTCTCTGTATTCTGTGCTGTTAACCCTGTGTGCTCACCTCATGACGACCAAGGTCCTGACTGGTTTACATGTGCAGTATTTCTCAGCTAAGAGGTAGGAGTCCTTCAGTAAGCTCTGTTTAAAGATTCCCCAGTCCCTTCTGTTTCTCTGTGCCTTATTTTTATCTAAAAATTATTTGTTAATTAATTTGTATACGTGGGGGGGGGTTGTGCCCGTGCTATGGCATGGGTGTGGAGGTCAGAAGACAATTGTGTGAATCAGTTTTCCTCTGACACGTGGGTTTCAGCAATAACTCAGCTCATCAGACTTAGAGGTAAACACCTCTACCCACTGAGACATTTTGTTGGCCCCCTGTATGCATTTTTAAAACACCTTATTAAATTTGGGGAGAGGGACCTACAGGGGACTTCAATAAAAATTTGTTGAATCTTTTAACTGTGGCTATTTTCAAGTATATTTTAGTAATAATAAGTTCAGAATTCTGTTATCTTTTCCCCTCATTTCTTTTAATAATTTGAAGTTGCCATTGCACAAGCCTTGTGCCTCATTGATTAAACTTATGCTTAAGTATTCTGTACATTTTTGAGAACATAATTGTTTTCTTGACTTATTTTTAGAACGTTCATCATCGAATAGAGCTATGAACTGATTTTCATATATTGATCTTCTGCTACATCATGATCAACTGATTTCTTATTTTTGTTTTTTAGTAGAGATTTCATATAGTAGATTATATCATCTATGAGTAAGAATCATTTACTTCTTCCTTCCCAGTTTGAGCCCCTCTGTCCCCCACAAGTCTCTTCCTGTGTCCTGTCTCTCTATTTCTCTGCTTTCTTCCCTCTCTCCCTCCTTCCTTCTTCCTTAATGTTGTTCCTTGTTCCTCCAGGTACCATTGTCCATGTGGACTAACAGCGAGGGTGGAGCTCCTCTCTCAAGCACACGGGCATCTGTGGGTGTGTAGATTCCCAGCAGAGGTAGGGCTCCCCACTCCTAAGAGTCTGTTGGGCACCTTACTGGGAACGTTTAATCCTTGCCGTTAGTCCTCTGCCTTGTACATATGTGACACGCATGAGACTTCCTAATAACTTCCTAATAACTTCTCCTGTGTCTCGTGAGTTGTACGAAATCTTTCATAAATATTGATTTATCATTGTAGAGGGGCGAGAATGTAAAGCTATTTAAAAGAGCTGAACTGTATTTGAAGAGTGTATTTTTTAGGGAGAGGATGGTGAAGAAACAGAGGAGACTCCAATGGACAGCTCACCCCCTCAATGATGAGGAAGGGCATCCCCATTGCAGGAACAAGCCAGAGGAGCCTTCAGATAGACACTGGGGCTCACTTGAATGACCAGGCCCCTTGCAAAGTCATCTGTTAGCAAACAATGTCATTACAGAAAACAAACTTCCAGCTCTGCTCTGCTCCACTACTGCAGTTACAGCACAAAGAGTCTGAGGCAGGAGGACAGCAAGTCCAGAGTCAGCCGGAACTACCTGACAAGACTCTGTCACAAAATCAAAGCGTCACAAAGTTCCGATCGACATTGCATCAGTAATGATAATAGTTGCTACAGATTCATCAGTTCTTAATGAGTGTACTCCAGTTCACCATTATGGTCTTAACACCGTTTATGTTTGTCCTATCTCTATAGTGGAAGTACTGTATTGCTATGGTAACGGGTATCTCTTCTCAGCTCGGAGTTCCATGGTACTGTGGCGTGAGCATTTATACTATGGAAAATGACAAATCAAAAACAATGTAATTCCTGCTTTTGAGCATCCAGCAGTTGACTGTGTAGTAGCAATCTCATAGCAGCCAGGTTACCTAAGAGAGCAGAGGAAAAGGTAGGTGAGGGGCCGGGAAGCCATGTAATTATCCCAGGCAGAGGCGGGAAAGATGTACGGATCTACTTGGCTGTTTTATTACTGGGAGGGATTAAGAGAAAAAGACAATTCAATTATAGAAGAGTTTACGAAAGCAACAACAGTGCTGAACATTCAGCACCGGGACTGAGAACTACTCGTGCACAGGTTGCCTCTCAGAAAATAGGATTGGATGCTGACAAGAGAGTCCTCCCTTTCAGAGAATCAACTCTGCTGTGAAGAAATAAATGCTCAGCTCAAGGCTGGTGGCAATGGTGAGTGGTTTTCTTTAGAATGGTGGATCCAGAGGGGAAGGAGTTTGTTCTGTTTATTCTCAAGGTGGCCAGAGTCGTTCCAGCTGCAGGGGAGCTCATCCTGAGACTTGAGGTGTGCGCGATAGATGTTTGATGTAGATCTTCTTTATTCCTTTAAAAGTGCTTTAGAGAGGCTGGAGAGATGGCTCAGTCAGGAAAGTGCTTGTTTTCGAGCATGAGGATTTGAGTCTGAGCCCTTAGAGCCCCCATGAAATGCCAGGTGCAAAGCCAGTGCTGGGGTGGACACACAGATGGCTTCCCAGGTGCCGTAGCACACACTTGCAATCCAAGTGCTGGCGTGAACTCAGATGGCTTCCTGGGGCTCATAATTCTTTCAACAGTTGAGACCTGGAAGAAATGTACTTTGTAGACATTGATCTTGAAATTAGTGTCTTCTCTCTGGATTTCTAAATCAATGACCCACTAGGCCTTCTTCTGTTGCTCTTCTCATAAACATGTTTCTTGCCACATTGTTACAGGCTTATAGAGGCAGCTGTGTGTTCTCTTGTCCTGGACTCTTGCTTCAATCTTCATTGTTATTTCCTTCTTTTTTTTTTTTTTTTTTTTTTTTTTTTGTGTTATTTCCTTCTTATTGTCATGATTCTTTCTCTTTTTCCCCAGCTTTGTTTGTTGGTTCGCTCACTTGATTTTTGACTCAGGGTTTCCCCATGTAGCCAGGCTCACCCACAACTTACTTTTCTCCTATCTCTGTCTCTGGGTGCTAGAATTATAAGTACATACATAGCATCATGTTTGAATTTTTCTTCCTACTTGATAAGGAAGGTAAATAATTCCTTCCTTCCTCCCATCCCCCCTTTTATTCACTCCCTATCTCCCTCCCTCTCTCCCTTTCCCTCTTTCCTTTCCTCCCTCTCTCCCTCCCCTCTCTCCCTTCCTCCCTCTCTCTATCCCTCCCATCCTTCCCTCTCTCCCTCCCTCCTTCCTTCCTTTCTTTTTATTTAAAAATAATTTTCCTTTGGGGGCTGGAGAGACAGCTCAGCAGCTAAGAGTGCTCAGAGAGCTTGGGTTTGCTCTCCACTGCCCACATCACACAGATCACAGCCATCTGTGCTGGCTTCCGTGCAGCTGATGTCCTCTTATGGCTTCTGTGGGCAGCACATGCTCTTGCGTTTGATGATTGTCCATCTCAGTTGACTTTGTAACTGAGAGCACAGGACATGGCATTGTGCTTCTGAGGGGACCTCCATGTTTTGGTGAGATTAGCTTGCCTGACAGTGGGTTTCTCTTTCTTCTTCCCAATTTCCTGTAGAGTGGTTGCTCTGTAATTTACTGGGACTCCTATCAATATTCACTCTCTTATCCTCTATTTCATCAGTCTTATTTATTTTAGGTACTAGTATTAATTTTTTAAAATTACATTTATTGATTTCATATATGAGAGGTCATGTATGCAATGGGATACATAAGGAGATCAGAGGGCAACTTTGTCTATTCTTCCTTCCCTCCATGTGAGTACCAGGGATTGAGCTCAGGTCATCACGTTTGCCAGCAGTGCCTTCACCAGCCAGACCACCTCAAAGTCCCCAGTTCATTCTTCCTTCCTTCCTTCCTTCCTTCCTTCCTTCCTTCCTTCCTTCCTTTTCTTCCTTCCTTTCTTCCTTTCTTGGTTTCTTTCCAACATAGTATTTTTATGGATTATTTGGGAATTTCATACTATGCACCCCAATCATACTTCCCAGTTCTCCCAGGCCTGTGCCCTCCCACCTTACAACTGCCAGGAGAAGAGGAAGAGGAAGAAGAAGGAGAAGAAGAAGGAGAAGAAGAAGGAGAAGAAGAAGAAGAAGAAGAAGAAGAAGAAG
>NW_022196913.1:57540159-57545027 GCF_008632895.1 Mastomys coucha
GAGGAGGAGGAGGAGGAGGAGGAGGAAGAGGAGGAGGAGGAAGAAGAGGAGGAGGAGGAAGAAGAAGAAGAGGAGGAGGAGGAGGAGGAAGAAGAAGAAGAAGAGGAGGAGGAGGGGGGAAGAAAAGATAAGGAGGAGGAAGAAGAGGGAGGAAAGTTCAATTTGTGTTGCCTATATGCCCATATGCCTATATAATCACTAGAGGAAGGTCAAATTCCCAGTGGCCAGCCCCTTAAAGAAAACTGAGTTCTTCTCCCACCTAAATCCCTTCTAGAAGCCATACATTGTGGAGAACTGTGCTTTCAGCATCCCTATCCCAATTTTAATGAGTTCTCTTCAATGGCTTTCTACCTAAGCTATTGCTTTGGGGTTGGTGTTGTGGGTAGGGGTTGTCACATGCCTTCTGTGTCCCTCTTTCTCAATTGTGAGCCTGCAGTTGTCGACAGCCCTGCAAAGAAGCTTCCTTTCCCTTCTGTGTCAATGGGAGCACAGATCATAGATTACTAGACGGTTTCTGGTGACATCATGGGCCACAGACATCCACGTGGTCTCCAGTATCAGCATGCGCCACGGACCTCAGCATGGTCTCTGGTGGCAGTACAGACCAGGGACATAAGCATAGCCCTCAGTGACAGCACAGGCCAAGGACACCAACATGGCGTCAGGTGGCAGCACTGACCATGGATTGTAGTGTGGCCTTTAGTGGTAACGTGGGCCACTGACATCAACATGGCCCCCAAGTGCAGTGGGACCATGGACTCAGATATGGCCCTCAGCAGCAGCATAGACCATGGACATGAGGATGAAGGCCACAGTTCTTATTTCTTGTATTTTTGAGAGCCTATTTTAGGTTCATCGGACTTGCAATTGCTGATTTTTGTTTTTGTTTTTGTTTTGCTATTTTCACCGTTTCATCATTATACACTGTCACCGTCTTGTGGGATTTCTTACAGCAAGGTTTAGTTTGTATGATAGGAACGTAACTGAGAGTGTTGTGTTGTCTCTTTTCTATGTGGTGCTCTTCCATTCATCCTTTGTCACCAGCTCCCCTCTCTGTGATTCCTGACATGCCTGTGATCAGTGACCAGCAGACAGTCAGATACTGGTATCTGCCCATCCCTCTAACATGCTCTCTGGAGTTAACCAGAGAGTAAGAGGTCTGAGGCCCAGCTGTTGCTCCGGGGACCCTTCCTCAAGTGGCACATTTTCTGCCCCCTGTCCCTACCCTGCACCTTGTCTGGATCTTCCACCTCTAGCATCTGCCTTGGTTGGTTTCTAGGTTTTCAGCCTTGCCTCATCCTCGACACAGGTGGCGTGCCTGAAGGGAAAGTGGAGAGGGCAGCCTGGACTCCTGTTCCGCATACGGACACAATCCTGTGTGCCCAGCGGGAAACTCCTCGCGGTCTCTGCCTGGCAGCTCAGCTTCTTCCCACTGCAGTCCTTGACAGAGACCATAACTCAGAAACTCCTCCCCACTCTAGACCAGTTACCACATCACTATACGAGTTACCATTGGCATCACTAGATTTGAACATCCAAGAACCATTGCTAGGCTACCTGTTAATCCTGCTCAAGTGGCTATCCAGCTCTGGCTCCACCTCTGCCCCCTTCAGGAGGAAGGAGGAAAAACACGGTTTTAAAACGCTCTGGAGCCATGCATAGCACCAGCTTGCACTATCTGTCTCTCTCTCTCTCTCCCTCTCCCCCTCCCTCTCCCCCTCCCTCTCCCTCTCCCTCTCCCTCTCTCCCCTTCCCTCTCCCTCTCCCTCCCTCTCCCTCTCCCTCTCCTTCTCTCCCCCCTTTCTCCCTCCCTCTCTCTCTACCTTCTCCTCCCCCTCCTCCTCTCCCTCTCTCCTCTCTCTCTCTCCCTCCCTCTCTCCATCTTTCACTTTCACTCTCTTGCCTTCTCTTGCTCTCTTTCTCTAGGCCCCGCCTACGCTGTTGCAGCACACTGAAGGCTGAGATGTCTCTTAGCTCATGACTGAAGCTTTCAGAAGAAGGCTGGGAGTCTCCAAGCAAAGGAAGGGGAGAGAGGGGAGGATGGGTGAGCGGCTCATCCTGCCACACTGTCTACCTGAGTTTAGAAAGTAAGGAGAGATGAATTCAACAAAGAATAAAGGCATCACCCTGGACCCGGAGAGCAGCAAAAGTAGCAGTATGTAGGGGTGTGCAGCGATGGGGTGATTCACACCCTGTCTTCTAGGGGTGTGCAGCGATGGGGCAAATCACACCTAGGGGTGTGCAGCGATGGGATGATTCACACCCTGTCTTCTAGGGGTGTGCAGCGATGGGACAACTCACACCTTGTCTGCCAGGAGGCTGAAGCAAGGGGAAGGTTTTAAAGTCAGAAATAAAGGCACACAGGTATTTTGAAGATCAAAAATCATTAAATTTGTGTATAGTATGTCAGTGTTTGCCATGTGTTACAGATGCCCATGGGGGACAGAAGAGAACTTTCCATCTAGAGCTAGAGTTACACGGAGTTGGGATCTGCCTGAAGTAAGCGCTGGGAACGGAATTTGGGTCCTCAGCAAGAGCAACCCCATTCTTATGTATTGAGCCACCTCTCTAGCCCAGGAGCTCCTCCTGTGGTAAAGTGGCCCCTGCAGCAGAGGTTCTATGAGAGTCTTCTGTGTCAGCCCTTCTCCAGCATCGCGTGTGAGAGCCTTCCTCCATCACTCCTGGCTCTGCTTACGTTGTCAGAGGTGACACAAATGATTTCATCTCAAATCTCACACCTTTCTCAGCACTTCAGATGGTAATCTACAAAAAAATAAATACATTTTAAAAATGAGTGTGTACTGGGAGTGTGCTCACACCAGCTGTTACAGGTGACACAATTTGTTACAGTTTCTTACAGGTGACAGCTGTTACAGGAGTGTGCTCACACCAGCTGTTACAGGAGTGTGCTCACACCAGCTGTTACAGGAGTGTGCTCACACCAGCTGTTACAGGAGTGTGCTCACACCAGCTGTTACAGGTGACACAATTTGTTACAGTTTCCTACAGGTGACAGCTGTTACAAACTGACACAATTTGAAACACACTGAGTGCTAATAAGTACGTTGTCAAGGAATCGGTGAACAGGGATCTGCTGTCAGCCTGAGGGGATTTTTGCTGTGTTGCTTGTGGTCCACAGCAGGGGGAAACGTGTATTTTCTTAAATCAGAAGTGGATGCTATCATCCGAGAGAAAATAGCAAGACCCATCTGGCACCCCAACTCTCTCTTTCTTCCACATTACACTTGAGTCTGATTTTTACACAGGTACACCATTCGGAACTAAGAGGAAGACCCGGAGAGAACAGGAGAAAAGGGGACAAATCTTGAGAAGCCCTCCCGGGTCTCTGGGGCAGTAACAGAATCCCGGCTTCTCCGCCATGTTTGCAGTGAACGCACAGCATACGTCTGGCTGCTATGGCTAGGGACATGGTTAAAAAGCCAAAAACACTTAATGGGCCCTGCAGGTTGTACTTATGGTATTAGGCTTTTATATACATGTGTCTGTAGCAGCAACAGAGGGAAAGAAACCGTGATTGAGGGAGGAGGGGGGATACATGGGAAGGACTGGGGGGATATTGTGACTAAATTTTAATTAACTTTCACATTATTGTTTCTATTTTATGTGTATGGATATTTTTCCTGCAAGTATGTCTGTGTACCCGATGCATGCCTTGTGCCTTCAGAGACCAGAAGAGAGCGTAAGTTCTGTGGAACTGGAGTTATATATGGAGCCACCATATGGGTGCTGGGAATGAAATCTGGGTCCCCTGGAAGAACAGCCAGGGATCTTAACTGCTGAGCCGCGTCCCCACCTCTTATCTTTTGAATTTTATTTTTAAGAATTTAAACACAGAGAGAAGAAAAACCAGCTATGGTGATCACCAGGATGTCTTGTGGCAGCGACTTAGCAATGAGACTTAGAGCTTTTCCACCAACAGAGGGACTTGGTGTGGGGTGAGGGGAAGAGGCTTCTGCCTTGGCAGAAAGGACACAACTGAATCAATCCTTAATGAGCCAGGAAATTCCATTGATGTAGGGTTAGGAATACAACTGTTCAAGCGTTTGCTGAGTGATGATAAAGGCCTGGGGATCCCCAACAACCAGCTGCACCCACCATGCTTCTAAGACTCCAGACCTGGGGTAGGAAGACGGGGAGGGGCATGTCCCGGGGCTTGCTGGCCTGCTAATCAAGCTGAATCATGGAGCCCCAGGCTTGGCCTTATTCTCAAAATACAAGGTAAAAATGATCAAGAAAGACATGGATAGTGACCTCTGGCCTTCACATGCATACACACACACACACACACACACACACACACTTGCACATGTACACATACAAACACATACAACACACACAAAATATGCACTTATAGGCACATAGTCACACACACAAAGGCATGTACAGATATATGTAATGATAAATACTATTTGGGGGTTTCTACCCCACCTTAGATCATTTAGTTCCCAAATAAAAGACACAAACCTTTATATTTATAATTAGCCTTAAAACACTGGATATCAACCCTTATCTTAATCTGGGTTTCTATTCCTGCACAAACATCATGACCAAGAAGCAAGTTGGGGAGGAAAGGGTTTATTCAGCTTACTTCCACATTGCTGTTTATCACCAGAGGAAGTCAGGACTGGAACTCAAGCAGGTCAGGAAGCAGGAACTGATGCAGAGGCCATGGAGAGATGTTCCTTACTGGCTTGCTTCCCCTGGCTTGCTCAGCCTGCTCTCTTATAGAACTAAAGACTTCCAGCCCAGGGATGGCACCACCCACAAGGGCCTTACCCGCTGATCACTAATTGAGAAAATGCCCCACAGCTGGATCTCATGGAGGCACTTCCCCAACTGAAGCTCCC
>NW_022196913.1:57545713-57547066 GCF_008632895.1 Mastomys coucha
GTGATGCTGGTCTCTTCTTAATCACCGCTAATTTCTTAGCTCCAGATAACCAGCATCAATAGTCCCAGCAATGCAAAGTTTTCACTTTAGTAGTTCTGGTATCTTATTAATCACAGCTGATACTTTAGCCCCAGCTAACCAAAACCACAGAATCTTCACAATCAAAACAAGATGGCCCTGATAAGAGTCTTTAATCTTCCTTCTGAAATTTCACAAGCCAGGCCTCCATCTCTGCACTGTTCTCAACATGATCTTCCAAGCTACTACAGAACATCCCACAGAGTTCTTAGCAACAAGTGGCTCTTCTAGCTCAAATTTCCAAAGTCCTTCCACAGTCCTCCCCAAAACATGGTCAGGTTGTCACAAGAATACCCCACTATGCTGGTACCAATTTGTCTTAGTCAGGGTTTCTATTCCTGTACAAACATCATGACCAAGAGCAAGTTGGGAAGGAAAGGGTTTATTTGGCTTACTTCCACATTGCTGTTGATCACTAGAGGAAGTCAGGACTAGAACTCAAGAAGGTAAGGAAGCAGGAGCTGATGCAGAGGCCATGGAGGGATGCTCTTTACTGGCTTGCTTCTCCTGGCTTGCTCAGCTTGCTCTCTTGTAGAACCCAAGACCTCTAGCCCTGGGATGGCACCACCCACAAGGGGCCCTACCCCCTTGATTACTAATTGAGAAAATGCCCCACAGCTGGGTCTCATGGAGACACTTCCCCAACTGAAGCTCCCTTCTCTGTGATAACTCCAGCCTGTGTCAAGTTGACACACAAAACCAGCCAATACAACCCTCTATGCTATTTTGTCTACTTTCCTGTCAATAACCCTGAGATACCATTTTCCATGTTCTGCCTGGACTGCTCCTATTCCAAATGGCTGGCCCTCATGACCATGCACTCAGGATCTACCTATCACATAGAGGCTGGCTTCCTTCTCCCCTGCACCCCCTCTCCTTGTCCTTTTTTCTCTCTTCATGGTCCCTGCCTTTGATAAACCCCAAGCCTGGGAACTTCACTTCGCCTGCTCTCTTCTGCACACCTCAGACTGTAGACAATTTTATTAACCAACCAGGGATAACTTGGGAGCAAGTTTTACACAGTGAAAGCTGGTATACATGAGGATCTCCTTGTCTTGGAGCAACCAGATCTTGGGGTCCAGAATTTAGCATTTGAATATATAGCATCACCAGACCAACCCACTACAGATGTATACCATATATATATATGTGTGTGTGTGTGTGTGTGTGTGTGTGTGTGTGTATGGTACATATATATATGGTATACATAAATATGGTATACATATATATATGGTATGTATATATATCCATATGGTATATATATATATATATATA
>NW_022196913.1:57547076-57586204 GCF_008632895.1 Mastomys coucha
ATATATATATATATATATCCATGCACCTCATAAATACAGAGAGAGAGAGAGAGACAAAGAGAGACAGAGAGAGACAAAGAGAGACAGAGAGAGACAGAGAGGGAGGGAGAGAGGGAGAGAGAGAGGGGGAGAAAGGAGGGACAGAGAGAGATCAATTTCCTTTAACATAAGAGCCATCAGGACCTGTGCAGGCCAGGGCACAGCTGGGCTGGCTGCAGCAACAGCAGGATGAGGGGCAGATACAAATGTTTCTTGGCTACAAGGCTGGAAATCCACACCTATCATCCTCCTGACTTGATTGACACAAGTGGGTGCCAAGTCTTACGGGCAAGTTTCAACACTTGAGTACCATCTAGGACTTGTCAGAGACCCTCTGGCCTAGAATCATCCATCAGGCAATGGTGCTAGGCCCCAGGCATCAGGTAATGAATGGTGGTCCCCAGGATCCACTGGTGAGCTCCTCACTCCTGGAGGGCTCATCACTTCCCAGTGATGCTCAGTTGGCAAAAACCACTTCACCTCCCATTAGGAGCCCAAGTCCTGAGCAGACGTCCAGGACTGATTCCAATGGCAACTTGGCAAGTGCCCCTCTTATGAATAGGGTTCACCAGACAGAAAGTGCCAAAGGGACTCAGAACCCCCATGAGCCACACCACGTCTTCACATAGCGAGTGACCCAATCTGGAAAGTTCATGTAGACATGCCCAGAGGTTTTTTTCCCAAGTGCAGATCCCTATGAAGTTGCTAGATGACCAAGTTTCCTGGGGAGATGGAACACACACGTCACTCATGCCAGAAATGGAGCCTGTAGCAGACCAAAGAATGATTGTACCAATGTCCAGTGTAGTAAACCAATGAGGGTTTGTGGGGAGGGGTGACAGGGATGGTTATTAACAGGCCTGTTGGGGGGGGGGGTTACTCACAAGGAGAAGGAATAACACAAAAACAGCTGCTTCCCCCAGAAAGCCCACGCCAACATGGCGCCAACTCTCAAACCACAGCCACAGGAAGCTCTGTAGGCAGGCGTGCAGGCAATTGCACAGCCAGAACCTGCCTTTCCACAGTCAGCCGAGTCAGAGTGAGCCTCCATGCCTCGCAAGTCTTTCCTCTTGTTATGTGGCTGGGTAGAGGACCTCTGGAATCTTTCAAGCTTCTGTTCTTCTAGACAGTGACTTTTTGTTTGCCTCGCCAGCCTGTGCAGCCTCCTAGCCCTCCTGAGGAAAATGTTTCACCTTAGAGCAGGAGGTTCTCAAGTGGGTCGCAAACATTAAGTTACATTTGTAACAGTAACAAGATGACGGTTATGAAGTAGCAATGAAAAGGACCGTATGGTTGGAGGAGGGCAAGCCATATTAAAGGGTCACGGCAGAAGGAAGGATGAGAACCACTGACTTCCAGGGAAAGTTGGACCTGACTGGAAGGACCGTGCCACACAACACAAACTGACAGAGAAGACCAAAACCCCAGCAGGGGGCAGAACTCTGCTCCTCCTTTAGAAGTGTCTTGGTCGGTTAAGTTTCTATTACTGTGATAAAAGACCGTGACCAAAAGGCTTTTCACAGCTTCCTGTTACCGCTCGTTGTCCATCACCAGGAAGTCAGGGCGGAAGCAAGTCAGGGCGGAAGCTCAAGGCAGGAACCTGGAGGCAGGAGCTGATGCAGAGGCCATGGAGGGGTGCTGCTTGCTGGTTTGCTCTCCATGGCTTGCTCAGCTTGCTTTCTTATAGAACCCAGGACCACCAGCCCAGGGGTGGCATTGCTCACAGTGAGCTGGGCCTGCATTCACATCTATTGTCCAGGAAACTTTCTACAGACTTACCCATTGGCCAATCTGGTGGAGGCATTTTCCCGGGGTTCTCGCTTCCAAAACGAGTCCAGCTGGTATCAGGTTGCCATAAAACCTAGCCAGCATATAGGCTAAATGACCTTGAATGTGGAATACGATTCTATGCAAACGTTCCCTCAATGCCATTGCACCCCCCCTCATTTCAATTCACTTTAACAGTTCAGATTTTCTCAGTTCATTTTCTGTTGCTAGAACAGAATGCCTGAGGCTAGGAAATTTACAAACAAGGGGGTTTTCTGGCTCATAGTTCTTGACTATAATGAGGACAAGTAACAACTCAAATCAGAAAAGCAAAGAACAAATGTGAAAAGTGTGTGTGTGTGCATGTATGCATGTGTGCATGTGTGTGCATGCATGTGTGTGTGCCTATGCATCCATGTGCCTGTGTGTGCATGTGCTTATCTGTGTGTATGTGTGTATGTGTATGTGTGTGTGTGTTTGTGTGTGTGTTTGTGTGTATGTGGGTGTGTGTATATGTGTGTGTGTTTGTGTATGTGTGTGTGTTTGTGTGTGTATGTGTGTATATGTGTATATGTATGTATGTGTGTGTATGTGTGTGTGA
Organism: Mastomys coucha; assembly: GCF_008632895.1. NCBI lineage: Eukaryota > Metazoa > Chordata > Mammalia > Rodentia > Muridae > Mastomys > Mastomys coucha. The sequence continues at coordinate 57,549,484 of NW_022196913.1, forward strand.
GTATGTATATGTGTATGTTTGTGTGTATATGTGTATGTGTGTATGTATATGTGTGTATGTGTATGTGTATGTGTGTATGTATGTGTATGTGTGTGTTCGTGTGTGTGTGTTTGTGTGTGTATGTGTGTGTGTTCATGTGTGTATTTGTGTGTATGTGTATGTGTGTTTGTGTGTATGTGTTTGTGTGTGTGTTTGTGTGTGTATGTATGTGTGTGCATGTGTGTGTGTGTTCATGTATATGTGTTTGTGTATGTATGTGTGTGTTTGTGTGTGTGTATGTGTTCATGTTTGTGTGTATGTGTGTGCATGTGTGTGTGTTTGTGTGTGTGTTCATGTGTGTGTGTTCATGTGTGTGTATGTGTTCATGTGTGTATGTATGTGTGTGCATTTGTGTGTGTGTTTATGTGTGTTTGTGTGTATGTGTGTGTGCTCATGTGTGTGTTTGTATGTGTATGTGTGTGTTTGTGTGTGTGTGTTTGTGTGTGTATGTATATGTGTGTATGTGTGTTTGTTTGTGCATGTGTGTGTTTCTGTGTGTGTGTTCATGTGTGTGTGTGTGTGTGTGTGTGTGTGTGTGTACAATCAGTTCTTTTGGTAAGGAGTACTGTGAGGCTGACCACTCACAACCAACACAATCGATCTAGTTCCAAGAGAAAGATGATCATTTCTTTCTCTGGTAGGGCCCCATCTCTGAGTCTTGCCGTGACAGTTAGAGTTCCACATGAGCATTGGTGGGAGGGGCAAAAACATACCAACCTCAGCATGTGCTGTGATTGACGCGTGCCAAAGGGAGGTAACTTTATTTGGGGAATGATCTCATCTTAATAAGAAATCGAAGTCATCACTTAAGCTCTTAATTATTCTGAGTGTCACTTGACTCCACTCTCTCGGGTTCAGCGTGACCTCTCTGGGTAGTTCCATGCCAGACAGTAAGCACCCCACTGTTGGGTGCTTTTTCAGCAGCTACCTCATATGCCTGGCCCCAAGTAGCATCAAAAATCTGGGTGGAGGGAAAATCTGGGTGTCCTGAGTCTCCTGACAGTGGCAGAGGCTCTCTGGCTCCAAATACTCTTGTTGTTCCTACTGCCAATGCTACACAAATTAGGCTCGAGAGTCCCTTCCGGGAGGTTCTGAACTTGGTCATACAGAGCACAAATCCCAGAGGACCGCACACAGATCCTACTGAGTCCCACCATTAGCTCTTGGGTCCTTGTGAGCCTCATTCTGCTCTCGGTGTAATCTTCAGCTGACATCCCTGTTAACCTTGTTTCTATAATGAAACTTCCACCATTTCTCCATGATCTACCAGTGTAGCATCCCCATCTTAACCCTTGCCAACTCCCTCGGCATCCCCCTAAGAACTCAAGCTTCCAGTCAGACTGCCTGGCTCACTGCCTTTTCCCCATTCCTAAGCTCTGGCTGTTTCCAACTGTTGTCTCTAAATGATGACCTTGGGCTCAGAACCCAGCATCTGGTCCCACCCCTTGCTCATGATTTTTCAGTCCTTAGAGCTCTCTCTTGCTGATCTGGTGTTCTTACTCGTGCCTATCCATACCTTTCCCTCACAGGTTCTATAAAGCCTGTCTCAGCAGAAACAGACCACACCATCTGGGGCATTGTCAAATGCCACATGGTTACTATTTGAACGAGCATCCTCAAGAAGGTGAGGGAGCCAGAAAGATAGCTCACTGGGTAAAAGTGCTTACTATGGAAGTCTCATGGCCTGAGTTTGATCTCCTGAATCCATATTTTAAAAAAGCCAGATGCAGAGGACCACATCTGTAAATCCAGCATTCCTGTGGCAAGATGGAAGGTAGAGAAAGGAGAGTTAACTAGAAGTGCATGGGCCTGCTAGAGCAAAGAAACAGGAGAGATCCCATCTCAAAAACTCCTGAAATCTGCCCTGAGTTCCACATATGTGCTGAGAAATGTGTGCACATGGACTCACACACTGAGACATGTGCGCACATGGACTCACACACTTAGGCCATCCACATGCCACACATGCTCCCGCAGACACACTCAAAATGAAATAAGATAAAATAATACGAGGGTAGCAGCTACCTCTGAATTTGGCTGGAGACGGGAGAGAGTGGCCTTCCCTCTGGGCTTGGCTCTGCTGTGCTCACTGAATAGGTTGGGTCAGGAGGCTGGGCTTTGTCAAGGTGGTACATGCTCACAACACCTGACTTCTTTACTTGGCCGGGTTAAGTTTCTTGCTGCCAACTTGGACGACTGCCCAAGGGCAGCTGCCTGGGAGAGGGAGGTGTTGTGAGCTGCTTCCACTCTGACCTCATTGTCACCTTGTTCTAAGCAGATCCGTACGGCCTGCCAAAAAAAAAAAAAAAAAAAAAAAAAAAAAAAAAAAAAAAAAAAAAAAACTAAATCAAAACATGTGGGTTCTTTAGAGCAAAGTTCAAACTAAAGAAGCCAGAACTAAGTTCCTGCTGTCTCTTACGGTGCCACCATGCAGGACGTTGACACACAGTGTGAGAGTCTTCAGGTTTTTATGTTTTAAAATTCCTGAATGGCAAAGGATTTGGGCTTCAAGTATGGTCTTATGCCCGTGATCAAATTGCTTTTAGGATAGAACCAGACAGCAGCTCCATTTGTGTTCATTCCCGGTGACATGCATTACCATAATCATCCCTTAGAGCAATCTACGGGGAATAATGCTCCTTTAATGTCTTGTGTTGTTGCAGACCTGCGATCAAAGGTCACACAGGCGGTCAGCAGCAGAGTCAGGGCTCCCAGGGTGTCGGATTAACTATGCCCTGCAGCCTCCACTCTCAAGGCCCAGCTCTTGCTGTGGTGCTAAGAGCTTCAGGCATCAGGGGTCAGGGGCCAGGAGTCGGGGGTCAGTTCTGTACTGTAGCTAGGAAACTTCCAGAAGCTTCAGGACTGGGAGCAGTCCTTGAGGCAGCATCTAGTTCTACCCATTTCTTAGCCTCTCGGCCCAGGATGTGGTTGCATCTGGAAAGTAAAGCCAGTGCTCAAACCTGCACCTCATACAGCAGGTGTCAAGGGTTCATATCTGCAAAGTACCTTAGCCCGTGCCTGGGACAGGGACACAGGAAGGCTTTATAAGTAGAGGCTCTCCTCCTGGGTTTGGAGCTGCGTGCAAGGTGATGCTTCTGGAAACACTGTATCGCCTTGCTCGACCCATCCTCCACGTTTCTCTGAAGCAGCTCGCAGAACAAACAGAGCAGTGTTGCTAATCAACACTGACGTCGGTCTGTCCGTGGCTTTCTTCTAGATGACGACCTTACACTCCGATATTCCTTGGAATGAAATACACCTGGCTGTTTCCCAGAGCTAATGCGGACCTGCTCCCTGCATGTGGGCTTTTAATGGTGCCTGTGCTGGACAAGCGCTGTTTGAGCAGGTCTCGGCAGAATGTAGAGTGGAGACTTGGGCCAGCACGGAGCTCCACAGGGAGCTTTGATGTGGGCAGCTTCCATCAGAGAGACTGAGTAGACCCTCCCACAGACTGTCTGCAGCCTGCTCCCTGCATCCCGCCAAGGCCAGCTTTTCCCTCTGCATCTGCAGAGCCAAGATCCCCACTTTGTCCACGCCCAGCCAAGCTCCTCACTCTGCACGAACTCGTCTCTGCTTGTCACTCTCCCTTGGCATAGTGGCCCTCAGAACTCTCTGGAAATGAGGCCGAAGAGTGAGGAAAGACATGAATTCGGTTATTAAAGCTCATCAAAAGGGTTTCCCTGTTAACAAAGAATGACTTCAGACGAGAAACAGATGAGCACATCTGAAGTCTGCTCTTGGGGCTCAGTAGGGATGTAGCTCAGTAGTAGGGGTGTAGCTCAGTAGTAGAGAGCTTGCCTAGCATGCTCCGGGCCCTGGGTGTGAGCCCCATCATTGCACAAGTTAAATCACATAAACAGCTTCTAAAGGCACCCCACATTACAGTGTATCCTGGAGAAGGCCAGATTCTACCACATCTACTGGATACAACAAGAACATTGCTGTACATAGTGAGTCTTGGGTACAGGTTGTTTAGGAGTGACTTTCCCAGTCAACCATGATATGGAAGCTGAAAGCTCACACTCCATCCCCAACCAGGCATTCCCTGCTCACACAGCACTGCATTCATCGCCAGCCCTGTCAGTCATTGGTATTTTCTGGCACTTCCTCACAGTGTGTACAGTGGGGATAGTCTGTAAAGGGTTCGGAACCAGCTGCAGTGCCAGCTGCCCACCAGGGTTCTAAAAGTGTGTCTTCTAATCAACACTGACGGTCGGTCTGTCGGTGGCTTTCTTCTAGATGACGTCCTTACCACTCCGATATTCTTTGGAATGAAATACACCTGGCTGTTTCCCAGAGCTAATGCAGATGTGCATTAGCGAGTATCCCTAAGTGTTTATGTAAACCTCACAGAGCAAGGTCTGGGCCCTTGGGGACGATCTATGCATGAGGTAGATGGCTCTAGTGAGCTTGTAGTTGCTAGAAAAATACATATTCTGTTTATGGATTAGCCTTTCCTAAGCCTAATGCTTTCTCCCAAACTCCATCCATGTATATACAGAATGTTTTATCCACCATCACGTGTTTTCCACAGCATCACTCTTGAGTAAAGGACTCAATTTCAGCCAGAAAATGGACAATGGTCCCATGCTTATGGAATTCACTAATCTTAACATGTCCCCCACCATTTTGAAGCCTCTAGCTTGATAGAATTTCCCTATTAGGTCATTAGGGGGAATATGAGTGGAACCGTTCCCATTCCCATCTCTTGATTCCTGAATCTGTGGGTTTCTGGCTATGGGAGAAATCATATCATATACTTTATTCAGAGAACATAGTACCTTCTGGGCTCTGATTCAATGCATATCTCACCTTCTGAAGAACCCTGCCTCAGCCCCACAGGCCACTGCTTCTTAATTGGCACTTTAACTGTGACTTCAAAAGGCCACTCCACCATTTTGTTAGCGTTCTTAGTTTTACTCGAATGTATACGTGTTTGTCTCTGAGTATATGTCATGGTTGAAGGTCTGTGTGCTCATAAAGGCCAGAAAAGAGCACCAGAACCCCTGGAATCACATGGGTAGTTGTGATCCATCCAGTGTTGGCACTGAGAACCAATCTAGGGTCCTTTGGAAGAATAGCAAGCATTCGTAACTGCTAAGCCATGTCCCCAGGCCCTGCAAGAACCTTTTGTATTAGATTTTTCTCATCACTGTGACAAAATGCCTAGGCAAAATACTCTCTCAAGGGGAAGGTTTAGCCTCATGGTTTCAGAGCTTTCAACCCAACATGGGAAGAGAGTGGTGGAACAGAGCAGCTCACGTGCAGCCTAGAGGCAGAGAGCATGCCTGCACCAATGGCTTATCCTTTTCTCCTTTCCATGTCCCCAGCCTGGGAGGAAGCAGCCACAGGTATGCGGGGTGTGTCTTCCCTTCTCTGGAAAGGCCACCACAGACACATCGCCTAAGCACATCTCAATCCTATCAAGGCTCGCCACCACACCCTGCACAAAATAAAAATCAAGTAAAGATTGAGAATTTAACAGACAAAAAAGGGAAACCATCACCCTTGCTTCAAGTAAATGACTTTTGTGGGTCAAGCCCAGGGCTGGACACGCCCTAGCAAACACTTCTTTATGGCACTGTGTCCCAGCCCACAGCTAAAGAGGACTGGAGTGCTCCTCTCTAGGGTCTACACACCTCTGGGGATCCAAGTAAGGGAGAAGTCTAGCTCCCAAGAGTTCCCAATGGTGCTGGGGCAGTGAAGGGTGACTAAGCACTCCGAGTAAGCACCCAGGCATGTTTTTCAAGGCTTCCAGTAGAAGGTGACCCTTGTCACCTGCCTCTGGTGGCAGAGCTATGGAGTCTCCCTTGTCACCTGCCTCTGGTGGCAGAGCTATGGAGTCTCCCTTGTCACCTGCCTCTGGTGGCAGAGCTATGGAGTCTCAGGGGGGAAGGGGAAACTTCAAAAGTGTTCTGCTTGGACGCTGGAGCCCACGAGACCCTTTCAAGACCATATTTGTGGTCTAACATGTGAGGCTCTGAGTTTAATTCTTAACATGACAGATGAGGGAAAACCAAATCTGAACCAAGTCAAATGTCTCAAATTTTATTAATACATCATATCCATGAACTACAGTTCAAAGATCCTGTTTATGTCCTTGACATACTGTTTCTATACTTCGTAGTTAGGGTAGATGGATGAAGAGAGTAGATTATGCCAATTTTTTTAATCAACTATAGAATCAATAATGATAGCTAAATCAAGGGAAAATTTTTTACATCTAGTGTTAAGATGTAGCATAATATGTGTGGAAAATTAAAAGAATGGACATTTCAAGGGATGAAAGCATGCTGTCATATGTCTGTTAAAAAGAAGAGCCATTGTCTGGGTGTGGTGACATGTACCTGTGATCCTAGATACCCAAGGGGATGAGACTGGAGGATTGCTTGCTAGGAGTTTAAGACTAGCTTGGATGGTAGGTCTCTGATGACGATGATGATGATGATGATGATGATGATGATGATGGTGGTGGTGGTGGTGGTGGTGGTGGTGGTGGTGATGATATGAGGAGGAAGAGGACGAGGAGGCTTTTAGTGGGGCTAAAGCTCAGTGGCAGATAACATGCTCAGGCATGAAAGGCCTTATACATTATCACAAGCAAAAGAAGGTGACAAACCAGTTCTTTAGGGAGTATCCACTCACCCTTTTGCCTTCATCTCAAGATGGTCATCTCTTCATCCTCCACCCCAGCACACATCTGAGGGCTCCACATAAGTAAAGACTTTCCTATGCTGGGCTTTCTTCTTGCTGTGTCCCCACAATTTCCTCAGCTGTGACGACACCATGAAACATGACCCCCTCCCCACAGCCTGACCCTGGTTTTCTGTGCTGAGTCCAGCCTTGCTCCAAATCGAGGAGACAAGTCACACCATCCAAGAACTCCAGACGCACATCCAAGCAGCTCCTGTACTGGCTGGTCTTGTGTGTCAACTTGGCACAAGCTGGAGTTATCACAGAGAAAGGATCCTCCCTTGAGGAAATGCCTCCATGAGATCCAGCTGGAAAGCATTTTCTCAATAAGTGATCAAGGGGGTAGGGCCCATTGTGGGCAGTGCCATCCTTGGGCTGGTAGTCTTGGGTTCTATAAGAGAGCAGGCTGAGCAAACCAGGGGAAGCAAGCCAGTAAGTAACATCCCTCCATGGCCTCTGCATCAGCTCCTGCCTCCAGGTTCTTGCCCTGTGTGAGTTCCAGTCCTGAATTCCTTTGGTGATGAACAGCAATGTGGAAGTAAGCTAAATAAACCCTTTCCTCCCTGACTAAGAGAACTCAGATTTCATTGCATGTGCCTCTTTCCTTGTTTCTCCCCATGCACAGTTGTAAGAGCACATGTGGGCCTGTGTCCCAAGTCCCTACTTGGGACTGAGCTGGAGCCTCACGCTCAGTATGTGCTCCACCAGGTGTCAGCTCTGAGAATGGATGGGACAGTGTCTTGCTTACTGTGGAGTGGGACAGTGCCTTGGCTACTGTAGTGTACAACAGTGTCTTGGCTACTGTAGTGTACAACAGTGTCTTGGCTACTGTAGTGTGCAACAGTGCCTTGGCTACTGTAGTGTGCAACAGTGCCTTGGTTACTGTAGTGTACAACAGTGCCTTGGTTACTGTAGTGTGCAACAGTGTCTTGGTTACTGTAGGATGGGACAGTGTCTTGGCTACTGTAGGATGGGACATTGTCTTGGCTACTGTAGTGTACAACAGTGTCTTGGTTACTGTAATGTACAACAGTGTCTTGGCTGCTGTAGTGTACAACAGTGTCTTGGTTACTGTAGTGTACAACAGTGCCTTGGCTACTGTAGTGTGCAGCAGTGCCTTGGCTACTATAGTGTGCAACAGTGTCTTGGTTACTGTAGTGGGACAGTGTCTTGGCTACTGTAATGTGCAACAGTACCTTGGTTACTGTAGGATGGGACATTGTCTTGGTTACTGTAGTGTACAACAGTGCCTTGGCTACTGTAGTGTACAACAGTGTCTTGGTTACTGTAGTGTACAACAGTGTCTTGGCTGCTGTAGTGTACAACAGTGCCTTGGCTACTGTAGTGTGCAGCAGTGCCTTGGCTACTGTAGTGCACAACAGTGCCTTGGTTACTGTAGCATGCAACAGTGCCTTGGCTACTGTAGCGTGCAACAGTGTCTTGGTTACTGTAGTGCACAACAGTGCCTTGGCTACTGTAATGTACAACAGTGTATTGGCTACTGTAGTGTGCAGCAGTGCCTTGGCTACTGTAGTGTACAACAGTGTGTTGGTTACTGTAGCACATTTAGTACTTCACACTATGTTCTGAAGATGCTTCCTGTCAACACATGTCTATTGCAGGATTTGTGTCCGTCACCTGCGTTGTAGAAAGTCACAAGAAAGGTTGATTAATGTGGGGAGAACACAAAGAATCAGAGGACACTGTGAGGTGGGCAATGGAGACCAAGATCCCCAAGGGGGCATGCAGCAGTTAGAGAGAGAGGGGACACATGCAGAGAAACTGGAAGAAACAGAAGACCTGGATGTGTGTGTGTGTGTGTGTGTGTGTGTGTGTGTGTGCCTTCCCTCTGCACTAGATCACCTTTTTAAGTCTAAAACTACAGCTCTGTGCCACCATTTTCCTTAACTGCAATCCACTCAGAATGCTGTTTCCCACCACGCAGAGCAGCATGCAAAGGAGCTTTCCAAGACACAGCCAGAGTTCCTTCAAGGACATTGCCAAGCTTTCACACACATGACCTGGGTGGTGGGAGTGTGTGAGTTATGCCATCTTTTGAAGACTATTATCCAATTCTATGCTAGCTCTTTACTTTTCAAAATGAAAAATTGGGGGGGGGGGTTGTCCAATACTTTTATTTTAAAACTTTTGTTTTGAAATAATCATGAACTTAATAAATTATGGGGCTGGAGAGATGGCTCAATGGTTAAAAACACTTGCTAGTTTTACAGGACCCAAGTTCAATTCTCATCACCCACATGGCAGCTCACAACTTCTGTAACTCTTAATTCCAGGGTCTCTGATGCCCTCTTCTGGCTTTGGTAGACACCAGGCACATACAAGGTACACCTACATACATATAGGTAAAACACTCATACAGATTAAGAAATAAATCTTTTTAAAAATTTAAGTTGCAAAAGTAGTAGAGTAAATTTCAAGCCTTCATTAGTCTCTGATTAAATTATGAATCTCCAGGGCATCTAAGTCTTAGTATCCTATCTTTATTAATTCCTGGACATTTCATACAGTGTACTTTGATCCTACTCAGCTTCCTCTCCTCCCTCTAGATCCAACCCTAGCTCCCAACTCCCACACTTCACTCCAACTTCATGTTCTCTTTCTTTCTTCCTCTTTTTAAAAAAATAACCCATTGAGTTCAATTGTACCACTGATATACTCCTGGGCGTATATCCATCTACCAGAGCACAGTCAACCTGCCAACAACCACACCGCTAAATAAAGCTGATTCTCCGTCTCCCAGAAGCCACAGCTGTCTCTCATTCCTCAGCAAGAGCGGCGGCTGGTGAGCCTTCTCGCTCTTAACTATTAAATACTCTCTAAAAATTCATTATACATTCTCAGAACAAGATGCTCCCCACAAGACAAGAATAACGTGACATTTCACAATGTTTTCTGAATAATTTCCCTTTCTCAGGGAAACCATTAAATGAGATTATTAAAGTTTGATTTCCCCAAGGTATTCTGTCCATCTTTGTAAACAACATCTAAGAAAAACCAACCTATGAATTATTTATCCATCTGTATTGATGCATTCACATCTGAACAGCCCAGTAGACTTCCGTCCTTCACTTGGACACTGTGGGCTTCACCCTTGGGATTCTGGGTCACCAGTGACTCACTAAGTGGACTGGGTAAAAACATAATCTAATTAGGAAACTTTGCAGGAGAGACCAGTCCTGTTTTATCTCAGTGTCAGGACAGAAAGCAAAGTCCCAACTTTTTCCTACTCACGACTGAAAACTGGCTCTTCTAAGTCAGAGACACTTGGTGCAGCCAGAAGGCTCACATTGCAGTGGGTTCTACTCTTTGTTTTTTGTTTTTTGTTTTTTTTTTGTTTTGTTTTGTTTTTTACAACTGAGCTCAGCCCTCCTGTGATCAGCCCTGCAGACCCAGTAGAGAGGCCACTTCCTACATTAAAAGAGGGGAGGGATGCAAGCTGGTTTCTGGTGGCTCAGTGGAAAGTGGACTCACTTCTTAGTCAAGCCCTGAGAAGAAGCCACCCTGGCTGGCACTCAAGAGAGCCTCACAGAGGACCCACAGGGCAGTACAATTCTCCTGACCCACAAACACTTTGAAGCAACAGACAAGGGTTGTTCTGAACTGCTCGATTGGAGCCTATAGGGAGAAAATGAACAAAACTGTTCAAGACCTGAAAATGGAAATAGAAGCAATAGAGAAAACACAAACTGAGGGAGTCTTGGAAATGAAAAATTTAGGAATCCGAACAGGAACTACAGAGACAAGCTTCACATACAGAATACAAGAGAGGGAAGAGAGAATCTCAGGCATTGAAGATACAATAGAAGAAATGGATACACTGGATAAAAAAAATGTTATATATGTATATAATCCTTGACACAAAAGATCCAGGAAATGTGGGACAGTACAAAGACCAAACCTAAGAATGATAGGTATAGATGAAGGAGAAGAAATTCATCTCAAAGCCCCAGAAAATGTATTCAACAAAATCATAGAGGAAAAATTTCCTAACCTAAAGGAGGAGATGCCTATAAAGACACAAGAAGCATGTAGAAAACCAAATATATTAGATCAGAAAAAGATAATAATTATCAAATAATAATCACCAAATATAATAATAATAATAATAATAATAATAATAATAATAATAATAATAATAATAAGTTAAACAAAGAAAGAATGTTAAAAGCTGCAAGGGGAGGAAGTGTCTAGGCTCACAGAGACTTGATGTACCAGGGTGAGGGATATCCAGGGAGGATCCTACCTGTTCAGAGAAGGGGAGTGGGTGGGAGGAAGGATTATGGAGGAGGTGACCAGGAAGGGGTACAATGAGCAGGAAGTAAAGTGAATAAACTGCTGCTGCTGCTGTTGCTGCTGCTGATGGTGGTGGTGGTGGTGGTGATGGTGGTGGTGGTGGTGATGATGATGTTATATGTGGAGAGTCATTCCAAGAGCGAGTGGTCTCATAAGCAAGCCCTCATTTGGCTAAGCTTGCTGCCATTGGTTGCTTCTGCATCTGGTGACCTATCCGTTTTTGCCACGTGGCCCATTGGAATTGGCTAAGCTTGGGAGGGTGGCCGAGGGTGGGCCGGAAGGCAGAGCTTAAGTAACAGCTCCCCAGAGGCAGGAAGGCAAAGCTTAAGTAATGGCTCCAGAGAGGCAGAAGGCAGAAGTAGGAGAAGCAAGCAGGAGGGGCAGGAGGGAGAAGCAGGAGGGAGAAACATTGTTAAAAGGTTCCTGAAATAAACTACAAAAGGAAGAGCTCAGGTCGCGTCTTTCTTGCCGGACAGTACGGGGAGGTCGTCACAGTTATAGTGTATTTTTACATTAAAAAAATAAAGAATTCTCAAAAGATGAAAAAAAAAGCTTCAAGGGTAAAAGACCAAGTAACATATAAAGGCAGACTTATTAGAACTACACCTGACTTCTCAGTGGAGACTCTAAAAGCCAGAAGGGCCTGGACAGATGTGCTACAGACTCTAAGAGACCATAGATGCCAGCCCACACTGTTTCAGTCACCATAGATGGAGAAAACAAGATATTCCATGTTAAAGTCAATGCAATGTAACCCACAAATCCAGCCCTACAGTGGTACTAGAAGGAAAATTCTAACCCACAGAGGCTAACTACACACACAAAAACACAGAAATTAAGTGATCTCACACCAGCAAAATAAAAGGAAATGAAGCACGTACACACACACACACCTCCACCACCAGCACCCCTGCTGACCAAACTCGAAAAACTCGAAATCCTTTTGAGGGATGTATAATCTAAGGCCTCAAGCATGTCATCCATTAAGTCCAAGTATTAATAAAAATCTAAATCTACTGAATGGGAAGAACCAGAAAAGAATGACAACATTTACTATCAAGAAAAGCAAATGAACAGAGATGCACTTTAGTCCAGTGGCCAGAAATATGAAGCAATCAACACAGTTTGCTCCAGACAGGAATGTGTGTGGCGAGGACTTCCATACCTGGGCTGCGGTGTGAGCAGCCCAGGGAGCCTGGAGGGCTCCCAGCAGCTGCATGGGCTGATGCTGGACACAAAGGAAGAACCAAAGGACTGCTCCAGGGAGAAGAGGTGACAGTGGCCAAGGAGACTGTGTTCACTGTCCAGCATCCTCACTCTGAAAGGATCACAGACATTCTGCAGGGAAAGCAGCAGATTCTAGGAGACTCAACAGCCCCCACAGGGACAAGGCAAGGCGTGGAACTCCACAGACTGCGGACAAAGCTTCATACGTGGGAAGAATGCTTGGCCAGTTGTTCAAACGCTGGGTTTCTGCAGCAGTGGGGCTGTACTGGAGCCCCAGAGAGTTCACAGGTGACAGGGAGGGGGTTGGACTGCGTGCCATGAAAGAAGAGCCCTGGCAAGCCAAGATGACCATGTAGACGGGAGTAACCCGTACAGATTATGTCTAGGAATCCTGCCGCCTCATTTCAAAGAGCAGTGTGCTGTTTTAAGGGAAAGTTGAAGATTAATTAAAATACTGCAGAAAACATACAGGCAGGCAGAGCTTTGCCACACAATCATAAGCCCATAAAGCTGTAAACAAACCCCCTGGCTCCTCCGGGCAGCTCCCAGGAGGGGACACCCCAACTCTAAGAAGTTTAGGGCTTGGGAGGCACAGAGGACAGAGGAACTCCATGGCTTCCCTCATTTAGGTGTGCAGGATTAGCTGAAGTAATGAATGCCTGCCGAAGAGAGGATTTTTTTCATTTGGTGAATCAATAATTACAGGCACACTGGGGAAATTAAGCAGAGAAAACTGCATCACCCCGGCGCTGCTACCAGGATCATTTATGTCTCTGAATAACAAATCGGGAGCTCCCCGAGTGGTTATAAATAAGCCACACACACTGCACGCTTACAAAGGAACGACACTCAGCGTCGGCTCCTCCTCAGCCGAGCACTTGTGCACACTGATGTAAAGCAAGGTCTTGGGACCAGTGACAGTGGATGGCGCTCCACAGTCCCTGTAGTGTGTGTTCATACATGTGTGCATGTGTACAGATTTGTATGTGTGCACGTGTGTATGCTCTTGTGCGTTTTTTTGTGGGTGTGTATTTGTGAGTGTACATATGCCTACGAATGTGTCTATATTTGTTTGTGGATGCCTCTCTGTGTGTGCACATATGTATATGCACATACATGTAGGCACATCAGGGTTTGCCCAGCGCGAGCACTATCTTTCATTGCAACTAAAAAAATATAAATGAAACACTTGAAATGAGCCATTGGAGCACACATGAACCGTCTGTACAGCAACGTTAAGGTTCAGCTCACATAGCTGGGCAGAGAGGCTGAGCCCACAGTCTGCCTTTGTTATCTGGCCACTTCCTCCACTCAGGGTTATTGGTTCACCATTGCTATTCTGCAATGCTGTCTATCCCTTTACACTCCAGTCTCCTCCCTGTACCCATAGCTTTGAGCTTTAGCAATAACATTACTATCACTTCTGAAATTCATCCCATCTGTGTGGGTATTATAAGCCATCATTCGTGTGTGTGTGTGTGTGTGTGCATGTGTGTGAGTGTGTACATGTGTGAGAATGTGTGTGTGCACGTGTGTGAGCAAGTGTGTGAGTGAGTATATATGTGTGTATATTTGAGTATGTGTGAGTATGTGTGTGTGAGCTTGTGTATGTGAGAGTGTAAGTGTTAGTGTGTATGTGTGAATGTGTGAGTGTATATGTGAATGTATGTGAGTGTGTGAGTTTGTGTGTGAGTGTGCGAGTGTATATGTGAATGTATGCAAGTGTGTGAGTGTGTGTGAATGTGTGAGTGTATATGTGAATGTCTACGAGTGTGTGAGTGTGTGTGTGAGTGTGTGAGTGTGTGGATATGTATGTGAGAGTGTGTGAGTGTAAATATGAGTGTGTGTGAGTGTGTGGATATGTATGTGAGTGTGTATGAATTGTGAGTATAATTGTGTGTTAGTGTGAGTATGTGAATGTGTGTTTGAGTATGTGTGTATGTGTGTGCACATGTGTGTGCATATGTGTATAGCCTCCAGAGTTCAAAGCGATGTGTCTTTCTCAATCGCTCTTCCACCTTACTTTTTGAGACCAGGTCCCTCACTGAACCTGGATGGAGCTCAGTGATGGACCGAGGTCACTGAGTACCAGGAACCCTTCTGTCTCCTGCTTGGCAACACCGGGATTCCTGGAGAATAGTACAATGCCTAGGTTTATATGTGGTCACTAAGGATTGAGCTCAGATTCTCCTACTTGTGAGGCAAACACTTTACCAATTGAGCCATCTCTTTCCAAGCTGGGAGTTCTCCATCTTGGCTAAAGTTCAGACATCGCCCAGCTTCAGGAGATGAGAATTCAATATACTGCCTAGGGATTACACAAATCAGTTCAGTGAGACTCCGAGCGTCTGAGAGAAGAGAGCAGTTCCAGACTCCTCTCGGTCAGTAAGAGCACCTGGGCATGGAACACAAGAGGAGTAGTACAGCTTAGACCATTGCAAGCTCCACACAGCTGCTGCGCTGGGGTTCCTTGTGTGGGGAGACACCCCTCTCCCTACATCATAGTATGAGCTAATGAGCTGGGGATAATTAGCAGATGACACAGCACCCTGCAGGCACAACAGCACAGCAACCGAGCTCCAGGGGATTTCCAAACGCCACTGGCTTTATGAGCCTCATAAGACACACAGGCTGTGCCAAAAAAGTATCTAAGGAGCTGATGGTAGTAGCAGCCAGGTGAGAGCAGGCCTGAGCGACTACAGATCCTTATCTTCCCCAGCAGAGCTGTGCTGTGTCCAGAGGAGAGTTAATTAGCAGTAGAGAGAAGTCTAGTGTAATTAGAGAATCTTCCTCTCCTCTCTGTGCCAGGCCTCCCCATTAGTGAGGCAGCCATTTGCCCACAGTCAAACCACGCAGACACTCCATCCCCTTGCAGTTCTCAGATGAAGTACTTCATGGACTCATGAAGATGTCCTGGTACCATCTCCCGGAGGGTGATATCCGTTAGCAGTTAGCCTCAACCCATGATTCTGTGACCATGGGAAGGAAAGGAGAAAAGGTTAAAAATATAGTTACCCTTCCCCGTGCATTTCCATGGGCTCCATATTCATGGGGTCAGCCAACCAGTGAGGAGCTGAAATTATTAGAAAAAAGAGCATCCGCACTGAATGTGTACAGTCATTTTAAAATTGAAGTGTTTGTGTGTTTGTGTACAATGTGTGCCTGTGCAAACACACAATCACACACTTGTATAACACCGTGCACACACAGAGGTCAAAGGCCTACTTGGAGTCAGTTCTTGGCTCCCACCTGGTCCAGGCAGAGTCTTGGTGTTTCTGCTGTTGCCTTGTGGATCACGGTTAGCTGCATTCCCATCTCACAGTAGGAGCAATGGGGTCCCTGACCATGCAGCTGCATCAGGCTTCCGCTTGGGTTCTAAGGACCAAAAACTCAGGTCCCCAGGCCAAGGCTGCTGACCCTACCCACTGAGCCATCCATCCCCTCAGTCTGGTGGACTTGTTTCTTGTCATCACTCTTTAAACAATAAATAAAGCAAGTCACTGTAAGGCATTTGTCTTACCTTAAGTTTTATAAGTCATAGAGAGGGGACTGGATTTGGAGTCACTGTGTGCAGAGATATGTGTTGGTTTTGTAAATAGTTGAGCATCCGCAAATTTGGGTGTCCGTGGGTGGCAGTGGGGGCTCCTGGAACTATTGCCATGTATTACCTATGTATTACCGGCTTCTCAAACCTGTGAGTCCACAGAGGGCAGACTAGGCCAAAGTGTGGTGGACTGTCAGTACCCATCCCCAGGAGCTCACACGTGCTTGGCTACCTGCAACACTCCAAAGAGAGACACGCTGCAAAGGGCAGCAAGGGTGCCATCAGCAGCAAGTGAGCCATCCTCAAGTCATGCGGACAAGCCTTCTCTATGTGATATTCTGCCAGGGAAAGCTGAGGTGCCCAGAGATACATTCCCCAGTTAAAACATCTGTTTTCTTCTCTGTTAATAGGTCAGGTCTCCATACCATTAACTACAGCCTATCAATAACCTGCTAGGAATTAAAGCCCCAAGGGCAGCATATCGCTGGGGAAGGCAAAAGAGGAAAGAAGGCAGAAATACCGTGGCTAAGCAATGACCAGGACCATAGGAAGCGACATCAACTCTGGCAATGCTGCCTCTTTGAGAGGGAGCGTGTAGACCACCAGCCACGCCCACTTCCACACTGGGAACTCCCAGTTGATGAGTTTACAGAGCTTCAAAGTTTCTTGTATTCAGAGAAAACCTTTGTTTACTCTCTAAAAGGCAGTGCCCAGTAGCTGTCCCTAGTCAGGGTGCCTTCAGGTTTTTTTTTTCCTTCCCGTGGCCTCTATGAATAATCGTATGTGCTTGAGGAGAATCCTTTGGCTCCAGTCAGGCCATGCAGGCATCCTTGTCAACAAACAGAAAGGTATGCCGTTCTGCCACCAGTGTATGTAGTCTTCATTAATGCCTGTGAACCAAAGGCTCACTTCAGCTGCGTGGGTTGGAGAGAACAGGCTTTGTTGCGGTCAAGGGCTTGGGTGCACACTGAGAGGCCAGTTCAAAAGAAATGATGTGCTTTCTTATGCCATCTTGTGGAATAAACAATACATAATACCAGAGAACGGCTCTACCCTGATACTTCTTGTCCAGGAAGTGAAACACAGCAAACTGAAGTCAGAAAAAAAAAAAAATCTGTTCACATCTGCTCACCACATTTGGAATTTTATTCCCCTCTCTCCTCAAACTAACTGTGGAATGCTCCAGACCCCAAAGTTCTTTCCCTATCAAATCTACTGATTCCCTGCTAATGTCTTGTTCTCCTAGCATCTCAGAGAATCAATCACTCATCCCTACTTTAAGCTGCGGTGCTCAGTGAGGTCCAGCCTTAAAGGCAACCACATCTGTTAATGATTTCCGTGGAAGATGGAACTGAACTCAGCCGGGACCCTGTTTGTTAAACGCTGTGTCAATCACTAGTTTTGTCTAAGAGTCTCTGTGCATCTTAACTAAACCCTTCAGGCAGTGCTTGGATGTCCCAAGGACAAACTCCAGTTAACGACAGACACTCTGATGCTTCAAAAGGACGGACTTCAGCCAAGATAGGATTCTCCACGAATGAGCATCTCTTATGTAATCATGTCTTGCATAGACCAATCACAATCTAGAGCACTATTCTGATTTATAAGCGTGTGGTACATGTGCTTTATCTGATGTGTGATGTGTTATATAATATATTGTCTATTGCAGATCTGGGCACACTTGATCAGCAGGGAGAGACTTGACATTATTCAATAGGGACCTACAGCCTAAGCAGCCATTGCTCAAGACTGCTGCTTGCTGTAGCAAGAAAAGCCACAGGCAGTATGTAGATGAGTGGGTGTGACCATGTCAATAAAGCTTTCTTTACAAAAGACAATGAGCATTTCTGATTTTTCACCTGTTATGCGATTTGTTATATTTTACATTTATAATCTATTACCACATGCTGAATATTAGAAATGCCTACATATGCACATATATGCATACTCTTACACACACATATCCATGCATACACACATGTAGGATACACACACATGCATATATAACATACATACATAATAATATACAAACCCACACATTCACAAATACATGCATATCTATACACACATATGTGCATGTGTATACACTCATATACATATACACATATATACACATATCCATATATACACACATGCATATATAACATGTAGACATCATAATATACACACCCACACATAAACACACATGTACACATACATGCCTATCTATACACACATGTGCATATATACACATACATACACATGTACACATATATGTGGATATACACACACATATATGCACACACACACTTCAGATAAGGAATCTGCAGCCAGTGTGTGAAAAAGAACTGAGCAGAATAAGACATGTATTCTAGTGTGCAGTCATGTGGGGAATGCTGGCGTCCTGAGCACTAGGAATTCAAGCAGAAACCAGAGAAGAACATCATTTGCACCTCTGTCTTAACAATTTCTCTATGTGGCTGTCAGGTCTTGGTCCGCTCACTTACACGGTCCTGTCCTGCTGGGCATCTGGGAATAGTGCAGCTGAATGTTTTATAAACTCCGAGACCCTGTAATGAGGCAGTGGCCACAGCACCGAGGGATTGTGCAGGAGAGCCATAAGCCTAACAATCCCTTCCAACTCCAGGATTCTGAGTACAGAGTTAAGCACCTCTACACACAGGCAGCATTAGCAGACTGTTGAAGATACGGAGTCTAGTACTGGGCGTGATGGTGCACGCCTTTCATCCTAGTACTCAGGAGGCAGAGGCAGGAGAAGCTCTGTGAGTTCCAGGCCAACGAGGGCTACAGACAAGCAAGCAAAAAGACTCCAAATCTCCAGAGTGTATGTAACTTCCAAACGATGGAGTCTGCCGGCAAAACACTGCTGATACTAACAGGATTTACCATGCGGCATAATGAACTCTCCCACGGCCAGAAGTGGACGTGGAATGTTAAAAGATCTTTGCTGCTGTGCTCAATGGCACATGCCTTTAATTCCACTTAGGAGGCAGAGGCAGATGGACCTCTGTGAATCTAAGGCTAGCCTGGTCTAAGTAATGAGTTCCAGGCCAGCCAAGGCAACATAGTAAGATCCTGTCTCAAAACAAAGCAAAATGAGACAACAAATCAGGCCCCTTGCTGTAACTTTATTTTTTTTCCATACCTTACTTTTTTGTTTGTTTTTGTTTTTCTTTTTTTTTAAAGATTTATTTATTATTATACATAAGTACATTGTATATATAAGTACATTGTAGCCAACTTCAGACACACCAGAAGAGGGCATCAGATCTCATTACAGATAGTTGTGAGCCACCATGTGGTTGCTGGAATTTGAACTCAGGACCTTTGGAAGAGCAGTCAGTGTGTTCTTACCCACTGAGCCATCTCGCCAGCCCTGCTTTTGTTTTTCAAGACAGGGTTTCTCTGTGTAGCCCTGGCTCTCCTGGAACTCACTCTGTAGACCAGGCTGGCCTCGAACTCAGAAATCCACCTGCCTCTGCCTCCCAAGTGCTAGGATTAAAGGTGTGCGCCACCACTGCCGGCTCAGACCTTATTTTTAATGGATATCCTTTTCTAAAGGATATGGGGGAAGTGGACCTGTTTAGCAAGGTTCCATGGAGCAACTCCCATCTGTGTTGCCTGAAAATTGGCAGTTCAGTTCACAGGTTAGCAGGCAGCAGCAGCTCGATCCACTCACAAACACTTCACAGATACACCAGCAGTCCAGTTGGGTAGAAACAGGATAATAAACACAAATCAGGAGCGGTGACATGACCTGGCAGAGACGGCCAGACTCCAGTCAGCAGAAAGGATCGGCAGGAACACCAGGAGAAGTTCTCCGATGTGCCTCTCTGGGATGCGAAGATCAGTGACAACAGGAGACTCACAGCATCACATAGCTAGCAGTACCAGCAAGCCAAGCTCTGTCTCCAGTCCTATTTATACCCTCCAGACATCACGTGTCCTCCATGCACCTTGCCTCAGCACGTGCATCCAATCAGCCCGACTCCAAGGAGCCCCAACAAATGCAGCTCGACTATGCAATGTAAGGCGGACCAATACATGCATGACATTAGCAAAGAATTTCCTCATCACATGTCCTTTCATGTGCTTGCTTTAGCAGAACATTCTCTCCTGTGTCTGCTTCAGCGAAATGTTCTTTTGCGACTCTGCCTTAGCCTTTCACCTGTATCGACTTCAGGAAAACACTCCTTCACATGACCATGTAGCACAACTGACTCTCCAAAGAATCCTTACGTTTCCACTTCATCTTGCCGATTGGAGTCTACACCAGTGGCCCTGAAGGGGATCAATAGGCTCACAAGCCTCAGTCCCTATGCCCCAATCACCTCACTCTTACTTCTTTGATCCCTTCCCACCCTATAGCCATGGAGGATTGGAATGTTCTAGAAACCCTGGCCAGGACGTACAGCCAACCAATGCCTTGATTTCCTTCTGTCCGAAGAAGTTCCCCCTCCTGGCTGCTATGATGATCTAGTGGTTCCATGTATGTAAAACTGCCGGAACTTTAACAACTGTTTTTCAAGGGCTTCATCCAACATTAAATAAGATCACTTAATTTTAGAAGAAGAAAAAAAGCCATTCTCCTCCTATGCAGATCTTAGTTTATAATGTTTACATGGGGGGAGGGGAGGATATGTACATTAAAATGTACATAAAAATTGATGGTGATAGTGTGAGGCCCTATGCAAAACTCCCTGGCCTCAGAATGGCCATTGTAGCTGTATGGAGGTTCCCTGAGATGGACAGTGGACTTGAGTGTAGACATGGACAAGGATCTGGGTGGATCTAGCCTGCAGGGTTTCTATTTGTAAGTTCATTGCCACAAAGTGGTCTTGTACTGTAGGAAAAGGATTTCTAAGACCCATGTCCCCATCACTGTCTGAAAACACTTGGCAAGCATCACCCTCTAAGCCCCCTTCTGAAATACTCCACTCACCACAGAGGAAACTGAGGCCCCATCAGGACCGGCTCCATCAGGAAACTGAGGTCCCATCAGGACCAGTTCCAGGACTTAAACATGGCTCTCCTTAGTTCCCAAACCTGGCTCTTCCCATCTCCTTTTTTTTTAAAAGATTTATTTATTTATTTTACATATATGAGTATATATACATACATATATATATATACATATATATAATGTATATGTAGCTGTACAGATAGTTATGAGCCTTCATGTGGTTGTTGGGAATTGAATTTAGGACCTTTGCTCGCTTGGGTCAGCCCCACTCACTCACCATGTGGTGATTTGAACTCAGGACCTTTGGAAGAGCAGTCAGTGCTCTTACCCACTGAGCCATCTTGCTAGCCCCTTTCCTGTCCTTGGGGCTTGGTTGAAGCCTGCCTGAGGCTCTCTCTCTCTCTCTCTCTCTCTCTCTCTCTCTCTCTCTCTCTCTCTCTCTCTCTCTCTCTCTCTCTCTCTCCCTGGTGGCAGGGGGCCTGCTGCTGAGGCCCAGGTCTCTCTCTCTCTTCCCAGTGCTGATCTGTTTGCTGCATGGCACCTTAGTTAAAAAAGGAGGCAATGTATAAATGAGTTATTTTATTGTAGGAAGGATAGAATATGCTGGTTGAGTAGAGAGAAGGAAAGAGGAAGGAGAGAGAGAGAGAGAAGGGAGAGGGAGAAAGCCAGAGAAGAGACCAAAGAGCAGAGAGGAGAGAGAGAGCAAGAGAGAGAGAAGTAAGAATGAGAGAGTAAAGAGCAAGAGTGCAAGAGTAAGAGGAGAAGAGTCAGAGAGCGAGGGAGCAAGAAGAGAAGAGTGAGAGAGCGAGGGTGCAAGAGTAAGAGGAGAAGAGTAAGAGAGTGAGGGAGCAAGAGAACAAGAGAGCAAGAGAATGAGGAAGTAAGAGGAAGAGAGTAAGGAGCAAGAGAGCGAGAGTGCAAGAGAATGAGGAAGTAAAAGGAAGAGAGTGAGGAGCAAGAGTGCAAGAGTAAGAGGAGAGTAAGAGAGTGAGGAGGAGCAAACCGCCCCTTCATTGTATGGGGCGTGGCATGCCTAGCTTGTGGTCAGATGACTGTGTGTAGGGTCCAGCTAGAATGCTGGGAGCTTGAGGCAGTGTCTGCCTGACAGAGCACACATCTCCTGCAGGGGCAGCTGTGAGGGGTTTGGACTGAAATCTGAGCCATTGGTCTCAGGAGCTATCACCGACTGCCTACCATCCCTTGTGAACAAATTTACTCTGCTCAGTGGGTCTCCAGGGTTCTCAGGTGACTGCTCTACTGGACTTAGGCTGTCAGAACTGCCCACTGCCCCACACTTTCCATCTCCTTGCTGACTGCTGTCAGCTCTGACAGAGGCAGGGGAGGGCCTTAGGGGAAGTGGAAGGACACACCCTGTATTAGCCAGCTTTCTGCTACTGTCAAACACACCTGAGACAAATCAACTTGATGACAGAAAAGCTTTATTTGGGCAGGTGGTGCTGGAGGCCTGAGGCCATGGTCACTTGGCCCTGTTGCTGTGGTGGTGTGGTGGGGAAGCTCGATGCGGCAAAAGCAGGTGGTGGGAGCCATTTACTTCATGAGAAAGAAGTAAGGTGGCGAAGAGGGGGTTGGCAAGGGCTCTGTAATTCCTTGAGGGCATTTCTCCAATGATATAACTTTTAAAAAACCTATTTGTGTGTGAGAGTGAGTGTGTGTGTGTGTGTGTGTGTGTGTGTGTGTACAGGCATACATTCTGTGGCACACATGTGGAGCTCAGAGGAAAGCTTTGTGGAGTCTTCTATGTGGCTTCCAGGCTTGAGTGTCAGGCTGACCCATCTCAAGGGCCCCTGACCTGACTTCTGAGTTCTTCTCACTGAATTGCTCCCCATTCCCAACTATTAAAAATGTCACTGCTTCCTCAGAGCACCACAAGCTGAGGACCAAACATCTCCGGGATGTGAACCTTTAGGGGACAATTGTCTAAAGCAAAGTACCCCAGACAGAAGCTCTTCAGTCTGGAAGGAAGTCACCTGGAGAACTGGGCAAGAGTGGAGAACAACAGAGTATACAAGATGCTACAAAAGACACAGATGTGTACATACATACAGGTCCATGTGCACACACACAGAACATGCACACGTATGCGTGCACGCACACACACCACTTGGAGCGGAAGCCAGGCTGGTGTCAGTGGTGAAACATCACGGTGACAGTTGTAAGATGCTGGAATGATTTAATCACACTGATGTATATCTGCTGGAAGCCTTCCCAGAGACTCTCTCACCCGTCAGCGTTCCGCAGCCAAATTAATCAACAGATTGTTATCAAGACACAAATCTGCTTGCAAAGATATTTTTTCGAGGTTTAATTCCACAAAGAGAAACATCACTGCTTGTTAATGTAGAAGAAAGACATAAATACTAAGAGAGATCACATGCTCGGCAGTTCCCAGAGCCATCAGGGAAGATTAGGAGTTTAGATGACAGGGGAACTCTGGAATTCTGGGGTAAGATCTATGGAGGGCTAGCAGGCTCCTTTTCCTAGTCTGCCAAGCACAGCATGGGACTTACGAAGCGCAGGGTGTTTTCAATGGGTCCATCCCACTGCCTCAGGGATCAGTCATTCTGAGTGTCAATGCATTTGTGTACTCATGTGTGTGTGTGTGCACATGTATGTGTACATGTGTGTCTGTGTATGTGCATGTGTGAACCTGGGTGTGTGAGTGTGTACAAGTGGGTGTGCATACACATGTGTGTACATGTACATGCATGTATGTGCATGTGGCACAATTGTGTGTGAGTGTGTACATGTGGATGTGTGTGTGCATGCAGGCAGGCCAGAGGTCAACCTCTGCTGTCAGGTGATCTAGGTTGGTGACCAGTGAGCCCTGGGATTCTCCTGTCTGCTTGCTCAGTGTTGGTATCACAAGCATGTTCTAAGACTGGCCTTTTCCACATAGGTTCTGGGGCTCGAACTCAGGTTCTTGTGCTTGCTAGGCAAGAGCTTTACAAACTGGAAACAAGGTAGGGGCTCCAGGCAGCCTTGGGTCCTGGGGAAACTTTTGGCCATCCGCGTCTTCCTGGCCCCATCCCAGGAGGTCCTAACGGCAGTTACCATGGCCTATGCGGCACACCTTTGAACACAAGGTTCTGTTAAGTGTTTGAAATCCCCTTCGGAATTTTCTAGAACACCACAGCAGCTTTCTCTAAGGTTCACAGATTATTTGTACGGAATAAAAGCTGCTTTCTATGTATTGTTTCCATTCTGATTTTTCTCCCCTTGTGGATTTCCTTGGTCCAGTTTTGATTTCATGTTCTCAGAAGGAACATTTTGTGTACCGTCATGTGTACTATGTTCCAAATATAGATCACAAATTTGTCACAGGCAAGTCTTGCATTTTTTGATGGTCTGTGGAACAGAACCAGCATTGCTAAGTATCCAGTCCATTGACCCTTCTCTTTAGGCATCATGTTTCACAGCCTGCTCAGAAAGACCCCTTCTATTTGGTTTGAACATAGCCTATTCTTTCTAGTGACAATCACTGGGATTTTAGTGCCTCTGTCCTTCAGGAAATTGTGTGTAGCCCTGAAAACCCTAGTTGCTTTGTTTTGGACCGACAATCTTCTTAATAAAAAAATAAATAAATAAAAATTTTTTAAAAGTCCATATTTTTCTATACTAACCTGAAAAAAAACATTCCTATGTTATTCCATGCTTAGATTACTATAATTACTGTAACTTTTTATTTCGTTATTTTTTAAAGCTTTTGAATGTATAGAGATCCTGAATTTTTCAGAGAGAGCAAAGAAAGGTCCCAGCAATTTCCCAGCCTTTGCCAATGATTTTACATCCCAGGACAACATAAGAATAAGGAACTTAACATGTAACAGTGAGTGTCGCTTTACAATGGGAGCATTTTGTAGTTACCACTGTGGTTCAGAAATAAAAGCATTCCCTCATCCTACAAACTTCCCTTACACACCACCAACCTGCATTTCTCAGCCCTGCCAACCCCTAATCTCCTTTCCATCTCTGTAACTTTGTTATTTCAAGGTTGTGACACAGATGAGATCATACAACTTGTGTTCTTTTGACATTATCTGTGCCCTGTACAATGCCCAGGCATCAAATGCCAGAGACATTCTTGTTTAGTCCACAAGGAGAGCATCACTCTGGGCCCTCGCCCATCACCCCTGGGGGAGTGCTGTGGCCCAGCGTTAAGTTTTCCACAGTTGCTTACAGAATCTTGCACTAATTCCAGATTTTACTGATCAGGGTGAGATGAATGTTCTAGGAGGGGTGTTAGGTTGTAACCTTGTGGTGTTAGGTTGTAACTGTGTGGCACTTGACTCCTTGGTGGCCTAATGAGACGATCCTATGCTCTAGGCTCCGCTCCTTAACAACCTCCAACACTACAGGGCTGTTTCCAGTTTTGAGAAACCACTAAACTACTTTGTATCGAGTGTCTGTTTCATCTCACTGCCACGTCCACAAGGCACACGTCCTTCTGCCCCTGCCGCAGCACTTAAGGGTACAACTCATATTCTTATTTAATTTGAGCTTGTCTCATAAATATGTAGTAGTGTCTAACATTCACTTTTTTTCTTAATAAGCTAGCAATACTGAAAATCCTTTTGATGACCATCTCCATCTTCATGTCCTCTTCTCACCTCTGCCTATTTTCTAATATTTCTTTCAACAGTGACTTTTGAATGTAATCATTCCCGATGTGAGTTCACATCAAACACGTGGCTTGTGAATACTTCATGCCAGTCAGTGGCTTTCCCCTTTCATGCACCCAGCAGAGACTTTTCAGAATAAAAAGCTTTAATATTTTACCACACTTTAAAATTGATGTATATTTTGCATATGAGGGTAAGAGAGGTTGCTGGCCATACTGCCCATGTGGAGGTCAGGGGGAATTTGTAGAAATCTGTTCTCTCCTTCCACCATGTGAGTCTCTGGGATTGAGCTCAGGTCACCAGGCTTGGTTTGCAAACACCCTGACTTGTTGAGCTATCTTGCTGGCCCCAGAATTTTCATTTTTGTTGTAACATCTGACTCTCATCTTTTCCCTTCTGGTAGCATGTCTTTTACAGGCCTCAAAGAGTTCCCTCCATATTCTTTCTACTTGTAAAATCTTTACGTTTCATTTTAAAATATGGCATATTAGTCAGAGTTCTCCAAGGTAACAGAACTTATAGAATACATCTCTTTCTAGAAAAGGGATTTTTAGAATGACTTACACACAGGCGGTGGTCCAGCTAATCCAACAATGGCTGCCTATGAACAAATAGAACGTCCAAGAATCCGGCCATTGTTCAGTCCCTGAGGCTGGATGTCTCAGCTTGTCTTCAGTGTACTCTGGAATCCCAAAGAACTAGGCTCTAACTCCAGGTAGGGATGGACTTGCTGGTGAAAGGAGAGCAAGCAGACGAAGAGCAGGAGCTTCCTTCTTCCAGATGTTTCTATAGGCTTCCAGCAGAGTGTATCTTCCTGCCTCAAGATCTGGACTGAAGGCTTGTGTCTTCCTACCTCACGATCCAGATTAGGAATGGACCTTCCTACTTAAAGGTCAGCAAAAGTCCCTCCCGGGTGTGCCCTCCAGTTTGGGATTTTTTAGTTAGTTTTAGATGTAGTCAGCTTGGCAAACAATAATAGCCATCACATATTGGATCCATTCTGAGTGGGGTTTGGTTTGAGGTATGAGGTTTAGGTTGGAAAGCTTACCTTTTCTCTATCAAACCACTATTGCAACTTTATCAGAAATCAGCGGGCAGCTAGAGATACATGCTCATTCCGCAAGCAGGAGGCCCTGGGCTTCATGCTCAGCACAGCGCCCAGCCAGGCATGGTGCTGAGCATCTACAGCCTCAGCATTGAGGAGGTAGAAGCAGGAAAATCAAAAGTTAGAGGTCGTCCTTAGCTATGAGGTGAATCCAAGGCCAGCCTGGACTACATATGATCTTGTCTCAAAAAAAAAAAAAAAAAAAAAAATCAGTGGGTAACCTATTGCTCTTCCAAAGGTCCTGAATTTAAATCCCAACAACCACATGGTGGCTCACAACCATCCATAATGAGACCTGACGCCCTCTTCTGGTGCACTACAGTGTACTTATTTATAATAATAAAGTTTGGGCTGGAGTGAGCAGGGACTGAGCAAGTGGGGTCTACTGGAGCGAGCAGAGCCGACCAGAGTGAGTAGAGGTCCTAAAAGTCAATTCCCAACAACCAGATGAAGGCTCAAAACTATCTGTACAGCTACAGTGTGTACTCATATACATAAAATAAATAAATAAATCTTTAAAAAAAAAAAAAAGATCCCAAGTCTCCCCCTGAGCAGCTGCAGAGGGTTGATGACTCAGAGAGTGCACAGGCCCAGTTGTTTCTGAGTGAGTATAAACAGTTTAGCAACTTAAGTCTCGCTTTTTACTAGTCTTCATTTCTAGGCCCAAGGAATGAGCCTGACTTGAGTATCTAGCTTCTGTTTTGTGACACTGCGGATTCAACTATTAGCTCTACACATTTGGCTGTTCTGTCGTCTATTTGCCAATTATTTTTAATCTCTCTTCATTCTCTCTATGTAAACTGTCACACCACTTACAAAGAGGAATAGGTTTTTATTATTCTTGTTGGCCAACGAGTTTTTCTTTTCTACAACCCCAGAGAGTCTGGAACTCTGACAGTATGTTACTACAGCAGTGAGAGGGGGGTCCTTGGCTCACCCCCTCCCCCTTTCTGCCTCCCCACCTCCAGCCACAGAACTCAGCTGTCAGGACTTCCAACCATTCTGTGCGGTTCTAGTGGCAGGGTCTCACGCCTGTTGCTCACAAAGCTGAAGATGCTCCTCCTTCTACTCCTAGTTTCCCAAGAGTACTGGCAACTGCTGAGCTTCTTCAAAGTCTTCTTTGCTTGATGTGATCACGTGATTTCTCATCTTTGATCTACGCAGCATGGTAGATGAATCCACCTTTGGTATCAAGCCGGCCTTGCATAGCTGGAACCTGGATGTAATGTTTATTTCATTTTATATATTGAGGAATTCTATTCACTAACGATCTCATTAAGGATTTTTGCATCTTCAGAAGATATGCTTGTTGTATGTATACAGTCTGGTGTGGACAATGTGCCTATTTATCTGTGTGTGTGTTCAGGTATGCAGACAAGGTACATGTGTACCATGGCACATATGTGGCAGTCAGAGGACAAGCTCGAGCAATGGTCCACCCCCTTTACCTTGTTCCAAGTGAAGTTCTTTTTGGTTTTCTGCTATAGACCACACTGCTAATACCTTTGACTCTTACGTGGGTTCTCGGGCTTTCTCTGGTGATTTTGTCATGGCCTGCGGCTGTCTACACGTGTGTCATTCCTACTCCAATCAAAGCATCTGTGAAAGATAAAATCTCACCATCTCCCTGTTGCTTATTTCTAGTTTAATCCTAAAATGGCCAAGAACGGTCTCTGTAAAATTTCAATTCCTTTAAATTTGTCGAAGGGGGCTGTGGAGATGGCTGGCTCTGTGGTTAAGGGAGCTTTTCCACTTTTCCAGAAGATTTGAGGTCCAGTCCCAGGTCCCTCCCATAAGTGGCTTGAAACTACCTAACTCCAGCTGGGGATCTGATGCCCCTGGCTCTGTGGGTACTTGCATTCATGCACACATATACAGACACACACAGACACACACAGAGACACACACACATACACACACGCACAGAGGGGGGGAAGAGAGAGGGAGAGAGAGAGAATTTAAAATAGTAAAAATAAGCCTTAAAGTCTCCGAGGTTCACTTTATGGCTCAGAGTCTGATCTCCCTAGGGTGTGTTCTCCATCATGTATCCTGATGCTGGGGAGGTGCTTGGTGAGCTTCAGTTGACCCCTGATGGACACCGGCAGCGAATTCTTCTGTCTTCCCTATTTTTCTGCCTGGCTCTTGCTCTTTCATTTGCAGAGAGGAATGTCAATGCCTCCAACTATAAATGGAAGAACTATCTACCTGTCCTTTCCGTTTCGTTTTTTTTTTTTTTTTTTTTTAACACTGGCATTTCTTTTATTGCTTGACATTTGCATGAGGGAAAGTCCTCTTGGTGAGGCATCGTGTAACCACTGATAAGCAGATTTCCACTGCACAAGATAAGCGACATTCTCAAATTGAGAAACTATTTACAAAAAGCACATAAATGTTTTACATGGTGTGCTTTTAAATATGGTTTATATTTGTAGTTTTGGGTCGTTAAAAAGTGCTTCAAGTGTACCACTGGGAGTTGATCTTTATAAACTGTGATGGGTTGAAACGGGTTATAAACTGAAACACTGTCTGCGTGGAATCCACTGGGAGTCGATCTTTATAAATTGTGATGGGTTGATACGGGTTATAAACTGAAACACTGTCTGCATGGAACCAGAAAGCTAACACCTGTACTTTTCAAACTTACACCAATCAGTTTGCAATTCCCACTCAGGTAGCTCCATTAATCAAAAAACAAACAAACAAAACACCTATTCTGAAACTAACAAAAGTCTATGGAATTCAAGTTATGCATGTTGGGGGATGGATCTCTGAGGCTTGGATGTGATTGGGCCTGCCTGCTGCTAATCCATGAACGGTGCGGCGGAAGCCTGCGCCATAGCCCTGTCTCTGCACGCTGCATATGAGCATTTCCAGAAGTTGGACTTCAGCGCCTTCAGCGATCCCCTGCTCTTTCTTCTTGTCTAGGTCTTGTGTGTGTGTGTGTGTGTGTGTGTGTGTGTGTGTGTGTATACCAGTAAGTAGCACCCCTCCATGGCCTCTGCATCAGCTCCTGCCTCCAGGTTTCTGCTCTGCTTGAGTTCCTGTCCTGACTTCCCCCCAATGATGGGCTTTGACCTGGAAGTACAGAGCAAATAGACCGTTTCCTCCCCAACTTGCTTTTTTGGTATTTCATCGAAGCAATAAAATCCCGGCTAAGACACAAACTCAGCGAACTGGAGCTTCCCCGTGGCAGGGAGTGTCAGTGTTTGCATTTCAGTGACATTAATCCAGCAACTCACTTGACAGAGAACTACTCATGACAAGCCCTCTCAGGAGGAATGCTTTCTCTGAACGCTCCTCCTGCGAGGACTTGACAGCAGGAAGGAGGGGCAGGTGGTGGCGTTAAACTCATAAGTACGATTGGGATGGCAGAAAGAACATTTTTGGATTGACGCCAGGATGGAGAATTTCTGGTCTGGAGAGCCATTTTTATTTGAGAGACTATGACGTAAGTATGCAAAACTGGGAAAGAAAGGCTTGTTTGTGTCAACGTGTGACTTCCAGATTCGATGAAGAGTGTTTTTAAAAGAGCAAGCACCCTTGCCTCCACAATATCAAAATGAGTTGAGGCCTCCTCAACTCCGACTCACCCACATGGTGGTGTGGTCCATCACAGGAACAGCAAGGGAGCCTGTGTCCCGGCGTTGGCTCACACTTTACTTCCCATGCACCTGTAGCACGGCCTGGCATCGCAATGCCCAAGTCCACTTCTTTTCATTGGCAATAACAGGTAAATACCCCCGAGAGCCTTCCTGTTATCCTAGAAACCTGACAGGAGCTGACTGGTCAGAGGCCAAGGTGCCCCCGTGGTTCACACGGGCAGTGACAGTCAAGAGGACACTGTCTGTATGGGCACTTACTGGTGGACCTAGTCAGTTGAATTCGTGATAATTGATGGTGACAGTTGGGTGGAGTTGGTAGACTGCTAACGCCCAACCCTACATAAATAGGGTGTGGTGGTGGTGCACACCTCTAATGCCAGCATTTGGGAGGTAGAGGCAGGTGGCTCAGAGACTGAAGGTCATCGCTGGCTACAGAGCGAGTTCAAAGCCAGCCTGGAACATATGAGAGCCTGTCTCCAAAAACAATTTTTAAGTTATAAAAACATAAATTGGGGGTTGGGGATTTAGCTCAGTGGTAGAGCACTTGCCTAGCAAGTGCAAGGCCCTGGGTTCAGTCCTCAGCTCTGAAAAAAAAAAAAAAAGACATAAATTGGTAAATAATCGAAGTCTCTATATGCTCCTGGAAAAGCAAAAATCGATCCATCTATAGTCTCCTACTCTTAGCAAGTCTAATGAGACCAGGGAGATCCTGTGTGACAGAAATTGAAGGGAATGTGGTCCACAGAGCCCACAGATTTCATCACAAAGCACATCTCAAATTTTAATCCATCAACATCAATTCAGTAAATGCTTTCTAAATATGGACTGGTAAAAGACTCTCCCTTCAGCATACTAAAGGGGTAGGTGTGTAGAGTGAGAGAAAGCGTCTTGATGGTCCCCAAGAGAAAGGAACACCAGGCACTGTCTCTAGAAAAGTCATGGTTAGAAGTCATCAGAGACAGAATGCATCCGGGGTAAGTTATTTAGCTAACTAGGGCTTAACAGTATCAGTGTCATTTAGACTGTGTGGTAACTAAGTTATAAATAACCCATGGTCTCACTTGAGAGTCATTACAAATTGAAAGGAAAAATAGCAGCCCCGAATACTTGACAAAGATTCCATAGTCAGAAGCCACTAACTTCATGCCTAACAAGCCAGCCACAAAATTCCACCTTGATGTTTATTTCTTCATCATACAAATGACAACTTGCGACTTTGTCACCATCGGAATCGACATAATTCAGTTTGCAGTGTTTGTCTCCTTCAATAGTCTGTGTTGACCTCTGTTCACCTCTGGCAAGCACATGGATTTAATACAAAAAAAAGAGACTCTGTTGGTTCCTTTGTTATTTCTTGATTTCCTATAAATGACTAATTTAGGTTCAGTGATGCCAGTTGTGTGTGTGCGTGTGTGTGTGTGTGTGTGCGTGTGTGTGTGTCATCATTAGACATCCTAGAAGCTCAGGTTTCCTGGATCAGATGATTAGGAAAGAGAGAGATCTGCTGCCCCCTCAGCCTTACAGGAAACTCTTGGGTTTCCCCCACTAGTCCCCTTGCTACAGAATCCTACAGATAGGAAAGTTTAAAATCTCCCCCTGCTGGCCTCTATGTGAAATCCAACAGCTCGAATCCTGTTCACTTCAGTGTTGGATTGCATCCGGTTCATGTCAAGTTCTTTCCGTGACCGTGGCAAATCCCCAAGACTTAAAGGAGGAGGAGCTTATTTTGGATCACAGTTTCCGAGGCTTCTGTCGTGGTTGGCTCGGTCATTTGTGAGGGCCATGGTGAGGTTGACCAGTCCATTGGGAGTGCGTGGTAAAACACAGATGATCGCCAGGAAGTAAGCAGGGCAGGGACAAGATCTCTCTTCTAAGAGCATGGCCCCTCCACCTAGCCTGCAGCTTCCCACTGTGGTCTACCTCCTGCATTTGAACCATCTCATCAGAGTTCCAGTAGGCTCTGACTCCATCAGTAAGTTAACCTATTCATGAGCTCAGAGCCCTCAGGGCTCAGTCACCTCCCAGTGCTCACCTCTGGACACTGCTGCAGTGGGGGATCCGAGACTTTGGCACATGAGCGTTGGGAGTATTTTTAGGTCTCAGAGTATCATGCGTCTTCAACGGATGTTTTCTGGTGGTGGCTGTCTAAGATGACAGAAGGGACACCTTCTGGGGGCTTCTTCCACAAACATTCTCAGCGGTGGGTCACTGCCCTCCCCCACCATGCACCACCCCAACCAACTCCAACCCTCCCCAGGAGGAAACTGATCATAGGCAGACCCATCCTCGCCTGAGATCCCTCAGGTCACAACATCCAAGGGCTGTTGTGCCAGAGCGGGGCCCTGCTATTTTATTTATGATAAAAGGGAGAGAAGTATTAGCGACAGAGGATTCCCACAGGGACTCCATTCTCTATTCTTTCGGGGCTTCCTATGGGCTCTGGGGCTAGCCTGGGACTCTGGTGGAGGTAGCCTCTTCACTGAGGCTGCTTTCTTCTTCTCCTTCTCCTTCTCCTTCTCCTTCTCCTCCTTCTCGTTCTCCTTCTCCTTCTCCTTCTCCTTCTCCTTCTCCTTCTCCTTCTCCTTCTCCTTCTCCTTCTTCTTCTTCTTCTTCTTCTTCTTCTTCTTCTTCTAAAAAAAAAAAAACAAACAAAAAACAAAAACCCACTTATTTTGCTAGCCTGTTCATGTGAATACTGCATGTCGCACATACCCTCCTTATCGTCCCTTGTCCCTCCCAGGAGTCCCCTCTGTTAACCTGTAGAGTTTCACATCCCCGTTCTACTGTGACTAGCACTGTAGGGGACACTGTGTACAGTTGTCTCTGTGGTGCTGTCTTCCTGTTTCTTTAGAAGGGCTTTGCTCTCTGGGCTCCATTTCTGCCTCTTGGAGGGCACGAAGTTCCTTCTCACCTGAGGATGATATGGGATTCTGGAGGCTAAGTCAGTGTCGTACAGTCAGCCGTACACATTCCGTCCCGTGTTGGACCTTGTCTGTTGACCTTCACACACCTTATCAGGCTTGGAAATCGTCGATCAACCTTTTGTTTCTCTTTCGGCACTTTTCTTCATTCTAAATCCACAGGTGAAGAATCTGACTCAATGAAGCCCCCTGGGTCAATCCAGAGAAGATTTACGCTGGGCATAAATACAGCCGGACAGTGGTGAGGACTCTAGCGCCACCTGCTGCCCACACTCGTACTCGCAGGGGACTGGCAAAGCCGGTACACCAACTTCTGATCCCACGGACCTGCAGAAAATGACCCTTTGAAGAGATCAGTGTGGCTAGGAGGGAATTTGTCCTCTTACTAAATGCATGTAAATATGTATATGTACCTATGTAGGTTTTAGAAATAATATGTAGTTTATAAATAGGTGTTTATGCAAATATATGTGTGTGTTTAAGTGTGTTTTGTGCAGAGAAGGTCTGCCTCTCCATCCTGCTCTATAAATTCTGAACTCTTTAAGCATGGCTCCTCTGCTTGTCAGGAGAGCAACGACACTCACCTACAGAAGCTGGAGAGAGGCATTCATACAATGTTTACCTCAGAGCCCGAGCGCATTAGCTCTTTCCATCGCTGTCAAAGTAACTCAGGATGATCACTTCAGCTCCATCTTTAAACTCGGGCGTCTTGCCGACCTTCCCATCCCCCAGCATCTGACTGAAGTGAGTGGCAACAGCCGGCAGGCAGGAATAGCATCGAGTGGTGCCCTGGAACACGGCAGCCCCTATGTAGGTCTTGAGTACCAGGACTCTTCGCCCTTGGGAGGGGCCATCATTACAGCTCAGGCACTGAGATCCTTGCTGGAACTCTTCTGCAGACCAGGACCTGTTCATCATCTACGGATACTTCAGATGCCTGCTGCCCTGGGTGCAACTGTTACATCTTCGTGCAAACTGCTAAGAGCCAGCTGGACTTGTGTGGAGCTGTCTAAGGGAGGATCCGCCCCACAGCAAGACCTCTCAGGGGAGAGACTGAAAGACTAGGAGGAGCCTATCAAAAGTCTGGCCCCGAGTCTTCAGGTGGCCTTCCACCTCTGGGGTGCGGCGGCGCGGGAGGGGGACTCCTCGCAATTCTTTTGATGGGGGCTGCTTGTCAGTTCCAACAAAGTCGGTCATTTTTGTTCTTTGTTCTCTCTCTGGCTGGTGCTTCTCTCTTCCCTGTCAATCTGTCCCTGTTGCTTTCTATCAGGAACCTTCATGATCTCTGCTGCTTTCACTCTGAGGCTGTATTTGTGTCCCCCATCTCGTTTCTGTTACCCTGTGGCAACAGCCTTTCTCTATTCGACTGCAGAAAATGACCCTTTGAAGAGAAGAAATCAGTGTGGCTAGGAGGGAATTTGTCCTCTTACTAAATACGTGTAAATATGTATATGAACATATGTAGGTTTTAGCAGTGACAAATATATGTGTGTGTTTATACAAATATATGTGTATGTTTGTATATTTTGTATAGAGAGGGTCTGCCTCTCCATCCTGCCCCATAAACTCTAAAGTCTTAAAGCATGGCTCCTTTTGCTGTCTGAGTGGGTCTTCCAGAAAGTTCAATTCTTTTTCCATCCAATGGATTGAACTCAGAAGTACCCTTATCTGGCCACCCCTTGCCCAAGACTCAGAATTGGTCACTCCCAGTCTCAGCATCCCTACCTCTATTGGGAGAGCAAATGGGAGCCCTGTACTCGAGGGATGTACAAGAGCATGGTCAATAGACACCACTAGGATCACTCAGGTGGACAGGTGCATCATTCTCCTGGGAGTGAGGTCCTCCAGGTGGATGGGATTGCTGGGTAGGATCCAAGGGCAGGGCTAAGGATGATGCTTCCGAGGGTTAAAGTGTCTACAAGCACCAGTGTGGATCCCCAGTACCCAGATAGAAGTTTGATGCGATGATGCACGTCTATAACCCCAGAACTTTGGGGTTAGGGCATCAGGCGGATACTGGACTCCTCTGCTGGTTACTGGGTCAGCCTTTGCTATGGGAGGTAGCAGAGGTGGGGACAGCTAGGCCTGACATGAAGTGTCAGGACATGCAGCACAGGAGAGCATGTTTGTTGGGTGGGTCTGAGCAGGACTAATGGAAGCCACATGTCTGGCCAATCACAGCTGTTCGTTTTAAACTAATCAGCCAAAGCATCTTGGGTTTGGACCAATCACAGCCTTGCCAGTGATCACGGAGGTCCAGTAACTAGGCCGTGTGCTTCCCGTTGGGCCACTTCTGTTCATGATTGCAAAGAGCCTGGCATAAACTGATACAACATCCTCTCCTCAGGGGAAAAAAAAGTGTAGCAGGGCTGTGATGGCGCATGCCTTTAATCCTAGCACTTGGGAGGCAGAGCCACTCAGATCTCGGTGAGTTCGAGGCCAAACTGGTCTAC
Organism: Mastomys coucha; assembly: GCF_008632895.1. NCBI lineage: Eukaryota > Metazoa > Chordata > Mammalia > Rodentia > Muridae > Mastomys > Mastomys coucha. Next base: position 57,584,985 of record NW_022196913.1, read on the forward strand.
AAAGTGTGTTCCAGGATGGCCAAAAATTCCAGGACAGCCAAAGCTACATAAAGAGAAACACTGTCTTGGGAGTGGCAGGGGGAAGAGGTGTCAAGCAATAGAAGAGGACATCCCAGAGTCAGCCTCTGGCTTCATTACTATCTTTCAAATTCAAAACACCCCTATTGAGAAGCATCCCCGCTGGAGAGATGGCTCAGCAGTTAAGAGCACTGACTGCTCTCCCAGAGGTCCTGAGTTCAATTCCCAGCAATCACGTGGTGGCTCACAACCATCTGTAATGGGATCCGATGCCCTCTTCTGGTGTCTCCGAAGCTACAGTATACTCACATAAATAAAAATAAATAAATCTTTTTTAAAAAGGAAAAAGAAAAGCATCCCTAAATCCTTCATTACTGTTATGGTATCCATCCGATTTAACATATCCCCAAATTTTACTATATACACTTAGAACTTATTTCTTACAAGAAATGTAAACCAGAAGCTGTCGAATTCCCCAGCTGCCCTCTTGGTAACTTCCTCCCTTCCTCCTGGTCCCGGAAATGCAACTCTTAGGTGGGTAGGACCAGTGGAGGGTGCATTCTTTTGCTGTGAGAACACATCCCTGTGACATGCTGGGTATCTCACTTTTGTCTAAATTGTGTCACATGTTATGGGGCCTCTGTAAATGGCTTTCCTTGTCAATGCTGACAACGGTGATATTAATTCATGTCAGTATTCCGAAACCCAGTTCATTCATTTTAATGACTGTAGTACCCATACCGAAATGAAAAGAATGAACTGGAAATTACCCACCTGTTATCCTGTGAGGTTCTTGTCATCTTGCCAACTATTCATCCATCATTCTTGAGCTCCACTTAGGTGTCAGACCAAGCTCTGATCTCTTGTCAAGTAGAAGCCCCCACTACAGTGAAGGGTGGACATAATGGCAGGCCGGGCAGAGGAGCAGGCTGAGGTGATTTAACCAGAGCAGGGGCACACACTTCACTGCCGGTTGCGGCTTCTCCACTGGGAACTCGGCTAAGGGTTTCCCAACCTTAGCTATTAAGACGCTTCAATGCGGATCAGGATCTACTGGCTGTTAGCTGCAAGTCCAGCTATGCAGGTGTCTCTAGCACTGCTATTAGGTTCTGCTGTCCATGTTTTCACATTTAGATGACCGGCTGGTAGTTTCCCAATGACGGAGATTTCATTCTATCACAGTTTCTGTGATGGATTGAACG
>NW_022196913.1:57586442-57616693 GCF_008632895.1 Mastomys coucha
TACTTACTATCTCTACATACTTACTCTTCTAAATCTACATCTTACCTCTAACCCATCACCAGCCCTAACTCTTATCTTACTTACTCCTATCTCCACATACTTACTCTTCTAAATCTACATCTTACCTCTAACCCATCACCAGCCCTAACTCCTATCTTACTCCTATCTCCACATACTTACTTACACTCTTTCCATACTTACTTACTACTACCTACATACTTACCCTTAATTCTATTCTCTCTCCAGCCCCCAGCCCTTGTGGGTTAAATACTTTCCCTGGTCCCAATCAGCATCGGCTACGTGGCAAAGCATAATAGGCTGCGGGAATTCATGCCAGCTTGCATCACAGACTGGAGGCACTCAGCTTCTCCAACTAAGGCTTGTTTATCAATGCTCTCTGCTCTGGCCGGAGACCAGGTGTTCAATATATATGTATATATGTATATATATACAATATATATTATATATATATATATATATATATATATATATATATATATATATGGTGGCAGCTGCGGCTCCCCACAGTGGCTTGAATGAGAACAGCTCCTAACAGACTCATATATTTGAATGCTTGGTCCCTAGTTGGTGGAACTGTTTTGGGAAGACTAAGAGGAGGTGCATCACTGGAGGTGGGGGGTTAGAGGTTTCAGTAGCCCACACCAGGCCCAGACTTGCTCTCTCTTTCTGTCTCCCTACTGTGCAACAGGATGTAAAGGTCTCAGCTCCTTCTCCAGAACCATTCCTGCCTGCCTGCCCTGACAATCATGGACTAATCTGCTGAAACTATAATCAGCCCCCCAACTAAATGCTTTTTTTTTATAAGTTGTCTTTGTCATGTTACAGCATATGACAAAGCATGTCTTTGTCTTTTTACAGCAATATAAACTATGCAAAAGAAACTACTAATAGTAACTAAGTAACTAAGTAACTAAGATAGTTAGCTAACCTTTAGGAGGCGGAGCCTTACTGGAGGAAGGAGGCCCCTAAGAATAGGCTCTGGGAGTTGATGATCTGTCCCCACTTCTTGTTTGCCCCTGGAAATGTGATCTCTCCATTTCTGCTCCAGCTGCCAGCTGCCATGCCTCCCCCAACATTATGAACTATCACTCTGGAACTGTAAGCCCAAATAAATTCTTTCTTACAAATTTTAGTCATGGTGTATCTATGTGTGTTTGTTTGCTTGTGTATGTGTGTTTGTGTGTGTGTGTTTGTGTGTGTATATATCTGTGTGTGTTTGTATGTGTGTGTATGTATCTGTGTGTGTGTTTATGTGTGTGTGTGTATGTGTGTGTGTTTGTGTGTATGTATCTGTGTGTGTTTGTGTGTGTGTGTGTTTGTGTGTATGTATGTATCTGTGTGTGTATGTATCTGTGTGCTTGTATGTGTGTATGTTTGTGTGTATGTATGTATCTGTGTGTGTATGTATCTGTGTGCTTGTATGTGTGTGTGTTTGTGTGTGTATGTATCTGTGTGTTTGTATGTGTGTGTGTATGTATCTGTGTGTGTTTGTGTGTGTGTGTGTTTGTGTGTATATGTATTTGTGTGTGTGTTTGTGGGTGTGTGTGTTTGTGTGTATGTATCTGTGTGTGTGTTTGTGTGTGTGTGTTTGTGTGTATGTATGTATCTGTGTGTGTTTGTGTGTGTGTGCTTGTATGTGTGTGTGTTTGTGTGTGTATGTATCTGTGTGTTTGTATGTGTGTGTGTATGTATCTGTGTGTGTTTGTGTGTGTGTTTGTGTGTATATGTATCTGTGTGTGTGTTTGTGGGTGTTTATGTGCGTGTGTGTGTGTGTGTGTGTGTGTGTTGTCCTCAGAAGAGGCCATCTGATCTCTTGGAACTGGAGTTACGGATAGTTCTGAGGCTGTGAGCTGCCTGGTATGGATGCTGAGAATTGAACTCAGGTCTTCTGAAAGAACAGCAAGAGCTCCTAACCACTGAGCCATTTCTCCAGCCCCCTCAATATTCTTTTAAGTAGCTGATTTTCACTTCACATCCCCAAGGATGGTCACTCATGCTTTAAAAGGTGATTGCAAGTGCCAGTAAGGGTGTGAAAAGCTGTTCTTCGTTGCTATGGAAAGTAGTTTGGGTGTTTCTTATAAGGTCCAATCCTTTACAAATAGCTCAGCGGCACCTCTACTAGGCCGTCTACCTGAGAGATCCTTCTTACATAAAGTCGGCAGGCATTGGCTGGCTTGGCTTGGACTTCTCTGTGAGGTCCAATAGACTCAACCCGAGTTGATTCGCTGCTAAAGCTCCTCATTCATCAACAAGCCAGAACCCTCGGACTTGACCTACATTTCTTCCATCAACAAGCCAGAACCCTCGGACTTGACCTACATTTCTTCCGTCTTCAGAAAATGACTTGTTAAGGAAGGAAGCAGTCCTTCTTGGTTCCATTTCCAAAGTCTTCAATCTCCTTTGTGCCCACGAAGCCAACTTCCTCCGCTTGGCTTATCAGAAAACTCCCAATTTACACAATGCACTGTTGCCCACATGGAAGCAAAATGTGCCTTTATACTACATTTATCATAATTTTATCTTTTGACAGATGGAAACTTAGGCCCATCCATGAATGTGGTCAGGTATTCAGAGCAGCATTATTTCTAAAAATATTTGTTTACTTTTATATGTGTAAGTGCTTTGCCTGCAAATGTGTCTGTGTGCCGTGTCCGTGCAGTACCAGCAGGGGTTTGAAGAGGGCATTGTATCCTCTGGAACTGGAGCTGAGGATGGCTTCAAGCTTCTGGGAATTGAACCCAGGTCCTCTGGATGATCAACCAGTGCTCCTAACCACTGAGCCATCATCTCTCTGGCCCCAAAACTAGAAAAACACACTCACCAATGATGACTGGTACACAGAGAGGGCAGGGAGGCACATGCCCACACAACATCACACCATGCAGCAATAAAAGGAGCTTTTGATACTTGGGACAGCATGAACTTAGAAAAAAATGCCAACTGAAAGAACACAGAAGCAAAACCTCACATTTCCCGGAATTCCACTGATAGGAAATGTCCAGAAAACAAATCCAACAACAGGAGGTGAGCAGACCTAAGTATTCTAAAGTGAGGTGGTGCTGGAGGCCATGCACTTTGTACAGCTACTGAAAATCAAAGAGTAGTGCATTAACAGTGGCTGAGGGTTAGATGTATGCTGCAGTATAGGAAACTGGTGATGGCTCCATCCATGGAGGATAACAAGTCCTGAGCAGCAGAAGATCCTATTCTAGGGCCCAGAAGTGCTTGCTACAAGTATTCCTTGGTTAGACAAATGTATCCCTGTTAGTGCCTGAGACTTCTCCATGAGGCAGAGCGCCTGACTCCTCCCACCCTGTAAAGCCAGGTCCTGGCTAATCTAGTGCCCAGGATGATTCCACCTCTGCATTATTAAGTGGAAGAGCTTTGTCTGGCAGCTCCATGTGAGAGCCAGGCAGCAAAGGATGGTAGCAGGATGGTAGCAGGTATTTCAGGCAAACAGTATGTAGTCTCTTGGCTTCTGGAGCCTAATTTGAGTTAGTTTACATCTCTAAATGAACGATGGCTTTTTCTTAACAAAATCCTATAGTTGAGAATCGTTATGTCTAGGACAAACGTTAGAATGAAATAGTTGTTCTTCACTGTACATAGGGTAGACATCAGAATGAAGAGTTGTTTTCTAGAAGTACTTTGGCCTTGAAGAAGTCACTGTAGAACAGTGATTGTTTTCTATTCTCTACAGAGTTATTTTTCTGAAGGAGCTTTACAGCCTCTGCATGACTTTGGTCATAAGACAGTCCTGGAATACCTGGAATGTTTTGGATTATTGAGTGCTGCACACAGTGCACGATAAGGTCTGACGTTGCAGGGTCGTGATGTTTTCTTTCAGGAGATGTAGAGATTTGTTTGGGGGCTTTGATATGAGGAGTTCGTTTTGCCTAAAAAACAACTTGTGTATTACAGTCAACACAAATGCTTCTCCAAGGCTGTTTGGTTGAAGTTCCGTCTATTGAGGCTGCTACCTTAGAGCCTCACTACATTCCAAGTGACACTCTTTCTTCGATCAATCCACACAGCTCGGGACACTGACAGAACAGAATCCTACGGTTCTGTATTCCTAGTAGAGCATGCCGGCTTTCCTCCAAAGAGGACACTCCAGAATGGTTTTACAGTAAAGACCCTACCATGCTAAGGAGAGGACGGTGGGGTCAGGCATGGTGGACCACAATGCAATCCCAGCACTTGAGGAGTGGAGACAGGAAGATGAAGAGTTCAAAACTACCCTGCATAGAACAGTAGTAAGACATAGAAAACAGGCCTCAAGACACATATAAGCCAACCCTAGGAAAGAAAACCTACATTAAACACTGAAATTTGTTCATGGCCCATTGAGCTGAAGCAACAAGAATGTAGAGGGTGCTGCTGATAGTGGTGGGCATAGTCTGCGATACTGCTCAGGACAGATACGGCAAACATGGGCAATGGAGCCTCTGCAGAAGTGGACAGATGCCCCTGTTCTAAGTCTCTCTATCCACGCGGGTTCCTTCTCATTCCAGATGCCCTACTTCCATCTAGACCTGGAAGCTATACATAGAGGTGTCCAGTTGATACTGACATACATCAACTGAATGGTCACAGGGAATAGACAGACCTAGGCAATCCCTGGGAAAGGGATAACTACATAGTTGGTGTATTCTTATATTTATTCCTCTTTATGGTAATATTTCCCATTGATTCCTTTCTGCCTTTTCCTTCCCATGAGCAGTTAGTCTTGCCCATGGCCAGGAGCTCTGAGACCCTTAGGGGTCTGGGGCTGTGGTGAGGGGAGGCAGATACAGATTTTATACAGGAACAGTGTTTATGACAACCACAGAGGGAAGCCACCCAAGTGAGCAACTTACTGTTGTTGCCTTCTGAGGTCTCGAAGAAACAACCATTTTTGCCTGGTCCTTCTTCAGGTTCTCCAGACATTTCTAGAGCTTTGTAATGCCCGAAGGATGATTGGGCAGCCCAGGGGAGAGTGGTAGAGCCAAGCCATCATGCTCCTTTGGCCTGACTTTATATGCTATGACACACACTCAGTTCAAGAGCCCGCCCCCAGTCTGCTCCATGCACTGGTACGTCCTCCTAAGATTTGAGTGGGGGTCTCCCCATGGGGGTCTTTCAGTACCTCTGGTGGGGACACCCTTGACAGCGGGCTGAGTCCCATCGCAGGCTGGGGAAATCAGTACCCTCCATACTTCCACCGGGTTGGGCTGCTTGGCTCACGGTCAGCTCCCACTTTCACAAGCAAAGGCAATCCCAGGACTGGCCTCACAGCCTTACTTACAGGTCTGTTGGAGGCAGGTACAGGCTAAGCAAAATGTTTATGGCAGCCACAAAGGGAAGCCATCCAAGTGAGCAATGAATTAAGCCAACCAGAAGTCACCCCAACCCCAGACCCTGGCCATCGGCAAGATTCACTGCTCAGTGGGGAAAAAAGGCAAAAAAGAGTTGATGAGAAAGTCACCACAAAAAGAAATAAATATATAACATACCAACTATTTACTTACTTGTGCCTAAAGAAACCCACGTAAAGGTTATTCTGATGCTATGGTCCTGTTTCCCAGTCAGTTCTTGATCTGTCAGTAAAGAAAGCCATGGGCAGTGGTGGCACATGCCTTTAATCCCAGCATTTGGGAGGCAGAGGCAGGCGGATTTCTGAGTTCAAGGCCAGGCTGGTCTACAGAGTGAGTTTGAGGACAGCCAGGCTACACAGAGAAACCCTGTCTCAAAAAAAAAAAAAAAAACAAAAAAAGAAAAAAAAAGCAAGCAAGCAAGCCATGGGCCAACTGCTGGGTGGAAGGTGCAGGAGGGACTTCCGGATCCCTAGAGGGACTCAAGGAAGGACAGGAGGAGTTTTTTGCCATGTTTTGAAGGGAGAACCCAGCAGCCATGTGAGGTCTCTGGAGAAGCTGGGGCCTGTGGCCACTACTACAGATGGGTGGTCAGGGATGTTTGGCAGGGGGTAGATAGGACCAGCCACTGAAGTTTAGGGCAGGTGGGAGGTGCAGAGCTAAGAGTATTGATAAGGGCACGCTTTTCCAGGTGGGAGAGAGTAGGGCTCAGCAATTGTGCCAAGAAGGCAAGTTGAAAAGGAACACCTGTGTGTGTGTGTGTGTGTGTGTGTGTGTGTGTGTGTGTGTGTGTGTCTTTTATCCGTGGATTCAAGGGAAGCTGGGAGGGGGGCTGGTAGTAAGGTCGATCCTAGAGCAAAGGTGGGTAGTGCTACAGCTACATGCTATACCCCATCTAACGGGGTATGAGTTCATGGAAAGTGTGAAGGGAAATCTGAGAGCTAATGCTCCATCCCATCTTTGGACACCAGAGACTCACATGTGACTCATTGATTACGGAAGTCAAACTCAGCTAAAGAAATGCGGGAGCGGGCGGTGGTGGCGCAGGCCTTTAATCCCAGCCCTTGGGAGGCAGAGGCAGGTGGATTTCCGAGTTCGAGGCCAGCCTGGTCTACAGAGTGAGCTCCAGGACAGCCAGGGCTATACAGAGAAACCCTGTCTCAAAAAACCAAAAAAAAAAAAAAAAAAAAAAAAAAAAAAAAAAAAAAAAAAAAAAAAAAAAGAAATGCGGGAGCATTCAAACGCTACTGGCCTGAATCGTGAGGCCTGGCAATAAGGTTTGGGTTGCTTCAAGGCCGTGCGATATAATGCTAAGTGTAGAGGTTTCTCCCCAAGCAAAGCATTAGTATTTCCATTCCAGAGTCTCTTACAGGGGACTCATTCACTAACTTCAGACACTCAAGTCTCTGCCACCATAGGGGATGATGAGAGGAGGAAGTGGGTGGGGTGGGAGTGGGCCTTAGAAAGCACACACTGCCTAGCTGTGGCTGCCAGCACAGACACACCAATGGAGATCCCTGGCCTTGACCTCACCTCTGCCCCCATTTAAAAATTCACTTCAAAATATTTTGTTTGTTGAGTTAGTGGTCCCCTTCCTTTGCCCAGGCTTCAGGCAATCTTTTCACCACAGCCTCCATCTTGCTATGTGGCTTCAAAGGGACTTTAAACGTTGAATGTGAGTTCTCATGCACACTCACAGGGGACTGACACTTTTCATAAGGTCTGTTTGAAACACAGTTGTAAACCTACAAACTGTCCCCAAGGCCACCAACACCGAAGTGCTCAGTGAGCTATTTCCAGAGTGAGGCAGAGGCACCATTTCATAGAGAACAAGAGATAGCCCCAGCTAGGTAACAGCTTCTTGGACTGTGGTCATGCCCTTACATCAGCACAGAAAAACATAACCAGTGCTTGCACGTACTGTTTTAATAGGATGGCTTATGCTGAAATAAAAGGCGTGTGAAGAGTACTCATGGCTTTTCAGGGCTCATTTGAAATTCAGTTCCAGGAAGGTGCTATTCTGTAGCTGTGAAAGCGCTCTCTCTCTCTCTCTCTTCCTTTCTTCTCTCTCTCTCTCTCTTTCTCCCTCTCTCTTCCTTCCCTCTCTCCCTCTCTCCCTTCTCTCTCCCTCTCCCCCTTCCTTCCCTCTCTCCCTCTCCCTCTCTCTCTCCCTCTCTCTCTCTCTCTCTCCCACACACACACACACACACCATAGCACTGTACTGAATTGAGTCACCTATCTCTATAGTCCATGGTTCTAGAACATTCCAACTAAACCTCTATTTCTCAGCTGCAGAAACTTTCAAAAGTTGGTAACTCTCCTCAAGGTTCACCCCAAGTTTAGACTAGAATTAGAGGGGAAATGGACAGTTTATATTTAACCTTCTTGAAACTCCCCAAATACATCTCCCCCACTGGGGCAGAAATACCCACCAACATTTCTGCAGAACTTCTGCTTCCAGATCCCCAAGGTACTGGCAGTGCCGACCGTTAGTACCTGGTGGCCAGTCATGGTCGGCTGAAGTGGCTTCCCCACTTACGGAGATGCATAAAAAGCCATTTCCCATTTTTACCTCGGGTGTCCACAGAACAGTTAAACCACCAGGTGTACAAGTGAGACATGAGGCCAAGTTCCTCTTTCAGGAGTTGTCATTATCCTCCTAAAATCAGCTCCACACCCTTCATACCCATTCTAGACACCCTGACCACACCGGCTCATCTGTAGCTGAGTCAGTTATCCAGTCCCTGAGGAAAGCATCCATTCTGACATTGGGACACATATTATAGTTCACTGTGCGTGGGTGAATTTAAGCAGTACTCCTCTGGGACAGCAGAATGAGCAGAAAACAGGGTGGGGTCAGTCCTTGACATTCCAGCAAGGGCACCCCAGCCTTTCCTGCCTCCCAATGCCCATCTCCCATGGGCAGGCCACCAAAGAACTCTGAGCTCCTCTGGAGTGCAGCACAAGACCCTTGCTCTAGAGGGAACCACTCTAGACTGGAGCCATGGACATGCTTGTCTTGGAATGCCATCATCTGAACACAAAGGGCTTGCTGACCCCAGCCTCCTGCCGTAAGACTGCCCAACCTGTGCCGAAACAAAGCCAAAAACCCTGCTGCTCTTTCCTTTGTGAAGGCTCCAACCCACTTCTAATCAAGTAACCCTGGGGTTCCTTTTTTTTTTTTTTTTTTTTTTTTTTTTAAGTTCTGTCTTTTGTTATGATGGCCTCAGCCGTGACCTCTGCACTTGATATCCCATGCTTAGTCAAGAGACTGGAAATTTGGGAAGACAGGAGGGGTCAAGCAAGGTCAGTTCTATGACCTTGCATGAGGCATGTCTATGTCACAGGGGACTTGCTATTATAAGGTGGTTTCTGTCTAAGACAGTTCTTTCCCCTAAAAGTGGCTAGACAGCTTTGGGGACTCTGCGGAGCTCACAATGTCAATTCATTCAAGGTCAAGTCTGAATTTATGGAGAAAGAAACAAGAGGCATGGGCCCTGGAAATGAGTCCAAAGAGGCCAACGGCTCTGCGCCTCAGTGGGGCTCAGCATGAAATCCCTTGAGCAACATTGGCAGCATCTCTAACTCTTGTCAGAAAGGCATTCTGGGCCAGCAGCACCTAGTCAGACTGGGTGCATGGAGGCCAAAGACAGCGTCTCCACAGCTCTCAGAAGAGAGTGGGATGTGGGTAAGGGACTGGAGCAAAGGTCTGCCTCCATCAAAGCAAGGGTCCCGTGGCTTGGGCACAGGGGCTGTTTGGTGTCTACCTCCAGGATTCAGCCCAGGCTGGCACTACCTACCCCTCAGTGCCCTGATACCAAGTGCCCCCCAGCCTTGGCTCAGGCAGCCACATTGTGATGGAGCAGCCTCGTGCAGTGAAGAAGTCTCCAGAGCTCTGCAATGTGGTGCTCCAGGTTCTAGAACTTCCAGAGGGATCGGACTAGAAACCCCACCTCCCATGGACCCGCACTTGCAGCTGTAACAGAAAAGCAGTGTGTGTATGTGGGGGGGGGCAGTGTGGGGTGCGTGGAGAATAGATTCCTAGAGGTCAGGGATGGGTGGCAAAGAGAGGACTGGGTTCAATCAATCAGTATATATTCTATTCATGGGTGGACACATCACACTGAACCCTGGAAATATGTGCAGCTAACATGCCAATCTAAGAGTAAGTGGATATAATGGTAAAGCATGTGCAAACTGTAGGAGAGGGAGAGGGAGGAAGGGATTGATTTTTTTTTAAAAAAAAAAAGGTAGTGGGAACTGGCAACATAGCTCAGCAGGCTGCGGTACCTGCCACCAAGCCTGATGACTGGAGTTTAATCCCTAGGATCTGCATTGTAGAAAATGAAACTGAACTCCACTCACACACTATGATATATGGTACACACACACACACACACACACACCAGTAAACACATGCACACACATGCACACATATACTCGCAGACACACATGCAAACACACACTCGTGCACACACACAGGAGTGCACAAACATGCACACACACACAAACACAGGCGCATGTGCATACACGTGCACACTCGCGCACACACATGCACACACACATGCAAATGCACACACACATGCAGACACACACGTACAAAACCAGACACACAAAGCAATACAAATTGAAGGAGAGAAAAGGGTGCCTGTCACCTCTGTCATTTGCCTCTACTCTTGCTTCTTTCTCATGGAGCTGCTGGTCCTAGCAAAACTGCAAATCCAATGCAAGACTCAGCCCAAGCCCTTCCCAGGGCTCCCTCCTCTAGCAGGCACCTCCTCGACCACACATCCTCCCCACCTGCTGTAGTACAAAACAAACGTTCATGTACTGGGTACTCCAGGCATGGGGCTTACAAAAGGAACTGGCACCATGCGCCAGGCAGCTTGTCTGTGGCCCATGTGGCATGGGAACTCTGAAATGTAAGGACCTCACCACATGTGGCAGAATGAAGGCAGACACAACCCCAGCGTGGTGGCATCCCAGAGATAATACACACAGTTAAATTACTAAGTCATTATTTAGGATCAAAACACTTACACGGAAACGGCACACAGAAAACCATATAAATTACATTTAGGGTCTGCACAGGATTCTTTAAAAAAAAAAAATACTGTTTTTTGTACAACATTGCTTCCTTTTGAACATTCTAAACCCAGGAAACATTTTCCCTTGAATTCCAGAAGGTAGGCAAAAATACATACGCAGTATAATTAAAACCCTTCACAAAAATACAAAATCGTGCTGGTTTTTGTAAAGGCACTTATTTTTTAATACAAGGCACTCCCAACTATTCCTCTGGACTCCAGCAGATGGCACCACCCTACTTCTGCTTGCCTTTGGCTGTTCGTTCAGCAGTGGGCCACAGGGAGCAAGCGCTCTCTCCATCCTCAGCCAGCAGGGGGCTCACTGAGCATCTCAGCTCCAAGGCACCTCTCTGCCGCCCTCTGCGGCCATGTTTCTCCCAGTCTCTGAATCCTCCGCCCATGAAACAGGGAGTGACGATGTAGCCCGTTTCTGTGCAGGACATCCTTAACTCACTACCCATCTACCATCAGGATAAAGCAGACAGAGGTGGGGTCTCCCTGTCCTGTTTCTGAGGTGGTCATGCTGCAGGGACCCCACCCGGGGTCCCTGTTTGAAATGGCTTCCAGCCAAGCCGGGGCTGCTGCGACAGTTTTATGGGCACAGGGTGCAGGAGCTAGTATAAGATCTCTCATAGTCTCGGGTGGGCAGGCTCAAAACAGCCTGCCAGTCCCTGGGCTCTGGTGATGGGTCCCTCTTTGGGACTTCTCAGAGCCATTTTGAGGTCCCCATCTGGTCACATCAAGCCCTGAATACTCCTCAGGCTTCAAGCTGGACGTGGGCCTCGGTCACCTGGAGCGTGTCATTGTCTCCCAAGAGCTCAGTTTCTGGCACAGAACCCTCTTCCTCCTCCTCTGCTTCCTGCACGGGGCTTTGGGCCACATCTTCCGGGATGTTCTGTGTATCCTCCGTACCCTCAGAGAGTAGGGCCGCCCTGTCTGCCACAGATGTGTTAGAGGGTGCTGTGGTGACATAGCCAGTGCTGGTGGAACCGCTGCCACTGTGGTGTGAGCTCGGCTTGGGGACCATCTGAGGGGGCACCTGCTGTGGGGCCATCTGCATGGGAATCTGGACTGGGTAGAAGTTGGGCAGGTAGGCCCCGTACGCCGGTACCGGCTGGTAGCCGTTCACTGGGATGTACAGCTGTGCCGGGGGCACCAAGGGTCTGATCTGACCCTTCATGGGGATGAACTGAGGCTGTGGGAAGGGCTGGGCCTTCTGCTTGGGAGCCACATAGCGGGCATTGCTCACATTGCTTACAGGGCTAGTGCTCAGAGAGCTGGTCTGTGTGGTATTGCTGGCTCCTGAGGTCTGTGCCGAGCTATTGTAGTTGGATAGGTTGCCCCAGGACCGGAGCCGACTGTGGATGTCCTTAAAGCGGGGCCTCCGGCTAGGGAATTCATTCCAGCATTCAATCATGAGGGTATAGACCCAGGCGGGGCAGTCATCCGGGCAGGGCAGTACCTGCCGGCTACGGATCATCTCCACCACGTCCTGGTTGGAGTACCCGCAGTAGGGCTGCAGGCCGTAGCTGAAGACCTCCCAGAGGACCACACCATAGGACCAGATGTCAGAGTCGATGGAAAACTTCCCATACATGACGGCCTCGGGGGACATCCAGCGGATGGGCAGTAGTGAATTGCCCATGAGTTTGTAGTAATCTGCAGAGTATACCTCACGGAAGAGGCCCAAGTCTGAGATCCTCACATTCAGCTTGTCGTACACCAACACATTGCGTGTGGCCAGGTCCTTATGGACCACGTGGTGGCTGGACAGAAACTCCATCCCCGCGGCGATCTGCGCCACCACGTGCACGAAGTCTGGCGGCTCCAGGGCTGACTTCACTGTGCGGTCATCGTCGGTGCTGCCCATGTCAGAGTGCGGCGAGCGCATGACCAGGAACTCGTGGAGGTCACCGTGGGAGCAGTAACTGAAGATCATGCTCAAGGGTTGGTCTTTGGTCACCACGCCTAGTAGGCAGACGATGTTGGGGTGCTGCAGCCGGGCCCGGAGCATGGCCTCTTGCCGGAACTCCTCCCTCAGGGGCCCCTCGGCCTTGTCTTTCAGCGTCTTGATGGCCACCGCCTGGGTCGGTTCTCCTGGGGCGGGCCCGAACAGGTGGCCCTTGTAGACCTTGCCAAACCTGTCCTCCCCGAGTTCCTCCATGAACCTCACCGTGGACAAGCTGATCTCTTTGAGTTTGGCCTGCAGAAAGGAAAAAGTAAAATACAACAGTCAATGTGGTACCAGAGCAGAATGGCTGGGATCTTTACTGCTGGCAAGGCCTTGCTGGTCCTGTCTGCCCTGGGCTTGGGCTGCATGGCAGCCCTTTTAACACCTAGTTATGGCTCCGATGCCGTGGGGCTATCCCAATCTGAAACCCCCCAGAATTAACACAACTATATGTCCAGTCTCTCCAAAAATGTGAGTACACCTCCGTGCCCCCACCGAGGCCTGATGCCTGATGTACACACATGCCTACATCCATTCACACTCACAGCTGAGCCCGGAGCCAGCTTCCTAGAATCACCCAGGGACCCTACAGAGCTGTCTATTACACCTCTCCCAGCATGCTCCACACCACAGCAGAATGCCCACGGGGCCCTGCCCTTAATGTTCTGCCTGTTGGAATCTGGTCACTGCAGAGCCTAGCACCACGTTCTATCGAGCCTGCCTCAGCCAGTCGAAGCCTTTCCTCTGCACTAGACGATCAGTTGGATATTCCTTGGATAGAAGTGACATCCAGTGACATGGGCCCTCCCCATTCCTTCTGGATGGACAGACGCCTCTAAGGTTTGTGTGCCGACACTCCCCAAAAGCAATCCCAGCCCACAGCAAGCAGCAGGAATTTTCGGCTGAAGAGCTGAATGAGGCAACCCTGTCCCCGGCACCTCAAGATTCTTCAAAGTTACCCGAGACAGAACACTGGTCTCAAAGCTAGTCATGAGCTAGGTGTGCATGTCTGAGGCCTGGTGAGGCCATCCCCTGCTTCCCACTTGTTTCCCTGGCATCCTGATTAAAGGGATGGCAATCTTTCCTTCCTTCAAAACAAAATCAGAAAAAGGTTCCCACTCTCAAAAACGCACGGTAACCTTCAAATGGTGGAGCTATCTGAATTCTCCTTTTCTGTGTTACCCTGAGGGCAAAACCGGGGCAGCTTGCTGGGCTAGGAAGGTCCTGGGGCAGGTGGCGGGGAGGGTCAGTCTCAGGTGTGACTCCTACGGACATGCTCATTCCCATCTATTTACAGAGGCAGCTGTAGAAGCTACACTAGGGTTTCAAAGCTAAGCTACCCATCTCTTCCCCTCCTAACCCCAAGTTAAGCATGGCTGATTGTTCCTGGGTCTGCTCTCTTTTGGTTTTTACCCAGAGTTCCTCAGCTCAGTGTGTGGAGGAAATCCAGAGTCCAGTGTCATAGGTACCCTATCCCTGAGCTCAGGCTAGGGCCCAAAAAAAAAAAGGGCCTATGTATGCTTGCCTGCTGATAGCCTAGGCTTCCGCTGGGCCCTATCCGAGCTGCCTCCCTAGACCCTCCCCTCCCCAGGAGGACCTGTTTGTGTTGGCTGTTACTACATCCCTGAGCCCCGCCCCCAAGAGCTGCCTCATTAGCATATGGACTGGAGGACCTGTTTGTGCTGGCTGATGAGCGGCATCTCCATGTCCTGGCTGGGCGAGGCCATCAGCTGTCGGCGCTGTGGGGTGGAGGCTGAGGCCTTCTGTTTGTTGCGGCACATGCAGACGAGGAAGAAAAGGCAAGCGATGACCAGGGGTATCGCAATGCTGGGGACCAGGATGTACAGAATCCCCATCTTGCTGCCGTCTCGGGGACCTGGGTACCACAGAGAGGATCCATGAGCTTTTAGAAGGCATTCTCTTTTCAATTTACAAGCTCTCCACCCCGCCCCTCCCACCACCAGGTAAAGAATTCAAGTGTGACTGGCTGTTCCCCTGTTCTACTCTTTCATTCGGACCCAGAGCTCCTTGATAACCTTTCCCCTACTTAACATTTTAGTACATTTTAACAGTTTTGTATGATGCTGATACCTCTCAGGATAACAATTACCCATGCCTTTGATGTAAAAGGAATACAGATAGGCAACGGGGGCAAAGGACTTTTGACTGACAGATCCGGACCAGCAAACAAGGACCTTCATCCTTCCCGAGGAAAAGCTGAGCTGTGTCTCCATATAAGGAACTTCCACGAAGGTGCAGAGGGGCACACAAGGAGACTGAAGGATGATAGCAAGAAGGGTTAGGTGGGGGACTGACAAACCCTGGGCAGGGCACGGCCGAGGACTGGCTGTCCCTGGATGGCTTCTCACCCCAAGCACCCTAGGGAACCGTGGGTTTCTCCTTCCCCTTGAGCACCGTGAATGAGAATATTCTTGCTGGGCGGTGGTGGCGCACGCCTTTAATCCCAGCACTTGAGAGGCAGAGATAGGTGGATTTCTGAGTTCAAGGCCGGCCTGGTCTACAGAGTGAGTTCCAGGACAGCCGGGACTACACAGAAAAACCCTGTTTTGAAAACCAAAAAAAAAAAAAAAAAAAAAAAAAAAAAAAAAAAAGAATACTCTTGAAGCAGCAAGCAATGAGCACCCGTGTGGAGGAAACAAGGCCATCCAGCCCTTTCTAGTGACTGTAGATCTGAAGGAAATGACTCTGGTGTCACCTTGGGGAAGGACAAAAAAAATAAATCACCATGTCTTACACCCAGTCTTGACACCTGGTCCTGTGAAATAACATACAATAAAACAAAATGACAAACAAGAACTTCTGTTCCCCACACAGCAACTTCCCCAGAAAAAATCCAAGACTAAATGTTCCAGAAGTCAGGGGAGGCAGGGACAGAGAAGCCAGACTCTGGTCGTATTTTTATGTTTGGGGTGGGTGTGATGGTTTGTACTGCCAACCAGATACTTGGGTTGCAAGCCTCAGGAGCACCTGCGAGGGACTGTCTGTGTCAGTGGCACGCCACCTGATGGTTGTGACCCCTTTGGGGGTTGAGCGACCCTTTCACGGGGGTCACCCAAGACCACCAGAAAACACAGATTCATAACTGTGGCAAAATTACAGTTATGAAGTAGCAACAAAACTAATCTAATGGTTGGGGTCACCACAACATGGGAAACTGTACTAACGGGTTGCAGCATTAGGAAGGTTGAGAACCACCGCTCGAGATGAGGGGCTGTCTTGATTGGGATAATTGGTGTGGGAATACTATCCCCGGCCTGGGCACCCACACTGAATATAACAGAGAAGGCAAACTGAGCCCTGGCGTTTGTTTTCGGATCCCTCTCTGCTCCTGGCACACGATGGCTGCTTCAAGCTCCTGCTTCCCTGAGTTTCCTGCCGTGATCGACTAACACGGAGTTAGAAGTCAGATAAACCCACTCTTCCACCAGTTGCTTTGGCTAATTGTATGTTACCACAGCAACACGGAAGAAACTAAAGCAATGGGGAGCTTTCGCACCTCTCACCCCAGGAGTGGAAATGTGAGCCCTGCCCACACAGTAAGGCACTCATATTTTTTATCATCATCACTTGGAAGTTATCAACACAATGCATACCAGAAAAAAAATGACCGTTCTCAGGCAAAGGAGAGGCCATTACTCATAGTGACACATGTCACCAAAGGCTGTCATGCTGCTGATGGATTGGCACCAGACTTCCCCTGAGTGTTTTCAGCTATACAGAGTAACTTTTTAATTTTTAAATTTTATTTGTTTGATGTATGAGTGCTCTGTCCGCATGTACACCTGCATGCCAGAAGAGGGCATCGGATCCTATTACAGATGGTTGTGAGCCACTACGTGGTTCCTGGGAATTGAACTCGGGGCTCTGGAAGAGCAGCCACTGCTTTTAAATCTCTCCAGGCCTACAGAGTAACTATTAAGGCATACAGAAACTGTACTTTCCTAGGGCGACCTGTGAAATTATCTTAAACAGAATCACATTGTCTATATTACCCTGCTTGCTGCTGGCCTTGGAGCGGAGTAAGATATTTTGGTCTCATCAGAACACACACATCTGTGGGCCACTCTGGCTGTACCCATCCCTGGCATGCTGTCCTGGCCACCCCAGAGCCTCCTATGACACAACAGAGGTGCTTTGGTATCTGGCTATCACCAGCAATCCTTCAGGCGGTCGGTCCCTTGTGTTAATATCCCATGAGTATAGACCTTTCTGTAACCTATGACTACAGGTCCCGTAACCTATATATATTTGTCTTTAGATAGCTGCTCAGAAAAATGCCCCCTACCTGGACACCTCCATGGATCTGGGGAAATCATTGTCAAAAGCCCAGTGTGCATCTTTTGAAGACTCCACCCATTTGGATGCCTCACACCCAACACACTCAAGTCCTACTCTTTAGCATTTTCCCAGCGTGCCTTGTGGACCCACTTCTCAGCTTTACAGAGCCAAAGCATTCCCTCAGAAGTAGATTTCACTTGAATGCGATGTCACACAAGGCATGTTCCTGCAGAGGTCAGACTCCCTGGGAGCCCAGCTCCCCCAAGGCCGGTGATGGATAAATACGGCTGTGGATATGTGTGCCTCAGAGTGACAGGGCACTAAGACACAGCTGACGACTGATGTTTGAAACCAGCCACTGCACATCCTTCACCCACTCATGATATACCAGAGACACCATGGGGGATGCAGAGACCTGAAATCTATTGTCTCCAAGAAACAGGACAAGAGGCAAGGAGAATTATTTCCCACCAAGCTTAGAAATGCTGTGCCATGGTGCTGATGTGAGATCCCAGGTGCTAAACTGAATATCCAGGACCATATACACAGGGACCCGGATTGTACATGGCAGCCACCATTGAAGGTGAGATCAGGGCTACCCAGTACAGCGGTCAGACTTCTCCTAGCCTAAAACATCTATGATGACCTGCTATTACTATATTATTTAAAACAAATGATTGTGTTGGTAAGACAGGACACAAGAGCCCCCCAGTCTGCTGGCAAAACATAAACTCCCATTGCAGACAAACTCAAAAGTCAACATTTAAAATATATATAGAGAGAGAGAATACATACTACATGGGGGTATGTCACACAGTTCCACGCGTACGTTTTTATTCTGCGTAAAGCACCACGGGCCTTCCATCTGGCCCCCGGGGTTCCGGCAGTAGGCATGGCCTCCTCCCAGCTCTGGGAATTCTGTGCTGGACAGGCGATGGCTGTGGGGGTGCTGCAGAGCCCAAGGCTGACACTGGTGGCCTGATTTGGTGGTACTGGCCATCCCCCTGTAGTCAGCACCAGAGCCGTTGTAGCACTGGTGATCTGAGAGAAATAAAGAGTTAGGGACCTGAGCATCCAGGGACACTGGCAAACCTGTATGCAGAACCCTTCTGCGCTTAGGGATTTCAGAAAGGAACAACAGAGCCACCCTGCCTCCTGGCAGGAAACCTCAAAAGACCTATGGGTTTTCCATGTGACCGGAGGAGTAGCACTAGAGGGACTGAATCAAGCCCCGAGCCCACCAGTGACATGGAAGGTGCAACAGGGACACCTACGGGAAGCAAGCCTGCTGTAGATGCCACAGCCCTGAGGCCACCTATGGGACCCACCAGGCACCTACACCCCACCTATGGGACCCACCAGGCACCTACACCCCACCTATGGGACCCACCAGGCACCTATACCCCACCTATGGGACCCACCAGGCACCTACACCCCACCTATGGGACCCACCAGGCACCTACACCCCACCTATGGGACCCACCAGGCACCTACACCCAACAGCTAGGCAGAGAGGCCACCTATGGGACCCACCAGGCACCTATACCCCACCTATGGGACCCACCAGCAGCCCTGAGGCCACCTATGGGACCCACCAGGCACCTATACCCAACAGCCAGTCCGAGATGCTGATGCCAACTGCATCCTGTTCTAGAAGCAAAATGGACTGACACAAGCCACCGAGACAAATCCTGCACCCCCAGTGGCCACATTTGCTGCCCAGTGAGAGTCTGGCTCAGCCACGTGTGAGACACACTTCACCCTGACACCCGAGGAGTCAGAACCTCGCAGGTGATGTGCTTACTGTAAACTCTGTCCTAAGACACATCTAAATCTTAACTCAGGCTTTGTCCAACTTCACCGGCTTAGTAACGTTTATCATTATCATAGGAATAGAGACTGTGTGAGCCTTAGCCTCTTGCTTGGGTCACAGCATAAAATCGAAGTCAAGGTGTGGGTGTGCGCACCAGGACCAGGCCCTGACTACCCTGGTAAGGAGTTGCCCAGTACTGGAACACCCAGATGAACCCCAGAGATTGGATAGCCTTAGTCTGCAGGAAAAGCCTCAGGCCTAGGCCTCCCTGCCTGTTCTGGAAGCACCCCTGCAGCCTTCAGGGCTTTCCTCATTGCTGCTGACAGAGCCATGCTAGCCCTACAATGACCGGCCTCTGTCCACCTGCCAGGGCTCCCGGAGCTGACTAAAATCTCCAGCCCACATGCATGGGGAAGATGGGGATCCATGCGGCATTCTGCCACGGAGGGAAGATGGAGCGCATGCCTCTGTCCTGTGCAGATTCAAAGAGGCCACGCCCAGATCTCAGGCTCAGAAGAATAGAATAGTCCCTATTTTCGAGATCAGGTGTTCCATGGGCAGGCACCCAGGAAAGCTGATCGGCCCAGATTCCCTTCTCCAGGGATGCATTTTAGGGGCTCGCTGAGCTCTTGAAAGTTGTCCAGTGCTAGGAATCTTTGGGGCTGCAGGAGCCTGAAGACCATTAAACAAGCTGGGAGGCTGCCTCTGCCACTCCAATGGTCCCGACATGGATTGGAGTATGAACCAAGATCCCAGGTTCAAGGAGAAGGACCCAAACAAGGGAAGGGTCCAGCTCAGGTGAGAGCCTGGCGCAGGTTAACCACTAGAGGGCTTCCTTCCCCATGACTGTCTGTGCTGTGGGCTCTGGCAAGCGACCTGGCCCTGCTTAGGGCACAGAGACCTTAAGAAGCATAGAGGTGCGTTTGCTCAGCTCGGCACCCTCGGGACACTCACAGCGGCCCAGCCTCTCAGCGGGGATCCCGATGCGCATGCAGTTCGCAGCATCCGGGCTCTCGGGCATGGGCAGCGCTTCGCACTTGGGCAGCTGGAGCCGCATGAGGATGAGTGGATTGGAGCGGGCGATGGTGTACTCCTGGCGGCAGAGGTCATTCTCCAGCACCTCACATTCATCCCGGCACAGTTCCCGAGGCTTGGGCGCCCGGGAGCGCGCGTCACACAGAGGGAAGACGAAGTGGCAGAAGGATGGGATGGCAAACTGTGAGCACTGGTCTGACAGGTGCGTGGAGGTGCCAATCATGGTGAAGGCAGCTGCGGAAAAGAAACTTGTGAGCGTGGACAGCTCAAGCCCCGCCCCTGCCCAAGATACCCGACCTTCAATCAGTCTTTAATCTGTCCCTCGCCTCGGTCATGCTCTTACCAGACGACAAACCCTGAAGCCCCTACCCTTAGTCTTTGATCCTTTCCACTGCTTCAACGTCACCCCTACCAACGATAACTCTCACTCCGTCCTCTCCAGGCACCTCCGATGCATCTGTCTGGACTCCTGACAACCCATGACCAATCATCCCTTTCTCTGAGCCCTGACTTGGGTGCCCATCTGAGACTGTCCCACACCCCCATTATCCTATTCCAGACACACAACTTCTGAGAAACTCTGACCCACACCCTACGCACTAACAGTCACAACTCTAAGTGCCCCTGCACCTCTACGCTTTACCCAAACCACAACCTTAGCACCATCAATGGCTTGCTCTACAACCCTGACCCCCAACCCCTCACTCCTGTTTCTACCCTGAGCTCTGGACACTTCATTTCTCGACCTCATTTCAGCCTTGCCTCACCCACCTAGCACTGGGCTCCAGAACTTACCTCCTAAGGACTAGTCTGTGTGTGGATTCTACAGCCTGGGATTATACACAGCCTGATCTTGGAGGGCTTGGTACACAGCAAGAAAGAGGAGCAATCTAACTGGGGGTCTCCTAGGTATACTAGGCTCACCTTGAGAGGCCCAGGCAGACAGACCGGACGGTAAGAGGGACGTGTGTGGAGGGCTGGGAAATTAGAGTGGGCATTAGGTATCCAGTAAGAAGTGGAGAACTGAAGCAGTCAGTTTCCTTTGCCTACATACATATCCTGCAGATACGGTGAACACTGCAAAAACCCAGAGGCTGAGACCCTGGGGCATGCAGTGCCATATATAGCCAGAAGGTGGCGCTGCTGACAGTCATTTAGTTGCAGGATACAAGCCCAGTCCCCTCCCTCCCCCCCTAACCCCCCCCCTCCCAGAACTGTTGAGTCTGGGTTCCAGCCAACTCTCATTTACTGTATAAAAGAAGGATGGGATGGCAAACTGTGAGCACTGGTCTGACAGGTGCTTTCATTCAGTCCTTTGTGGGTCCATTTCTTTATCTAGAAAATGATTTGAGACTACATCGAGAGTTGAACTTTCACACAGTACCTAAAATATGGGTGGGATGTGAGTGGCCCCAGGGACTGGCTAGCCCAGGACTGGCTAGCCCCGGGGCTGGAAATCATAGGCCCCACCCTTGTATGGGCACCAGAGATCAAGGACAAGGTATCCAGGATTTGGTTTAACTAAGGAGTGAACTCCCCAGTACAGAGTTGGCAATGAAGGGGATTACTGCCAGAAAAGTCAGGCAGATTAAGGGCAAAGTCAGTATTTCCTCCAGGGAGCCAGCTCACAAGGTCACAGCTGCATTTGCAGGACCCCAAAGGTGTCATTTGAGGGCTGTTTACCCCAAATCAGCTCTAGGCAGAGAAGGTGTTTCCACATCCCCTGCCCTCATCTTTGCCTACACCCTGAATGTCACCCATTGGCTGATCTCCACACAGGACACTGCCATGCTAATGAGGTAGGCTGGCTAGCTTTAATGACAACCTGACACAAACTAAAGTCATCAGACAGAAGGAAACCTCAATTAAGGAAATGCTTCCATGAGATCAGGCTGTAGGCAAGCCTGTGGGGCATTTTCTTAATGAGTGATTGATGGGGGAGGGCCCAGCCTACTGTGAGTGGTGCCTCCCTTGGGCTGGTGGTGGCCCTGGGTACTATAAGCAGGCTGAGCAAGCCATGAGGAGCAAGCCAGTAAGCAGCATGCCTCCTGCCTCAGTTTCCCAAGTGCTTGATGCAGACCTGCACTTCCATGGCTCGCTTCATACCTTTCTTTCCAAACAGCTGTAAAGTCAAGCTGCTTGGCTAGCCCGGCTCTCTGGTCCTTTCTCTGATCTTTCCTCTGAGGATAGAGGAAGAAGTAACTGCAGATCAACCTTGTGCCTAGGTTCAGGGTTTGCCACTTAGCAGAACGTCAAAGTCATCATGGAGTCTATGGGTGGCATCCTGAAGGCAAACTCAAGGATGTTGGGCATCTGGCTAGTTCCACAGGTAATAACTATAAGTTTGTCACCAATGAATTCAAACCGAGGAGACAAATCCAAGCGTGCTGACCTATGAAAGGTGAGCGCTGTTCCCCATAACCCAGCAGCTCTTCAGAAGAGACCAGAAGAATCTTTGGCTTGGGGATGCTCCCATATTTTAAAACACATGCACACGTGTAGTGAGATCCTCAGGGAGGGAACCCAAATTTCAACACAAAATTCACTAATGTTTCACACAGGCTTCATCCACATGGTCTTAAGGTGATTTCATATCACATGCTCCATGTATTTGTGCGTGAAAGAGCTTGTGTATGCTGAACCAGCAAAGCCAGTGTAAAATGAGCTCCTCCACCGGGCCATGTTGTTTCTATGACTCAAAGCCTATCGGATTTTGCATTTGCTAAGTCACAACATGATGCATGTTTGTCACTGAACCCAAGGCTCCACTGTTGTACAGGATGACATTAAAACATGCTTCCAGTAAGAGCCTACACTGTGCAGATAGCCTTCCCACCCGCCGCTGATCCTCACCATGTAGTATACACAGCTCACGCAGGGTCTGCTGTGATCATGAACTCAGCTGAAGTTATGAGGTTATGTCAGCAATGGTGTCTTTCCACTTTGATCTTCCTTCCAGCCCAGGCCACTGCCAGGGCAGGGCTCTGAGCAGTGACTGATTCAAATACAAAGCCTGGCCAAGAGCACCACAGAAAGCCTTCAAAGAAAGAGAGGCGCTGGTACCTGTGCTCCACCCCCCCAACTCTGCTGTGTCTGGGAAGGAAGGCATCTGGCTTGGAGGTAGTGGTGGGGTACAAGACTCTAAATGATTTTCTTCCCAAAGCTTCTAATAAAAACCCCATCATGGAGCCCAGGCTGAGATACTGAAACCTCACAGCCAACTCCCAAGGAGACTGAGGAGAGAGCAGCTTCACTTCCTGTCTGAGCAGCTCCACCACAGAGACCCAGAACCAGGTCTCGGAACCCCTGGCTTTGTTCTCTGGAAGCTAAGGCCTGAGTGAGGCCTTACTCACTGCAGAATCCCTTCTGCCTGGCATCCACAATCTTTCTTCCAAGCAAGCTGGTACCAAACTGTACACATGTGGACCGGGCACAGCATACAGGTAACACTGAGATCCAGGAAATGCAGAGCAAGCTCTCAAGCACAGTGGGTGTGACCATGATGTTAGTGCCTCCGACATGCCCAGACTGGCCAGGGTGCGTGTGCGTGTGTGCGTGCGTGTGTGTGTGTGTGTGTGTGTGTGTGTGTGTGTGTGTGTGTGTGTGCATGTGTCCTGTCCCTCAGGGTTCTTGTCACTGATTCCCAGTCTGGTGGTGCTGAGATACGGGGATAACTTCGGGAACAGGGCATAGTGAATGGTTGCTAAGTGCCGTTCTTAGAATAGATTGAAGCAGTTTTCATGGGACAGGCTCTGTTCTCATAAGGTTGATGAGAAAGAACAGGTCTGCCCTGCCCCCCTACAGCACTCCCTTACAGCTTGCTTCCTGTCTTGCCCAGTGATTGCCCCTTCTCAGATGGGCTCCCACCAGGATGCCTCCCACTATGATATTGAAACTGAAGGAGCCTCAATGGGCTGGTGCCATGGAGCTTGGGATCTCAGCCTTGGAGCTGTAAGCCAAAAATCCATTTCTCTATGAGGTGTTTTAACTTTGAATATCTCATTATTGTTCTGCATAAAGGGATAACACAGTAACTTAAAACACTGGAGATATTTTAGGACAAAACACATGAGTAAGAGCAACCGCTTCTGAGAAAGATCTCTTATTTCCTAGTGTAAGAGATGTTAGCCTGACAGTTTGTGCCACTAACCGATAAAACACCAGAGTGGTGGCTGACCACCTGCACAGAAGGAGCTTGCATAGACACTTGTTGCACCCCGAGGGGGCTGTGTGCTCCTACCTGTGATTCGGTTTTCAATCTCCCCTTGCATCTGAAGGGAGTCCACATAAATAGTACGGTTCCCAATGAAGCGTGCACAAGCGATCCCTCGGTAAGGCTGGCAGAAGCCATCTTCCTGATCATCATCCCTGGAAAGACATACAAACCTCCATGAGTGACTGCTGAGGGCAAATAGTCCATGAAGAGTTTTTAATCCAGAATTTTACAAACCATCAATGTTTTTACTTTATTCTGCTTTGTTTGTTTAGTTCTGGGCCATTCTATTTAGTCGGGCTATATTCTGAACTCATTCTGTGGTATAGTCTGGCTGTGAACTCTGAGGGGCCATCTTGCTCAGCCTCCCAAGTGCTGGGATTATATCACCATACTTGATAGGCCAGCATTTCTTTTTTACTTGGTCCAAAAATCCCATCAGCATGAAAACCATCACATAGTGGCTCTCTTCATATTGCCCAACTTTGGAAGCAACCAGATGCATAGATTAGTGAGTCACAGTTCCACACAACAGGACACAAGTCAGGGAAGGATGTGGGTGCCTGCTGGAGGGACGATGAGCCCATCTGAAAAGCTCTGCACTGTGTGTGGGCTCCAACTCAGCAATGCTCCAGAAAAAGCAAAGTTCAAAGGCAATAATCAGATCCCAGACTACCAGGTGTTGAGGGGGAAGAGGATGAATCTGGAAACCTCTTGAAATGATGACATCATGCTGGGTATGTCAGCATAAACGCATAGAAGGGAAACTCAGACTGAGCCCTAATGCGTATTGCCCAATTCAGCTTGTGATAGACTGACTATACAGGCTCCATCAGTAGTAAGAGGACAGCAAGAGGGAACACTAACTTCTGGTCAGGCTGACTGCAAGCCTAACACAGATGTTTAACAACTTACTGGTCACTTTTTAATTTTAATCACTTTTTAAAAACCTGGACATCTTAACAAAGTGCCAAGCATGGACAGACTTCTTTTTTCCTTTTGAGACAGGATCTTACTGTGTAGCTCTGGCTGGAACTTGCTGTGTACATCAGGCTGGCCTCAAATTCACAGGGATAGGCCTGCTTCTGCCTCCCAGCTGCTATGCACCACCACTCTAGCCCCAGGAAGACTTCTTACAGATGAGGTGATGTGGGCACGAGGTGTTCATCCATAGGTCCCTAGCACGAGGATGTTACACATCTAACACACTTCTCACTCTTGAGCTACATCAGAGACGGCCTTTCCCCTCACATTGCCCTTATTTGTAAACCAAGATTTTTAATAATTTTAAATTATTAATTAATTTAAATAATGCATGAGGTGTGTTCCGGCACTGAAATGCTAGGGGCAGTCTTTTGGGAAGAACAAAGGCAGCACATGTGGGTGCCCTCTGCCTTCTCCATGGCAACTGAGAGACTGGCACCGCAGTGGACTAAACACAGGCCACTCTAAGATGTGGCCTAGAGTCTGCTATGTAGATAATATGGATGATGCGGAGCTCAAAAAGGCTCACAATGGTAGTCGTGATGGGAGTCCTTTTTCCACAGCCTGACCTTTCTAGAACTCACTGCTGTGATAAAATATCTGATAACAGCAGCTTAAAGAGAAAAGGGTTTATTCTGGCTCATGGTTAGAGGGTCCAGTCCATTATGCAGAGACGAAGTGATGGTGCAGGAGCTGGAGGCAACTGGATACACTGTATCTACAGTAAGATAAGAGGGATGAATGTAAATACAGTGTATCTACAGTCAGGCAAGAGGGATGAGTGTAGACACATTGTATCTACAGCCAGACAAGATCAATGAATATAGACACATTGTACCTACAGCTAGACAAGAGTGATGAATGTAGATACGTTGTATCTATAGTCAGACAAGAGTTGATGCGCTTGCTTCCATCTTCCAAGGGATAGAAGCTGTTGGCCACTTTCAAGGCCTCAGGCTCAGGTAAACCTTTCTAGAAATCCCCTCCTGGATATACCTATACAAATTTCCATGGTGATTCTAATCCCTTCAATGTCCCATTCCTTGATAATGAAAATTAGCATCTGTCTCAATGGCCTGTGGATCCATCAAAGGAGGCAACTCTATTAGGATGCAGCAGAGTTTTCAGGGCTGCTGTGTGAGGGGCACAGCAGTGGAACAGGGGGTCCATGAATGAGCTTCTGATGTGACCCTAGGCCTGTAAGTCAGGTGCATGAAAGAAAGGAACGTGTTCTCACCGCCCACAAGATTCTCAGAGGTGTGTGGAGCCTGACTAAACCCCCTGCTCTACTTGATATGGCCAGGTACAGACCAGAGCCTGGCCACACTGGAAGCTGGAAAGAGAAACAGCTACCGGGAGAGACTACAGCCAGGGAAGGAGACAGATGGCTTAGTGCTATGGGGTAATGAAATGTAACCAGTAGGAATCAGAGGCCCCAGAGAAACTGAGGCAGGGCTCTACAAATAGGTAGCAAGCCCCACAGCTGCTCCTATGGAGAAAGGCCTCCAGAGGGGGAATCCTAAGAAGACAAAAGTCACAGAAGGTCAAGGAACGATCTATATTTGAGACCAAGTATGGCTAGTGTGTGTGAAGGGAGAGGGGATCTGTTAATTAAAGGAATTGGAATATGATTCAATACTCAGACATTATAGCTATTGTCACATAACATACCTCATTTTAGGCAGCACAGACTTAAATATTAAAACACATTTTTTCCTCATTACAGGATCTAAGGAGAATTACCTTTCTTTCTATGTATATGTGTGTGGTTCTGTGTGTGAATGTGGACATAGCTTCATTCTCCATCTTGTCTGGGACCAGGGGAGTGGTCTCTGCTGTTCACTACTCCATATTCCAGACTAGCTTTGAAGACCCTCCTGTCCCCACCTTCCATCCCCACAAAAGCAACAGGTTACAAAAACACACACCACCATGTCTGCTTTTCATATGAAGGCTGGGGATTTGAACTCGGGCTCTCATGCTTGCCCAGCAAGCACTCTTACCCATACAGCCATTCCCCAGCCCCAAGAGTTACACTTCCTATTATAACAAGGTGGTTTTGAGTTGAAAATTAAGATCAGTGTCTCTCCTTCAAGCTCCACTTGCGGTCGAGTCGATCCTTTAAGGAACTGGTGGTCTAAGCTTTAACACCAAACGCTAAATCTG
Organism: Mastomys coucha; assembly: GCF_008632895.1. Lineage (NCBI taxonomy): Eukaryota > Metazoa > Chordata > Mammalia > Rodentia > Muridae > Mastomys > Mastomys coucha. The sequence continues at coordinate 57,613,367 of NW_022196913.1, forward strand.
AGAATGTTCTTTGTAATAAGACAGCTTTCTCCTCAAGTCATCTTTAGTCACTGGCTCGTCAGTGGCAATTTAAATAGTTTTTATCCTGTTATTTACCTGTAATTTGGAAACCTGTACACGAGTTAAAAATGGTCTTCTTATTAGCAGTGGGAGAGCTGTAGGAGCAGCCAATGGCATTCTGCCGGGGCACTGGGGGGTGGGGCCGGGGGAGGGGTTCACCTAACTGTGAGCCGGACACAGAGAAACAGGCACTCATTATGCGACAGAGGTCCTGGGTCTGCAGACTGGCCGGTAAAGTAGACTTGGTAATGGAGATTCTGGGGCCACAACATGCAGCTGGATAACAGGGTGGCAGCTGTGGACAAGCCTGGTGGCCAAGAAAGTCAGAAAATAAGAGGGTTCAAGACATGGCGCCAAGGACGGTGGAATACCAAGAATTAGCTTAATTTAACTGCTCAAGAGCACAGGGTACTTTCTTGAAGCAGTGTGTCATATACTCGTGTACCTAAAGGTTGACAGAGGAAACAGTGGGAAGAAGGGGCTCTAATGTAGAGGCTCTGGGCATCACCACATCTTGCCTAAGTGCTTCTAGTATGGAATATGCGGCCCCATTATACTGAACAAGAGCCACCGCTAAGTTAAAACAGCAGAAACGAAGTCAGTGTCAGGCATTCGTGACCCCCGGGCATCACCCCAGCCTGAGAGACCCTATAAGGAAGGCGGCACCATCCTTTCTTCTCTACACACATCCTCCTCAACATCAACCAAAGGCAGATGGAAGGATGACAGTAAATCCCTTAAGTACCCAGGACAACCACCTGCTTCCCATTGCACAGCAGTGGAAGCCTCGGGCTGTGGCACCAACATGTGCTCTGGAGGCAGAAAGCAGCGAGAGTGTATGAGACCAACGGTCACATTTCTGTGTGAGGACCAATAACGGCCCCCCTTCTCAAAGTCACATGACACAGGATGAACTCAGTCTCCTTTGTCGGTCACCGACCTGCTTGCCATCCACCTGCAGGACAGACCAATTGACCAAGGGCAGCCAGAGAGGCTATGTCTCTGCCAGGGAAACAGAGCCATGAAGGAGCCTCTGAGTGGGACAGACTGGTCATTCCTAGAGTACACAGAGAACTAAGGGATTATTTACTGCATTAAGTTCACCATTTTGCCTTACTTCCAGAGAAACCACTATGCAGGCTAGTCTGAGATAGTCAAAATCAATAGGAAAAACAAAGTCACAGCTACAGAAAGGCCACGCCTTTGACCTCTGTCCACAGGGATGTCATCAAAGATAGTTCTCACCCATCTTCGGCAGCCAGCAGAGACTGCAGCCAACAGCCTGAGGGGATGAGGAGCAGAGTTAAGAGATTTCAGTCAGGCCCGAGATAAGCCGAGCCCAAGCCGAGCCCAAGCGACCAGTTTATGATACAGTGACTTAAGAACAATGTACTGTATAATTAACAAGTGCAAACAGAGAGATCTTACCTGTTCTCATCGCAAAAAAATGACAATTATGTGAGATGATGCATTTGTTAATTGGCCTGATTAGGTCATCCTACAGCATATAAGTAACCAAGACATCATGCTGCATACTATAAACAGATGCAAGTTTTTGGTGCTGGGGCCTGGCCTCGGGGTACTCTGCATGCTAATATTTCTACTGTGGAGCTACGTTCTCCAACAATACACACAAATTTTAGTGTTTGTTGTAGTTATTCATTACTTTGTGTACTGTGTATCCTGAAATGAACCTAAGGCCTTGAGAATGCAGGCGAGGACTCTCTCTCTCTTTTTTTTCCCTAGCACAGAATCTCACGAAGTTGCCCAGGCTAGCCCTAAACTCATTCTGTAACCCAGGCTAGCCTTGAACTTTCAGTCCTCCTGCCTTAGCTTCGATTACAAACCTTCACTAGAAGGCCTGGCTGTACCAGTTTTCATTTGGCAACTTAAACATGAGTTGACTACCTTCAGAGTCATCTGCCAGCACAGAGTCAGATTAATCCAGCACCAAGTTAAGAGAGTAACTCACCCTATCATTCTACTTCCGCGACATCACCTCACAACAGGAAATCTCTAGGCGAATCTTAACATGTGGAAGCTACTGTGAGCTTTCTGTCTGAAAATGGGATTATAAGGACACAGGTCTCCGTTATTAGCTGTAAACACAGTATACACTGTAAACACCCCATATCCACACTGAAGTGTTTCAGGATAGATGTGAGTCTATCTGCAACAAGATGGACTGATGGATAGATGGATGGGTGGGGCACGGGAGGAAGACACAGTGAAGCCGGCAGAGAGAATGGTGAGGCCATGGTTGGGGCTGGGGGCTCACTCTAAAATGCCACCTAACATTGATTGCATGCTTAAGATACTTCAGAATAAAATGTTGGGAGGAAAATAATTTAGAACATAAAAAGCATGGCTTTTGAGAAAAAAATTCAACTGAGACTCTCTCACCCATCTACCTATGAATTCATGATTAGTCCAATCCAAACAGCATCTGTTCAAAGAAACTTCAGACAATGTTTTAAATAAAACACAATACAAAAAGCCCAAGAATTCTCCACAGAACAAGGAACTTTTTATTTCCAATTAGGTGTCGGCTACATGGCTCATTTAAGTAAAGGAACTTGCCTCCAAGCCTGACTATCTGAGTTCTAATCCCCAGGACCCACAGGATGGAAGAAGAGAACTAACTCATCCAAGTTGTCTTTTGACCTCAACAGGAGTGCTCCCACTTGTACACTAAATAAAGGTAATAAAAATTACCTGAGTGAGGGGTGGTGGTGCTGGAGAGATGGCTCAGTGGATAAGAACACTGACTGCTCTTCCAAAGGTCCTGAGTTCAAATTCCAGCAACCACGTGGTGGCTCACAACCATCCATAATGAGATCTGATGCCCTCTTCTGGAGTGTCTGAAGACAGCTACAGTGTACTTACATATAATAAATAAATAAATGAATATTACTCAGCTATTATGAATTTATGAAATTCTTTGGGAAATGGATGGATCTGGAGAATATCATCCTGAGTGAGGTCACCCAATCACAAAAGAACACACATGGTATGCATTCTCTGATAAGTGGATATTAGCCCAGAAGATCAGAATACACAAAGTATAATCCACAAACAACAAGAAACTCAAGAAGGAAGACCAAAGTGTGGTTACTTTGTTCCTTCTTAAAAGGGGGAACAAAATACCCATGGAAGGAGTTGTAAAGACTAACTATGGAGCAGAGACTGAAGGAATGATAATCCAGAGACTGCTCCACCTGGGAATCCTTCCCATATTCAGTCATCAAATCCAGATACTATTGTGGA
>NW_022196913.1:57617168-57618608 GCF_008632895.1 Mastomys coucha
GAGCTAAAGAAAGGACCCAAGGAGCTGAAGGGTTTGCAGCCCCTTAGGATGAACAACAATATGAACTACTAGTACCCTCAAAGCTCCCAGGGACTAAACCACCAACCAAGGAGTACACATGGTGGGACTAATGGCTCCAGCAGCATATGTATAGCAGAGGATGGCTAAGTAAGACATCAATGAGAGGAGAGGCCCTGGGCCCTGTGAAGGTTCTATGCCCCAGTGTAGGGGAATGCCAGGGCCAGGAAGCAGGAGAGGGTATGTTGGTAAGAAGCAGGGGGGGAGGGAGCAGGAATTTGTTTTTGTTTTTTTATTTTATTTTATTTCTTATTTTTGGAGGGGAAGCTGGGAAAGGAGATATTGTATGACATGTAAATAAAAAAAAACATCTACTAAAAATAAACAAACAAACAAACAAACAAATAAATAAATAAATAAATCTTTTTTTAAAAATTAACTTCTGGGCTGGAAAGATGGCTCAGTAGTTAAGAGCACTGACTGTTCTTCCAGAGGTCCTGAGTTCAATTCCCAGCAACCACATAGTGGCTCACAATCATCTGTAATGGGGATCTAATACCCTCTTCTGGTGTGTCTGAGGACAGTAACTGTACTCACATACATGAAATAAATAAATAAATCTTTTTTAAAAATCAATTTCTATTTGGTCAATAAACAAGATTCAAGACTTACTGAAAAATCATAAAGAAAAACTGGAAAAGAAAATTGGAGGAGTGCCACGGACCGGGGTTTCTTCAGGGAGCCCTTGTACCACGAGATGAGAGTTCTGGCCAGGTGGGCAAGGAATTCAGAGCATGATAATAGAGTCAACACAAAGAAGTGTGGGATCCGAATGTATTTCTCAAACAGCATGAGGCTTTTACAGTCATTACAAAAGAGAAATGAAAAATCTGCCCGCTCAGTAGTCGCACACCTTTAATCCCAGCACTTAGAAGGCAGAGGCATGCAGATTTCTGAGTTCAAGGCCACCCTGGTCTACAGAGTGAGTTCCAGGACAGCCTGGGCTACACAGAGAGACCCTGTCTCGAAAAACAAACAAACAAACAAACAAACAAACAAACAAAAAGCTCCTAATCCAGAACATCCAGGAAATCCAGGACACAATGAAAAGACTAAACCTAAGGATAGTAGGTATAGAAGAGAGTGAAGACTCCCAATGTAATGGGCCAGTAAATATCGTCAACAAAATTATAGAAGAAAATTTCCCTAACCTAAAGAAAGAAATGCCTATGAACATACAAGAAGCCTACAGAACTCCAAATAGACTGGACCAGAAGAGAAATTCCTCCCATCACATAATAATAAAAACACCAAATGCACTAAACAAAGAATTTCAAAAGCAGTGAGGGAAAAAGGTCAAGTAACCTATAAAGGCAGGTCTATCAGAATTACACCAGACTTCTCACCAGAGACTATGAAAGC
>NW_022196913.1:57618918-57634639 GCF_008632895.1 Mastomys coucha
ACTTTCAGCTTGTTTGTTCATGACAATGTCTTGCTGTGTACAACATAATGGTCTTGAGATCTTGCTTCACCTATCTCAGCCTGTCTATTAGTAGTATTGCTTATCTTATGTTTTTACACTACACTATGGTTTTCAGAGCAGCTTACATATTTTAAAAGTATTTAGATACCCAAAAGAAATGTAGACAATTAAATTGGGAGGAGGCTTGTAAGAGAACAACAAAGAGTAAGACTGACTGTTTTGCTTGACGTTTGTAACTCTTGTATCAAGTTACCACAGTAAGAGCCAAGATTTTAAGCTCTACTAAATATAAAACAAACAAACAAAAACACTTTATATATTTATGTTCATTTAAGAAAATATTAGTAGTGATGTATTATTTTGAAATATACAGTTAATACATTTGGAGTTATTTAAAATTTATATTGAGAAAAACGTATGTATTTTCAGTACTGCCGTAGAGAAGCATCTATATGACTGCTAAATTGATTATTGTTTTATATCAAACAACTTTTATAGTACTCACTTGTATTGTTATGATATTTTATAAATTTTAAAGAATATGACAAAAAATATATTGTAGGTATTGAAGGGGGGTCTCTGGAAGGAGTTCAGGTACAAAAGGAAAACAAGAATGTGACTTAATTCTATTTATTTAAAATATGTTTTTAAATGTTAAAAAATTCAGATAAATTGAAATCATGTAACTTTTCTCATTATAATGCTATAAAACTTTAAAAAGAAAAGTTGACTTTTCTTTTTAAAAAAGTTGGACTGAGGATAGAAGCAGGTGAGAAAGAAGAAAAGGTTCCAGGAAACATGCACCCAGGTGGCCTCAGGGTGACGAGGAATTAGGGTATGCACAAGGGGGTATCATGACTGCCCCATCAGCATGGGTGAAACGAACAAGCGTGGAAGTCCATGTACGGAAGGGAAGGGTGATGTGTCCACTTAAGCTCATGAATGGCCATTCAGCAACACTGAACATAGCAGCCCCTCCGTACCCACTGGGAATATGTCCCATGACCCTAAAGAGAGAGGAAACTGGAGTCGGCACTATGCATACTGGGTCTCTCTACCTTTCCACATGCCTGCGGTGATGTTCAATGTATAAATTAGGCATAATCAGCAACCATAACAGTCTACAGTGACAGTTATGTGAATGGGGTTTTACAGCTTGTCTCCGGCACATTCCACTCGTTCTAACAGCGCTCTTGTGATCCAGGACCAACATTAACTACAGCATGGGTTACCTGAGCACAGTATGTTATGTTGCTAGAGTCCATCCAATAACCAGATGGCCGCTGAGTACTATAAGGCAAGCAGTGTATATCGTGTGGATATTTCTGACAGAGGGATGATTTCAACCCCACCTAAGAGTTGGCTGGGTGGCATGAGAATTTATCATGCTACTTAGAATGAGGCACATCTTCAAAGTATGAACTGTTTGTGGGTTTTTCCATTTACTCTTCTCAGGCTGAGGTTGGCAAAGGGGAGCTCTGGCTAAGGGAACTACTATACTAGGTGTATTAGTCAGGGTTCCTTAGAGTCACAGAAGTTATGATAGTCTCTATGTAGTAAGGAATTTATTGCAGACTTACAGTCTGTAGTCCAACTCCCAACAATCAACTCCCAACAATGGTCGGCAGCTGCTATGAATGGAAGTCCGAGGATCCAGCAGTTGCTCAGTCCCATAAGGCAAACAATTGAAAAAGAGCGAGCTTTCCTTCTTCCTTATATAGGTCTCCAGCAAAAGGTGTGGCCCAGGTTAAAGGTGTTACCACACCCTTAACCCCAGGTGACCCCGGTTGAACTCACAGATCTTCCAGTCCCAATCTTCTAGGATTCATAGCCACTATGCCACCATACCTCCAATCCCAGACGACCTTGAACTCATAGATCTCACTATCTTAATCCTCTGGGAGTCATAGCCACTATACCTCAAGATCTCCATGCCAAGATTCAGGTCGGAAACTTGTTATGTCTCAGCCTCCAGATTAGGGCCAGGTGAGCCCTCCAATTCTGAATTGCAGTTCATTTCAGATATAGTCAAGTTGACAACCAGGAATAGTCACTACACTAGGTATAAAGATGAATGGCTTTTTGTTCTCACTATTTCTACCCTGGGGTCTTGGTGGACATGTCAGAGTGCACCACTGAATCATTGTAGGTAGTCACAGTGGAGAACCTTTGCATTCGAGGGAGTCACATACTCTGTGTCCAAGTTCAGAAAGGGGAAAAAGAGAGAGAGCCAGGTGCGATTCAGCTGCAACGGCACAGATGACACCTAAGAACGGTTTGCTAGCACACTGCGTATAATATTCATAATAAAGCTAGAGAAAATAGAGCCCTTCCCTAAGTATATCCCCATGCTAGCTGCCTCTTCAAGAAACCTAGTCTGGCTGACAATATGACTGAGAAAGGATGAGACCCAGAGAGCGCAATGTACTGTAACATCCCCAGCTAGTTCCACAAATGTGCTTCTTTCAGACATGGTTTAAAATGAAGACGAAATCAACAGTGTGAAACACTTTCTCTAAATAACAATTTACCACTTTGCCTAAGTATATGAAGAGACCAGTTTTACAGCTCTGTAAATTTACATATTTGGCATTGCCTAGTTAAATATTTGTGTATATTATAATAGTCATTAAATGGTAGGTAAAGAAATTCCAATAGGAAATACTCATAATAGCATGTATGTATGTGTTATGGTTGTAGTGCTGGGGGGGGCGGGGTGAATCCAGAGCCTCATACACGTTCCTAAGTGTTTCACCACTCTGCCACAACTCCAACAAGAATGTCTAATATAACAGTATATAACAGTGTATAATAGCACTTGGTATGATATGGAAGTGTATGAGAAAAGAATAAAGAAACATTTCAAGTTTTTAATTGACTTGTGCCTCTCTAAAGCCACCCATCCCTATCCCCACTCCCACCCCACTTTCACCCCTACCCATCCCCCATCCCCATCCCTACCCACACCCCTGAGGCTGTTTCTCTGCCTCAGTAACCCTGAGAATTAAGGGTTATTAATGAGTTGGAGTATTGCTTCTCAGCAGAACATTCCACCCATCTGCCCGGAGAGTCAGCTGCTGCTGTCTGCTCAGCTGCCCACTGCCCCGCCCCGACTCCCACTGGAATGCTCATGCTTGCGTTCATCATTTATGCTCACTGGGTCCCAGGCCAGGTGGAGATGGGAGCCGGTAAACAAGTTCTGTCTTGTTGAGAAATCTGAATGGGCCTTGTAGGAAAGGGTGATTGCCCACTCACAAAGTCAGACAATGGAAGGAGTAACTCTCCCACCAGAGAAAGAGCTGGAGAGCTACAGAGCAGAGATGGCCCTTTATGGCCAGCCTGCAGAGAAGTGATATTTTGCTGGGAAACAAAAGGCCAAATCCTAGGCTAGAATCCACTAACACTCCTCTTTAATGTGAACTTGAGAACCTGCTGCAGAGGGTGTCCTGAGGCTCCATGGGCATATCTATAAAGTACAGGGGACAGAGCCCAGTGGCAGAGGCTATGGAAGACCCTGGGTTCAACCTTTAACACCAGAAGAAAAATATGAACTGCAGATCAGTGGTGCTAGCCTGCAGAACTAGAACAACTTCCCCATCCACAAATACTCCTGTGAGAGTCTGGTGAGCATGCTTAGATATCCCATTTCGTTGCCCTGTGCAATTATGGTGGCTGAAAGCAATTAACATCTGTTTTTATGATACCATAAGTTTCCCAACTCCAATTAAATGCCTGTTCATCTGGGTTTCCAGCCAGCTTCCAGCAAACTTGGTATAGACGTGGTCATTTTAGGGCTCAAAACCCGCACTCTGACACAAGAGAAACCCTCAGGATGCCAGCCCAGTGATGGAGATGCATACTTACTGAAAATTGTGGTTTGGGCTATGCGTTGGACCTAAAGACATGAAACACAAAGACAAGTTATTGATGTGGCCAGCAGTAAACACAGGCAAGTCCAGCAGATCCTCCGAGGCCAGCTGTCCTCCAGCAGATCCTCGGAGGCCAGCTGTCCTCAGGCTTTGGACTCTCCTCCCACTCATGAGACCATACCAGTGACACCAGACATCCCAGAAAGAGAACTTCCTGGGTAGGGGCATGTGTGAGCGCTTTCCCTGTCCCTGCTCGCTCCTCATCTAAACCCCTTTTGCTCATTAGAGCTGGCTCTAACGTGAGCCCAGAGGAGAGGCCTGGGGTGCACACTACCTGGGACCTTTCCCTACTGAGTCAAAGGATAATTTACATCTGCCCTCTAATCCTGCAAGTCCCATGTGACAAACACAGAAACTCAGTGCTGTTCCTGCCCAATGGGGCCAGCTTTGCACATGAAGGATCAGTGTGCACTTGGGGCAGAACCACAGAAAAGTCATGGTGAGTCCCGGCCACTGGTGGGAGCCACAGATGGGTCCTAGGCTCTGGCCCCTGACATCTGGGGGGATGGCCATGCTCCCCAAGGGCCTGGTCTCCTGCAGTGTAATCTTGCTGGCCATTTCCCATCACACCTTGTACATCTGGAATGCTTTTCAGTGGCCTGGGTTTGCAGGCTGCTCCATCTGCATTTTCCTCTGTTAGCGGTACATAAGCTAAAGAGCTAGCTCTCATGCTCCTCGGGTGAGACCCTGGAGCAGTTTCTGGATTTTTTTTTTTTTTTTGCTGACCTGTACATGCTCAGCTAGAAATACTCAACATGTCCATCGCTCTACACCATGAATGCTATCTGCCAGCCTGGGACCTCTGCTGTTCACACTCACCGAGCCGCACATACAGAACCCCAGTAGCAGTAATGGTCTTCAGCCCGTTGGTAGCCACACACTGGTAGTAGCCCGTGTCTGTCGTGTCCAGGTCTTGGATCCGCAGCCGAGAGCCGTATTCTGTCTTCCGGATGATGACCCTCCGTGGCTCTTGCACAACCGGGGCATCGTTCTTCAGCCATCGCACGTTGGGAGGTGGGTTTCCCGCCACCTTGCAGTGAAGGATTGCCGTTTGGCCCTGGACAATGGTGATATTGTTGACTGGCTCCAGAAAGTTCAGAAAGTAGCCTGTAGGGAATGGGGGTCACAGAGAGCAAACATGGTGAGGTCAGGAGGAAGGGCCTGGGCTTCTGCATGACCATCCTGAACGAAGGTGTTCCTTTTTCTTTACATACAACACACCCTGGAACACTGCAGCGAACACTGAGTCCATAACTCAAGCCATGGCTTCGGGAGGAGCACAGCCAAGTCTGGAAGTCACTGGTCACATGACTGTTAGCACTAGGCAGTCTTGGACATGGCGTCTGTGTTTTGTTTGAGTCTGTTTTTATGACAGGTCTCACTGTGCAGTCTGGGCTGGCCTAGAACTCATCACATAGCTCATAGCTAAGGCTGGCCTCTAAGTCATGGCAATCCTCCTGCCTCAACCTCCCTGGTGGCGGGATACAGGTTTGAGTCAGCCGGCAGGTAATTCTGTTTTAGAAGACCTGATTGAATGTATGTGGCCGAGCCAGTCATGATGGTATCCTGGCTACAGCCTGGGTGAAGGATCTCTGATACACACACACACACACACACACACACACACACACACACACACGTTTGCTCTAGGTTGGGATTACAACCACACACTGCCATGTATGGTTGTGGACCCTTTTAAGCATGAAGATCTCTAACAAAACCCACGACATAACTAGGCCACCGTGTCAGTCCTTGGAAGGTGTTCTCTGGCTTCTGCCTTCTCTCTGCAAACGGATCTCTGCCACACCCACCCTTCCACCTTCCTAGCGCCCACTGCTACATCCCAGCCCATCTGTCACGAGGAGTCACACACTCGTTGACATGGAAAGTGGCAGACAGGGAATAGGGGGTCACTGCTTTGAGGGCACTTTCTCCCTTAGATTAACTTCTAAATCACTTTATTCAGTTCCTCGGAAACAGGGCTCCAGTGCAGAAAGGCCTGCAGTGGGTGCAGTCAGGGCTGAGTTCCAGTCGGCGCTCGCAGCAGGGAGGCCCAGGTTCCTACTTTAGACTTCATCTACCCAGAAGAGAGTTACGGTTTTCTTCACACAGATCTGCCTATTTTATTTTTCAGGAATCTTCCTTAGAGATGCACGGCAATTTTATTCCTGTGGCGTCTTATCCGCACAGCCAAAGGCTCATGGGAAAACTATAGGATAACAGTCTTGCACGAAGTGCACACATTTCCCATTATCATTCTTAACAGATGGCCTGAACATCACAGTATAAAACAACACAAGTTTGCTACTGCTCACATGTGAGCAGCACACAGACAGAGGTCCGGGTGTGGGTGGGGCTGGTTCTGTCCCTAGGGTCTGACTGCCAATCTTTCTGCCTTGGCTCTACACCAGAACCACCTTATTCCTAGGCTCTAGGTTCCTGTGTCTTCACCGTATCCCCTACTATAGACTCTGCTCCTTCTGCCCCTCTGTTGCAGTGGCTCTGGGTTACGTGGGGGCCATCTGTAAATCCAGGGTGATCTCCCCATCTACGATCCTTCAGCACACCTACAAAAGCCGCACGACGTACAAGGAGATGCAGTCACAGGATACAGCATTCATTTTTCCCCTCTGAGAGTTTTTTGTGCTGTCCTGTGCTCAATAGCTTCTGAGCTGTTGTCTTGGTCTTTCCGTAGCTACCAGCTCCACTGACAACAGAGCCATCTGTTGGGAACTCACGCCCCTCTCTTGACCTTTCTACTATTTGCTTTGTCCACCAGTCTGGTGGATTAAAGACCAATAAAAGCTGAAATACTGCAGCACACAGAAACCAAGGCTAGACATATCTCCACAAACAACATAAAATTTTGATGGCTGCTTTTTGCCGTACTTGACCTAGAACAGTTAAGACGTCTAGGGTACAACTGAAAGCCTTCGGTCCCCTATTTCTCCCTCCAAGGATCGACTATCCATCATTGCCGTTTGTATTACTTTATGCTTTCGGGAACTTCCTCTTGACAGGTCACCTTCTCTCGTTGCCTGCTTTCGCTCAACCTGGTTTACGTTGGTACTATTCTCTAATTACTGTGTAGTAGTCCACTATATAAATACATCGCAGCTTAATTAACTCATTTCCCAGCGGAGGAGAAGTGAGCTGTTTTCACATTGGGGCTTTGACGGGTTTACTGACCATCTGTGTTCACATCTGGCTCTGCGTGTGTTCAAGAATACCTTGGGTGTACCTGCTGTATGTGGTGGAACGAGGCCTGGGAGATGTTGTTAGTCCAAGTCTCTGCAGATGCGCCTCCTATGAACATTTCAGGGCCCCCACCACAATTATGACAACATTTGGTCTTGGGAGACCTTAAAAGTTTTATCAATTGGATGCATGTGACCAAGTGCCACGGTGCTGTCAGGTACCATCCATCAGTGCCATCAGTGGTCAGGTACATGTGACCAAGTGACCTCCCCCCCACCCCCCGCCCATTGTATGCCACCAGTGGTTTCAGAGGTCTCTGTGAGCACCAGCATCTTCCAGAATGTTTCCTGGACACGAAGCATCTTTTTTGCCTATTCATCTTCATTCTGTCCTCCCACCCCAACTTCTACAGGTAATCCCTTCTCTATTAATAACCGAGGTATAAAACACAAAATTTCCCTTCAAGCTTGTTAGCCACACAATAAATCCCTTTAATCTTCGTATATGTAGTCAGACCCAAGTGGCTTGTAATTCATTTTAGTATTTTTCTTCTACCCATGAGTCATTACAGGTGTGTCTGTTTGCGGTTGTTAATTTATTTGAGTGTATGTGTGCATGTGCACACATACCACATGTATGTGAGCAAACATCAGAAGAAAATGAAGGAGCCAGTTCTTTCTTCTTCCCCTCACGTGGGTCCCAAGGATCAAATTAATGACTTCTGGCTTGGCCACAGGCATCATGGCACAAGGAGCCATCTTACCAGCCCTAAAGGTATGCATTAGTTTTACTGGATTGTGTTGTCTTGGTTGATGTATTGTTTTCTAAAAGAAAAACAGGCTTTTAGGGACTAGGAAGATGGTTTAGGGGATAAAGATGCTTGCCATCAACCCTGATGACCTGAGTTCGATTCCTAGAACCTATGGCACAGGCACACACACACACACACACACACACACACACACACACACACACTAATTAATTAATTAAATGTAATTTAAGATATTTTAAAAACTTGCTTGAGAATCTATCAGAGCACTGGTGGCTCCTCTAGAGGTTCCAGGTTCAATTCCCAGTACCAACATGGAGGCTCACAACCATCTGTAACTCCAGTTTCAAGGGATCCAGTAACCTCTTCTGGCTTCCATGAGCATCAGGCATACAAAAGGCTCATAGACAGACATGCAGGAAAAATACCCACACATATCAAATTGGGGGAGCGGGGTAGTGGCAAAAAAAAAATCCCAAAGACAACAAATATTCCTTCTTTAAAACAGTATCTTTTCTGTGATGATAATTCTTTGGGGCCAATGAGATTCATTCTGCAGCCCAGCCTGGATTGGGTGCTTATAGTCAGACTACATATGTTAGGTGGTGATGTTTTCTCTGCAATCACAGAAGTTTGTATGTGCTCATTAAATCAAGCTTACCTGCTTGATGTTGGTGATTTTGGTAATGTTTATCAGTTGTTTCCATGAGGTATTTGCTCACTGATTCTCTGCCAAATAAATATCAGCAATTCTCCTGACTTCCATTTAATGGCTAGACACCTTGTCGCTAGGGTCATTGTACTGGCTAGTTTTGTGTGTCAACTTGACACAGGTTGGAGTTATCACAGAAGGGAGCTTCAGTTGGGGAAGTGCCTCCATGAGGTCCAGCTGTGGGGCATTTTCTCAATTGCCCCTTGTGGGTGGTGCCATCCCTGGGCTGGAAGTCTTGGGTTCTATAAGAGAGCAGGCTGAGCAAGCCAGGGGAAGCAAGCCAGTAAAGAACATTCCTCCATGACCTCTGCATCAGCTCCTGCTTCTTGACCTGCTTGAGTTCCAGTCCTGACTTCCTCTGGTGATCAACAGCCATGTGGAAGTGTAAGCTGAATAAACCCTTTCCTCCCCAACTTGCTTCTTGGTCATGATGTTGTGCAGGAACAGAAACCCTGACTAAGACAGTCATCAACCCTCAAGCTTACCATAACATCTGTTCCTTACTGTGGAGTGCATTTGTCTCGAAGAGTTTCTAATCTATCAAAGGTGCCTCAAGATACTGGTTAAAACAGCTTTACTTTCATCTGCCTAATAATTTAACATTTTTATGATATTTTGCTCTTTATGAACCTTATAAATTGTGTATAATTTTATACACAAGCTTACGAATGTTTTAATATATGAATTTTAAATGAGCCTTAATGTTTTCATTTTGCTTATTAATTCTTTTTGCATTATTTTAAAATGAATCTTTAATGACTCTCTACTTCGGCTCATAACTAGTTTGACAGTTATAGTTTCGTAATTAAACTACTTTTAATCAGCATCATGCTTCATCTGACAAAGCTTCCCAAACACAAGAACCTTTAAATGCTGGCATACAAACCCCCTTCCCTCCCAGACCTTGCTCACAAGAAGAGTCCCTGCCTCTCAGTTCTTACTCACACTCTGCTTTCAGTCAGTTGTGATCACTAGTGTTGCTTTTTATTGTCAGGGTTCCTTGACATCAGCCAAGTTTTAAACTCTTTCCTCAGCACCACTCCCTGTCTCCTTTCTTCCTCTTATGTTCAGCTCAACTCAGCCAAAGTCACATTTGTGCTTTGGGTGATAGACTGTGGTTGTATACTTATTCTTACTGTAAACGTATCTGTTACTTTGACGTTGCCAAGTAGTTTAGCTGGGTATAGAACTCTAGTTCAGCAGTGATGCTGTCTTTTGCCTCTACTAGGAATTGTTGGTTAATTCTGTCAGTTCCCATTGTTTGCTGTTCCCCTGTCTTTGCCATCCTAAGCATCTGCTCTTACAACCACACAGCTACTTTAATGTTAGCCTCTTCAGATATTAGCTCCTTTTCATTAATTCTGAAAACTCATGCATTTGTCAATGTAGTAAGATTCCCTGTCAGTGTCTCATGAAATCCTGCCTTCGTTCCTTCCCGCCGTTTCTCATTTCAGTATAGGTGTTCCTCCTATGGCTCTCTGAGGTTGTTTCTACACTGTCTAAACTGTTCTTTAACCTGTCTATCCAGTTTCTCGACTTGTGGGCATGGCTTCTAGAAGGTCTGCTTGGTTCTCTTTTGAATCCATCACTTGTTCTTCTGGTGGATTTTATTCTGTCCTATAAAGAACAAGTCCCCTGGCTTCAATGTGTACTGGCCAGCCACTAATCCTGTGCAGAGCTCTGTGAGTGTGCTTTTTAATTTTTCATTGTAAGGTGGCTTTCTTTAGAAATAGCTTGAGGATAGGATAGGATAGGAATAGCTTACTCCTCGATACGATGGTGCTATGTATTATCTTAATTCTCTGGCTTTGGATTTCCCATGAAATCCTGGCCGTAGGACTCTGACTCCCAATGGGTACCAGCTCAAGTCAGCTTGGCCTTCTTAGATGTTCCCCAGCCTGAACCAGGCCCTTCTTGGATCCTTGGCTCTCCCAGAACATCAGCTCTTAGCTTTCAGTTGAGAAGCCTGCCCAAATGCCTGAGTGGTGTAGAACCTAAGGGTTTATTTTCTGGTTTGATATTAAGACTTGAAACTCTTGGGAAAACTGAAGCAGTGTAACATAGCTGGCAGAAGATTTATCAGGTTTGACATGGTGTCATGAGTTGAATATACTTGACCCAAGGAGTGGCACTATCAGGAGTTGTGGCCTTGTTGGAGTAGGTGTGTCAGTGTGGGTGTGAGCTTTCAGATCCTCATCCTAGATGCCCGGAAATCAGAATTCTCCTAGAAGCCTTCTGATGAAGATGTAAAATCCTCAGTTGCTCCTGCACCGTGCCTGCCTGGATGCTGCCATGCTCCTACCTTGATGATAATGGACCGAATCTCTGAACCTGTAAGCCAGCCCCAATTAAATATTGTCCTTTTACGAATTGCCTTGGTCACGGTGTCTGCTCATAGCAGTAAACCCTAACTAAGACAGAAGTTGGTACCAGGACTCGGGCATTGCTGTGATAGGCCTGACCATGCTTTTGTCCAGAAGAATGTAGATTTGGGGACTTTCAATTTGGAAAGCAGTGGAATGCTTTAAATCGGGCTTAATGGGTTATCCTAGTAAGAACATGAAAGACTTTGTTGCTAAGATTGATTTGATCTGTGTAGACCTGGCCCAAGAGGGTTCATGGAGAAGAATTTCAGTATATGGCCTAGAGACTGTTTTTGTGGTATTTTGGTGAATATTGTGGCTACTTTTTGCCATTCTCTTAAGAGTCTACCTGAGTCAAAAGTAAAGAGACATATTAATTGCATTGACAAAGGAAATCTCAAAAAAGCTCAGTATAGACTTTGTTCTCTGGTTAAGTCTCATGAAGAGCATTTTGAACAAGTATAGCAAACTTAGAAAGAAAAATATACGGTTCAAATATTAAGGGGGTACCAGGAAGTGAAATGGAGTTGAATCCTATGTTCTAGGAGATAACAGATCAAGGGATTTGTAAGTAAGATCCCATCCAGCTAAGTTTAGATCCAGGCATTGATGGTATATATAACTTTAATTCTAGAAGACAAAGCCAAACAGATCTCTGAGTTCAAGGCTAACCTGGGAAGAAAGAGGTACTAGGTAAAGAAAAGCTTAAACCCAGGCATGGTGGTATATGCCTTTAATCCAAGCATTACAGGAGACAGAGCCATGCAGATCTCTGAGTTCAAGGTCAATCTACAGAGCAAGTTCTAGGAAAGCCAAGCTTAGGCAGTGAGGGAGTTGGAAAACAGAAACCTGGTAATAGAATAAGGGAGGCCATGTTCCAGCCTCAGCAAACATCAGAACACACGTGGCTCTGGCTATAGAGTGAAAAATAGAAGGGACTACTGGGACAATTGATGCTGGTTAGCTAGAGCTAAGAAATTAGTGGTCATTAAGAAGAGACCAGCACCACTGAGGTGAAATATTCTGGGAAGTGTTTTCTGAGAGCACAAAGAAGCTGTGTTCCAGAGATAACCAAGGTTGTAACTCATGCTGCAGCTCTACTTGGTAATGTTTAAGGATCCCCCAGGTGGTACTGATTTTGAAGGGATGAGGAGCAGCTGAGGCACTGTGAGAGGCCATGGAAGGCCACTGGTGAAGTTGCAGCCTCAGTTGTAGTTGATGATGGCCCAGGACTGAAGGGATCTCAAAAAGAAGTTGTGGCTTGGCACCATAAAGAGAGCCTATGAGAGGCTATTGGCGAAGCCTAGCTGCTGCAGAAGACCCCAGTGTATTGGAGATGCCATAAAGAGAGCCTATGAGAGGCTATTGGCGAAGCCTAGCTGCTGCAGAAGACCCCAGTGTATTGGAGATGCCAGTACCATGGGGCGATCACGAAGAACAGCAGCAGCAGCAGCAGATTGGATCTACCTGAGTTTAGAGTGCAACAGAGGGCAGCGCTGGAGAAGTAATGCCAGCCCTTTGGAGAAGGCTAGAAGATCATGTGTGGATCCCAGACACTGAAACACAAAACCATAACATTGATGTTACCTTGGAGACCCCAAGATGTTTGAGATGCCAGAGCCATAGGATATCTGCTGAGGAATGCTGCTAACAGGGAGTGGAACCAACGCAGGAAAAGAAGTTGGTTGCAGTCAACAAAGATCAAAACGGAGCTGGAGATCTGAAGACTGCTTTGGCATCAGCCATGGAGATGCAGAGTTTGGAGTCTGCCCAGCTGGTTCCTGTCTTGATTTGGGAACTATAGTTAAGTGAGTGGATGGATCTCAGAAGAGACTTTGACCTTTGACTTTTAACATTGTTGAGACTGCTGCAGACTATGGAGACTTTGGAAGTTGCACTAAAGGTACTTTTTGCTATGGCTAGATATGGCCCCCATAGACTCATGTGTTTCAACAAGCCTGTGGGGACCAGGGAGTGGAATGTCATGGTTTGAATATGCTTGGCCCAGGGAGTGGCACTATTAGAAGGTGTGGCCTTGTTGGAGTAGGTGTGTCACTGTGGTTGTGGGCTTTAAGACCCTCATCCTAGCTGTGTGGAAGCCAGTATTCTGTTAGCAGCCTTCAGATGAAGATATAGAACTCTCAGCTCCTCCTGTACCATGCCTGCCTGCATGCTGCCATGCTCCCACCTTGATGATAATGGACTGAACCTCTGAACCTGTAAGCCAGCCCCAATTAAATGTTGTCCTTATAAGAGTTGCTTTGGTCATGGTATCTGTCCACAACAATAAATAAAACCCTAACTAAGACACATGGAAATTCCTTTATTTTATTAAAATCTCGCTTGATTTTTATCCTGGCCCATCACTTCTCCTCAGAAGTAAACTTGTGCTTTCTAGTTCCTAGTGAATGGAAACACTGACGTACTCACTCTCGGTCTGGATCTTCTAACCCTGGGCGCTCTCCACCGTGGCATCTCCTCTCTGGAGCTGTCCCACTCTAAATATCGTGCCTTCAACATTTCTAGCTGCTCTATGGCCAGGACAGCTATGTCCTACTGATGGCTGTTTCTGAAATCCACAGACACGTCAAGTCTGCAGCATGGCAACAGGGCCACCCCATTCTTCAACACGTGCCCAGAATTCAATTCCCTTTCATGGGACTCTTGAACATGAGGACCCAGGAAGGTCGGATTGTTCTCCAAGGCTGCAAATATAGAGAGCTGCTTAGAACAGCCTCGGCCCTGGCAGACGTGGGTTGTTCCTTTTAATCCCTTCCTTTCTCTTTCTGGCTCCTGGGCATTGCTCCATTTTGCTTGTATGTTTGCCAAAGCATTTACATCGTTTCCTAATATTTTTACGAAGCACGTGCATGTCGCTGACCCGAGAGAGCTGCCAAGTTAGCTTGGCACACCATTCCTCACATCATCAATTCTCCTGAGGCCAAACCTGAAAGCTAGAGAGCAAGTTCCCTGGAGACTGTGCACCAAATCCCTCCCCCTCTGGGTGGAATTTGCAGCCATCCAGTTAACCTCTCTCTCAGCTTCATTTCTCTGACACACAAAGTATAAGGCTCGCACGGATCATTTTCCAAGCTCTCCTTTAGCTCACAGACATTCCCTTGAGCAGCTTCAAACCTCTCTAGATCAGGTTATAAAGACCTGGGCAGCACTGATGGAGAATGTCATTGAAGACTTAGCTGGTACAGTGGCGGAGAAGAACAGACATTCCCCACTTGGATTCATCCATCTGAGTTCCCCTTCTGCACTGAGACAACCCTAACTGCTCATGCGAAGAGGCTCCATCTTGACAGCGACCTGGTCAGCTCTATGCAGGGACTGAGTCCAAGCATTAAAAGGCCCCAGAGGCTAAAGGAGACTCACATCCCCAGGAGACGGCTCCCATCTGCCCAACTGCACACAGATCAATGATTAATGATTTTTATAACCCAACCAAGTGCCCAGACGGTCACCCATGTTGTCAAATGACTTAGGGACCCCCCACCCCCCTCAACCAGCTTCCTGATCAAGGCAACCTGGCGTAGGGAATGAAATAAAGAAACCTTCTGTGCCTGGGGTCACAAGGTCATAGGGTTTCCATTGGTGGGAAACAAAACAGACAATTTCCTGGAGGGACAAGTGAAAAGGAGACCCTGAGGGTCACAGGAGGGATGTAAAGCTGCCAACTTCAGAGGAAAATATTTACAGGTCAATAAACCAGCCAGAGGCCAGAGCAGGGGCCTAGGTTCAGGCTTTCCTGTGCAGTACGCCCAGACCCACTGCAGAAAGTGGGGGAAAGAGGAGGGGGATGAGAGACCCTGAGGAAAATAAGAACACAAACGATGGGTGTGGGGGGACATGAGAACGCTTAGTCAGTGAAGCGTTTGCTCTGAAAGCATGAGGCCGAGCTCCACACAAATCCCCAATAGCAGGTGTGGTGGCATGTGCTTGTAATCCGAGCACTGGCTGGTTCATGGGGCTCCCTGCCTAGCCAGCCCAGCCAAACCAGTAATATCCAGGAGAAAGCAAGAGACTGTCTTAAAAAAATAAATAAATAAAAGGTAAATGATATCTCAGGAACAAACATTGAGCTTTCCTCTGGGCTCTACATGCATATACATACATGTGCATGTGTAAACCCCACAAGTGTACCTGCATACACATGCATGTGAAAAACGTAAACAGGCTCTCGCTCTCTCACACACACATACACACACACACACACACACACACACACACACACACTCAAGAACCTGAGAGACAGAAGCAAAGATAACACTATTTACATCTTTAGGAGTGATTTCTGCCACTCAATGGTATTTTGCTAGTCTTTTTATTTATTTATGTATTCTTTCATTCTTTCGTTCAGTGTGTGTGTGTGTGTGTGTGTGTGTGTGTGTGTGTTACACAGGATTGAGTCCTAGTGCAGCCTGATGTTCCCGTGAATCACATATGTAGCTAAAAATGACATAGAATTTCTGTTCCTCCTCCTGCCTCTCTACCTCCCAGATGCTGGGATTACAAGTATAGGACCCCTTGTCCAATTTATGCAATCCTGGAGCTCAAACTCAGGACACAGTGACAGCTGGGAAACATTCTTCGCCTTAACTATAGCCTGAGTCCATTGCCCAGATCTCACTCTGAGCCCAGATCTCACTCTGAGTCCAGATCTCACTCTGAGTCCAGCCTGAGTCCACTCCCCAGATCTCACTCTGAGCCCTGCCTGAGTCCA
>NW_022196913.1:57634692-57653712 GCF_008632895.1 Mastomys coucha
AGTCCACTCCCCAGATCTCACTCTGAGCCCTGCCTGAGTCCATTGCCCAGATCTCACTCTGAGCCCAGCCTGAGTCTACTCCCCAGATGTCACTCTGAGCCCTGACTCCAGGTAGTGGCGGATGTGGTCTGCTCTGGCTTGTGATCGCTGTGTATACTTTCCAACTTCAGACAAGCAGAATGGGCTCTGAAGCAACGACCAGGGTCCTGCTAAGCAGGAGTGAAGATGGACAAGCACATCCAGGAAAAATGTCAGAAACCAGAACAATGCTACCCCCAAGGCAAGACGTGCCAAGGGATGCCAAAGCTCAGGGAGGTAAGGGCAGAACCACCTCTGAGCCTCAGAAGGGGCCACTCTTGCTGACATCTGGATTTTGAACCTCCAGAGAATGCACCTCTGCTGGGATGGGCTATGCCCCAATGTGTGCAGCTCTGTTACAAGACTCTGATCTTCATTCAGCTTTCCACATATTTGGTCCCTCAGTGTAGGGCCTAAAGAACTGAAGATGAGGAAGAAGGAATGTGGAGGGAAGACAGACCTAGAGACGCTTGACACCCACCTCCTCTTAAAGGGACAGGAGCACACTCACAGGGACAGATAGACAGACATGAACGGCCTATTGCAGGATGGAGTTGGCCCCTGCCAAGACAAAGGACTGTGGTCTATGTCTCCTGAGGTAACATCAGAAAAAGACAGGGGCTATGGTCACTCCACCCAACTGAAATCCCATTGTCCTGGGGACAATTCTGTCCACCAGGCAGGAAATGGGCAGTATCAGGGCCCAAGTCATATCCACACAGACAAGTCAGGCAACTCTTAACTGTTGACCTGGCCTCTTGGGTCTGACCTTCTGGGGAGTGTCAGTGGCCCATGGCAGTGCCAGAAACTAACCCCCAGGCTACACATTCCGTAGGGTAAACTAGCACTCGGAGGTGGTTGTAGGGAGATGCTCAGTTGGTAAGGCACCTCCTAGAGAAGCAAAAGGGCCTCATTTCTATTTCCAGAACCCACAGCTGGAATCCCTGATCTGGAGAAGTGACAAGAGACCACTTCTAGGGCTATCTGGCCAGTTTGCCTAGCCAAGCTTGCTACCTCCAGGATCCATGGGACCCTGTTTGTCAAAAGTCAAAGCGGAAAGGAGCTGATGAGGCTGACCTCCAGCCTCCGTGAGCAACTGCACACAAAAGTGTGCACACAGGTGAACGCTATGCCCAACACCCTCACACACAAAAGAAGCTACAGCTGAACATCATAGCCTATATATGAACATCATATCTGTCACGTCTGGTCTCCTTGTTCCTTTGAGCAGGTCTTTCATCGATTGTTGGCCATGGCTCTGAATATCAATCTGCATGGTTTTTGTTCACTTTTGTTCCCACCCTGAGTGCAAAGGGTCTGGCATCAAGGAGTGGTCCTAGCTCATGGCCACAAGGTTCCTGACAGTGACCTCACCTTCTTTGATGGGGGAGCTTCACTGCTAACGTGTAATGGTGAATGGTTATTCTGATGTTGGAATCGTTCCTCTGCATGGGCCTCCATGCTAGCTGAGGACAGATGGAAGACAAGAGGACAGATGGAGGACAGGTGGCACCACCTGTCCTGCCCATTTCCCAGGACATGCTGTGTTAATAAATGCTCCGTCTGGCAGGTTTGACTGAGCTTCTGCCTGGCTACTGGATATGAACCAGATGGAAACTGGTTTCAGCAGAAACGTTAAGTACTATACTGCTTACAAATGAGGCTCACAGCTCATTCCCCAAGCTTCTGTCATGAGACCTCTCATAGGCTGAATACAACTGCTTTTTGCTTTCCCAGTTAGAAAACGTAAGAATGTTCCAGTGGATGGCCCATATCAAGAAGTATATTGACAGCAATAATTAGAGGAGGTGGGTTATTTCAGGAAAGAAAGGTATTGCTTCCTCCAGGAAGTAGACCAGTTGGCCTCCCTTGTTCTGTCAATAAGGCACACCTATAACACCTATGAGGTATGCCAGATGAGCAAGGTGCCTACAGAAAACATCCAGGACACCCAGAAGCCACCACAGGAGCCACTACAAGGGGACACAGAACACTCCTTCAGATGGCAGCACAGAAGAGCATCATACCCCACCACATGGCTATTTCATTGAGAGGAATAGATATGCGGGAGAGTTGGCCATCAGCAGCCTGGGGGTAAAAAGCAGCTGTTTTTCTGTCTTACCTTTCAGAGTGGGAAGTGGGCTGTCCGGTCCATCCAGTTGTCCCAAAGTGTCAATGGCCTCCGAATCCTCCACGTCACCTGGAAGCAAGAGCACACACACATGAGACCTGGCTTTCTACCGGGGCAAATGCTGTGAGAGCAAGCTTGCCCAGCATCAGCAAATTCACTGGAAGAAGACACTGTGGCAATAACTACTGGCTTTTATAGAATCAGACTTCATGACATGATACAAAGTGATTCTTAATTTATCCGAAGAACAGCACAGACCAGTAGAACTTGGGAACGAAGCCCTCTATGTCACCAGGCAGGAGAGGAACAGGAGAGGGGAAAGAGAGAAAATGAAAGACGAAAAAGAAAGGGGAGGACTGGTTACCAAAATGAAGGATTCTGAGCTAAGGTGGATGGAAGTTCTAGGTAATTAAGAGAAAAATGCAGAACACCTCTTCCCCTCCACACACACCTTTTGTCTCCCTTATATAGCCCAGGCTAGACTCAAACTCCCTATGTAATCAAAGATGACCGTGAATGGATCCTCCTGCCTCTACTTCCCAGGTGAAAAGAGTGGTGTGTGTCACCACACTGGGCTCCTCCAGGAATTAGAACTTTCTTAAGCAGCTCACCCCTATCCCCCACATTTCCAGACCTAATAATAGGATGGTCTTACAAGTGTAAATGACCAAAATGCGTTCTTTACAAGGATAGTTGAGTACCACCTCTGATAGGACAGCCATCTACCCATAGAGCATAGAATATGCCAGTTGGAGCAGCCGCCCACTGCATTGGAACACAGAAAACAAACATAGATTTGGGCGCATCTCCATATATGGATAGTAAGGGGCTCACTGTCACTCAGTCGGGAGGCTGCACTACCAAACCACGAAGCCACAAGAAACTCTCACATGCCTGCCTCCCAATCCCCTACTGCCACCTAACCTATCACACTTCCTTCCAGCCTTCCCCCAGGAATCCAGGCTTCAACGGGGTCCTGCTGGCTGAGGGTAAGGCACGATGAAGTTTGGGGTGACTTGCACCTTCCACTCAGACCTGGATTTAAGACATCAGAAGACTGGCCAACATACCCGTCTACTAAAAGGGGGAGACCGTGGCACGTGCTATTTATACAGTGATCCTTGTGGACACTGTTGTAAGTTGGACAGGACAGGCACAAAACAGTGACTGCCTTCATCTGAAGTCCCTAGAGTTGCTAGAGTCACAGAGACAAGGGAGAATGGTGGATGGCAGGTTCTGATGTGACAGAAATGGGGAGCCAGGATTTGGTAGAGACTCAATATCAATTGAGGGAAAAGAAAATTGATGTCAGCATGACCCTGGACTCCGCTAACCCTACTGCACTGCCATCCCGAATGGTAAAAATGGCTCCTTTCACTTTATGGACTCTGAGCACAATTCAAGATGGCCCCCCTGTGAGGCTTAGAATGAGAAATGGCCCCCACAGGCTCGATGTCTGAACACTCTGTCTCCAACAGGCGGTCATGTTTAGGAAGGGTCGTGGAACCTTTCGGGGGCAGCCTAGCTGAAGGAGATAGGTCACCAGGAACAGGCAGGCTTTGAGAGTTCACAACCCTGCTCCATTTCCAGTTTGCTTCATATGCTTTCATGTTGGTGGTTAAAGATGTGACTGCTTGACTTCCTGCTCTAGCTGCCTGTTGCCACGCCTCCTGTACCCCACCTCCCTGCCGTTATAGAATCTCCTTGTGGAGTTGTGAGCCAAAATAAACTCATTCTTCCATGAGGTGTGTTTGGCCACGGTGTTTTATCACAGCAACAACAACAAAAAACTATTAAAATATCCAAGTTTATAATTTGGTATCGGGTGACTTCTGGTTAGTGTGGGAGCTGAGAGTTACCCAAACAGCCTCACTTCAGAGACTTCCTCAGAGGAGTCTCACCTGGCGAACTAAAGGTCCAGCTGGGAGAGCCAGGGATCAGGTTCTTAGCTTGTCTGACTAAGTAAACACCGCTCAGTTACTCCTAAAGGGTCTCTAAGCTGGCTCTGAGCTGGTTCGCTCATCTCTGTTTGCACGGTGGCCTCCACAACATGGGGCTTCCAAAACCCATGTCAGACTGCGGTGCCCTCAGCCTCTGTCTCCTTCCCACCTGAATGGCAGGCTTGAGTCTAACTGCTTTCATTTTCTAATTTTGTTTTCCCGTCATTCTGGGTTAAACTCACCCATACCACTTTTCATAAAATATTTACAACATGTTTTAAAATATAAAAAATATTCACTGTTGGGAACTGATGTTTTTTTTTAAGTCTCCCCCAAGCCCTACACATCCTTGGAGCAATCAGACAGACCTCTCTGGACCAAGACAGGGAACTGACCTCCAAACAGCTAGAGCCCAGCAGGTGCTGAGTTAAAGAAGAATGTCCTATAGTGCTGTCATTGAAGGCCAGGTGGGGTGGCTGGAGAACTTTATCAATTCGGTGGAACTCAGTCCCGAGAATCCATCTGTGCTGGTTTGTATATGCTAGACCCATGGAGATTAGAAGGTGTGGCCCTGTTGGGGTAGGCATGCCCTTGTTGGAGTAGATGTGTCACTGTGGGTGTGGGCCTTAAGACCCTCATCCTAGCTGCCTAGAAGTCAGGATTCTGTTAAATGTTATCCTTTATAAGAGTTGCCTTGGTCATGATGTCTGTTCACAGCAGGAAAACCCTAACTAAGATACCACACTTTAAAAAAAAAAAAAAAAAAAAATCCATTCTCAGAAGCTGATGTCCTGGGGCTACTCTGCCTATTGAACAAGCAGAACACTTATAATCCCTGTGCTGGACTAATGGAGACAGCAGTCCCTGGGGCTCACTGGCCACCCACCTTTGTCTATTTGGGGAGTTCTAGGCCAGTGAGAGACCCTGTCATAAGCATGAAGGTGGATGGTTAAGGTTTGATCACTGGCTTCCACATGGTGCACCCACAAACATGTATGCATAAGCACAGACACAATCTTTTTAAAAAGGCAAAAGCAAGAACTATGCAAGGCTGTCAACAAATGCCTGCCTCAGAATGACACTTCAGCTTTAAGTTTCAAATGGACACGTTCCACGGGCTGTCACTCAGCACTGTGTAGACATAGAGAGACCACATGGAATCAAACACACTGGCACTGTGTACACACACAATGAAAGAAGCATAAAAGTCACCGGCTGCCTAGAAATCCACAAATGATGTGAAGCAGTCAATTAAGTGGCTACCCTGAACCAAAACAACAGCCTTGTGTCCAGTGCCACCAGTGGGGAATCCAAGATTCCTCCTGGTTGACTTTGGATGGGGAGGCAGAGGCGTGTTCTGGAGTGGATGGCACCTGCAGAGTGGTAGTAGCTAACACATGAGTGCAAAGTCACGCTTGACACTCAAGGGTGGAGTGTTTTGGCCATACACTGGGGTTTGCCTCTTGTTCCTTCTGATCTCATGTGCCAAGTCAATGAGGACATCTAAGCAAACTAACATATCATCCACTGAATTGGAGAACTAGGTGAGCGATCCGGTATGCTGATACAAGTACTCCCCTCCACTCGAGACACACACACACACACACACACACACACACACACACACACACACAGCCCTGGGACTCAGACGTGAGAGGTTCAGGAGTTCTGCTTCCTCTGCAGGTACAAGCAGCCAGTATTTCAGGATATCCAGACTCTGGGGTCCTCATACGGGCAGCATCCATTTCAGTAGAACTGGGCTCACTCAAGGCACTATGGCCTCCTGAAACTGATAAGCAAAATGCGATAGGGACAGAGGTGAACTAGATGATAGGAGAAATATAATTGGGGCCCAACAGGGCCTTGTTGGCCTTAAAAAATGTCTAAGTGTAATATGGAGTAAACCTTAAATGAACACACACACAAACTACCCAGGCTCTACCTCCATGACCAAACCCGGACTGAGTCAGCCAGTGTTGTTGCTAGTTGGAACAGCTTTAATTTTTTTCTAGAGTGAATACACAACAGGTGATTCTTTCAAACTAAGACATGTCATATACAATAAAATGTGACATATTTATTGGTAGCATTTAGTAGATTTTTAAAAAATAAAAAAACATAATCACGATTAAATTTGAGAATATCCATCATGCACCCCACATCACTGCCACTGAGAAATGTTGTTCCCATTAGCAGACACCCTCATCCCAGCTCCCCCTGACCCTAGCAAGCATCACTGCTAAGCCTCTTCTATACATTCCCTACATGGGACACTACAGACAGACACAGTCATAGACCAGGTGTCCCTTCAAGCCTCCAGAAGTAAAACAGAAAAGAAAGAGGAAAGGCACCCCAAAGAGGCCCGCTGTCCTGCATGGCTGAGAAAGGCGCATATAGGATGGCTCAGCTGGCGTGTTAGAAATGTCCACACACAAACGGTGTGGCAGGGTGCACGTGGATGACACTCCAGAAGGCTCCAGGATAGAAAATGCAAGCTGACATGGTCTCACAGTGACCAAGACCGCTAGTGAAAGGTGGGTGAGGCTGGAAGCAGACATGCCCCTGTGGTGGATGAGTCCAAACACAGCCACACCCCTGCTGCAGAAGAGGTGGAAAACTGACCAGACAGGAGGCTGGGGTGCCCAGCATCTATAGCTCGGAGAACCCATGTCACCTGTCACTCTTCCTCCCCACCCTCTCCACCTCATGAGCACATAACAGACAGTATCTGCCCACAACCCAGTCGCTTTCTATCAACTCCTAACACAATGATTCACGTTATCATTTTTGCTGGCCCAGTTTAGCTGGTGGTTGGCCACAGTCCTTGTGCCAGTAACTGTTCCCACACATGCCCATCCTGAGTACAGCAGTCTCCCTTTCTTTTCAATGGTGAGTTCTGTAGTCCGGGTCACCTAGAATCAACTAGTTACAAAACTATTCCACAAACATTGCCCACTCAAACCTTTCATATATTTTTAAATCGTGAGCAGCTGTGGCTGGCGTTCTTGCACGGATCAGAAAGAAAGCATCCCCGTGTCATTGTGTCCCTGCCCTCACTTGGTGATGGAGGAATCAGTTCACCACACTGGCTGCCTCTGTAACATGCCTTATGTCACAATGCCTCCCCATTCCCTCACCATATCTTTCCATGTAGACAATGTACCATCTCATATTAGCACCAGAGGAGTTACTCCGGTACAGATGAGATAACATGCAAGAGACTCTACGCAAGATTCTACTACACTACAGTGATCGCTACAGCTGCCCACCATTATCATCAGTCATTAGCATTAACCCCTCCCTGTACCTAGTTTATAAACTGGACATTTTCACAGGTCTGCGCGTGGGAACAAGCATTCTCTACAAAAGAGCCTGATACCATCTATGGTTTCAGGCATTCCTTGGGGAGTCTCGGAAGACATCCACCTCAGATAAGGGCGATCTGTATAAGAGAGACTGTTCAGTCTTGACATCAAAAGTCCCGTGGGTTTGTGCTGTGCGAGGACTCTGTCCTCAGCCATCTGGCAAGGTTGTGGAGCATGGCCTGTGCCATAATATGAGTGGCACAGCTGGTGGCCTGTGTCCTGTTACTTGGGTGGACATAGATGGTGGCCTGTGCCCCTATTTCTTGAGTGGACATATCTGGTGGCCTGTGCCCTGTTACTTGGGTGGACATGGCTGCAAGGGTGATGTACTCATCATTCTACTCATCATTGAGACAAAATACCAAATGAGGGCAATGTAAGAGGAAAGGTTCACTTTTAGCTCTATTTGTAAGTCCAGTCCACCAGGGAGGAGGAGTATGTGGTGGCAGAGTCCTGGTCGAGCTGGCCACACTGCATCAGTTTTAGAGATGGTAAAGGATAAACATTGGTGTTCATCTTTTTATTCAGTACAGAAATCCAGGCCAGGGGATGCTGTTGTGCATCACCTCAGCTGAGAACTCTCATCCTTTGGAACTGGACATATGCTCGGTGGAAAAGAACACTCGTTCATCTTACAGAGGACCTGGGCTCAATTCCCAGCACTCACATGGTGCCTTACAACTGTCTGGGGGATCCAGCACCTTTTAATGACTTCCTCAGGCATTGGAAACACATGTGGCGTGCACGCACACATACACACACACACACACACACACACACACAGATACACACAGACAGACAGACAGACAGAACACACACACACACACACACACACAGACAGACAGACAGACAGACAGACAGACAGACAGACAGAACACACACACACACACACACACACACACACACGAGAGGATCCAACACCCTTTTCTGGCTTCTGAGGGCACCTGTACTCATCTGTACAGACTCACACACAGAGACACACACACATACACACAACCTAAGACATTTTCATTTTTCTAAAGAGTTGTGTATAATAAGCCAGGCACTGTGACTCATGTCTGTCATGCCAGCACTTTGGAGGCTAAGGCAAGGTTGCTTAGTTCCAGGCCAAACTAAGTTGCATAATGTGACCCTGTCTCTGAAGAAACCCCAAACCCAACCAAACGACATATCCATATTGCATGACAAATGCCAATGAACTGTGGGCTGGAAGGGATGGGTGTGTGGGACATGACAGTACTACTTGAAGTCTGTTACAAACTTCCTCATCATTCCGTTCTCACAGGTCACAGAGCACTGTCTGGAGCATCCTGGCTCCCAACATCTTACATTCTCTGTGGTAGCATCCCTGGAAATGCATCTAAGGATGAACCCAGTAAGCAGAACATGGCTCAGATGCATGGGTTTCTCACATTACTGATTACAGGACACTCCGACAAGAATGGTGAAACAAATTAGTCAGGGAACTGTTGAGGGTTCAGCCAGACTCTACCCTGCCTGCCTGCCTCTGGCTCAGTGGTATAGCAGTTCTCAGGCAGAAACATGTGGCATATTTTGGGGACACATTAGCAGTGAATGTCCTTTATATTGGGGACGGGACCAAATTACTATCTCTGCAATGGTAATGCTCTGCTCTCCAGAGGGAGAGGGAGCCCTGTCACCACAGAGGATGCCTGCAGCGTGTGGTTTCACACAGGGGAATGCAGTAGCTGGATACTTCTCAAACGTGTGTGAAGTTTGAATAAACGAACCCTGCCTTCCAGTCAAGTAGCCGTCTTCAGCAAGCCTTCCTTCAATGTGGCCTCTCCCATGGCGCTCTGATTGACAGCACCAATGAGAGATTCTCAGGCTCCTTTTCTCCTTGCATCTAGCTCTCATTAAGAGCAGAGACAGAACAAGGCGAGAATTTGCTAATGAAGTTCAACCTCTGCCCTTGGACTTGGATCCACAGTGCAGGTCCAGATTCTGTCTGTGCTTCTTTTCAGCGCATTTTGTTGTTCGGGCTTTTCATCTAGGAATCTCCTCACCTGGTGACCTGAGTCAGTGCATTCTCTGTGATGTAATTAGAGGCTGCCTGCAGAGGATCACTCTCACTTCAAAGCTGGCTCTGTTTAATTAGTGAAGGGTGGTTTTTTTGTTTTGTTTTGTTTTGTTTTGTTTTTTATAAGAGGTAATTTCCAAGATGTGAGAAGGGAATCTGCGCAGAGACGGGAGTGCAGAGACTTCGCGCCAGCAAGCCTCTTGGAGAGTGAGGATAGGTTTTATGATGAGCTAACTTGTGTGGAAATTCAGAAGGGAGAGAGAGCTACCTACCAACCTGTGACCTGTGGCAAAGTGATACTATTTCAATAACAAACGTAACCATCCAAGAATGTACACCGTGCTGGGAAATGCAAGAGTTAAGATCTAGAATAAGCAAGGTCCAAAGGTGGGTGGCTGGGGACTGTGTTTCCAGGAACACTTATTAAGTGTGACGCCCTGAGACTTCCCTGCCAGCTGGGAACCCACACAAGCACCGGTGGGGAGCTGTCAGTCTGTAACTGGTGAGGGTCTTAACAGTTTGTAATGTTTTATTTTCATTTTGTCTAACTCTAAGTTGGGTAAATATTAGCCTCTAGATCTATATTCCTTAAAAGGTTGCTTTACCCTGCTTTAGAAATATGATCTGAAACTCAGCCATCTGAAGATAGAATAACCAGGGTGTCTTGTCTGCTTGACGTTGGCTTTGGTCCCACTTCCACAGCAAACATACTGAACTCCCAACAAGTCCATGCACTAGCCCAAATCCCTTCAATTTTGCTTTTATAACACTTTTTCTACCGTCTACCTCTCACATCCCTGAGCCCCCAACAAAAGCCTACTGTCAGGGGTCCAGCGAGTACTTGGCTGAGGAGAGAGAGGCCCCAGGAGCTGCTGAATTGGGGCCTTTCATGAACTTTCTCTCTTCTTGATGCTCAGATTTCTGGCAGTTAGAGGCAAGGGGAATGGCCAGACATGCCTCACCAAATACTCAAGGAAGGTGTGACTCCACCCGTCACAGAGACACGGGCTCTCAGGCCTGCTTTCTGTGCCATGGCTTTCCACTCCAGAATCAGCAGGAAAAGCACCAACAGGAATGTAGGCAGACACTGCCCGCTCATGTTTCCTCACTAGGTTTTCACTGAAAAGTCTTTTGAAAATGAGAATCATTGCCATCAACTTCCCACTTTGAATCTCTGGGAAATTTTAATTAAAGGTGGAGAAAGATATTAAAAAATAATACCACACAGCCTGAAAATCAAGTAATTAAACTTGTCCCAAGGAAAGAACAATTCCTTCATTTGCTTACTAGAGTCTTAAGGCTAAGGTAACAGGTGGAGCCCTACAAGAGCCAGTTGAAGGCATCAGGCTTGGTGTAGTTTTACTAGGAATCTGTGGCCCGCCTGTTACACAGATGGTACCTCTCTGCCCAGAGTCTTCAGCCCATCAGGCTCAGAATTCTCTGACAACCACGGCCTGATTCTGAAAACTCTCCAAGGGTAAACATCTGACATTTATCACTGGTAGCATCATATATAAACATCATATCATCATCATCATCATCATCATCATCATCATCACTACCACCACCATCATTATCATCATCATCATCATCATCATCATCATCATCATCATCATCATCATCACCACCACCACCACCACCACCACCACCACCACCACCATCATCATCATCATCATCATCATCATCATCACCATCATCATTAACACCACCACCACCACCACCACCATCACCATCATCATCATCATCATCGCGGAGACAGAGTTCACTATCTCACCTTAGCTGGCCTAGAACTTGGTATGTAGACCAGCAGACCAGAATGGCCTCCAACTCACAGAGATCCACCCACCTGTGCCTCCCAAGTACTGAGATTAAAGACATGTTCCATCCCATTCAGCATCAATGACTTTTAAAAAGTTGTCCCTGTAGAGTCTGGAGAGATGGTGCACAAGCGTATGTCGCTCTCACAGGGCGAACCAAGCATGGCTCTCGGCACCCAGGTAGAGTGGCTCACAACTACCTGTAACTCGAGCTCCAGGGGGTGTAATGCCTCCTTCTGGCCTCTCCATGCCCAGGTACACGAATACATAATTAAAGAGAAAATAATTGTTCTAAGAGAGGTTCCTGTATTAATCATCATCCCAGGAAGCTACGACACAGCCTGAGTCCTGTGACCTCTCCTGCTTTCTGTTTGTGACTGAGGCAGGGTGTTCCTAAGTGACTCAGGCTAGCCTGGAACTCCTAAGCCTCCGGTTTCCACCCCCAGATGCTGAGGTTACAGGCAATGTACCACCATACCTGGCTAAGAATATTGGTTTCCACTAAGCCTGCTCCAGTCCACTCTCTGTGGTTCACAGGGGTCTTTCTTCATCTTTTGTCTCATGACATCATCTCTCCTTTCCCTGAGTATATCTCTGTGGCCGCATTTCTCCTTCTTAAAGGACACTCTTTTTTTTTAAAGATTTATTTATTATTATTATTATTATAAATAAGTACACTGTACCTGTCTTCAGACACACCAGAAGAGGGCGTCAGATCTCATTATGGATGGTTATGAGCCACCACATGGTTGCTGGGATTTGAACTCAGGACCTTCAGAAGAGCAGTCGGTGCTCTTACCCATTGAGCCATCTCGCCAGCCCCTAAAGGACACTCCTGATAAGGGAGGGCCAGTCCTGCAAGCTCATTGTAGCTTCAGCTCAGATACAGAGAGCCTATTTTTGAATCTAAGTCCAAGTTCAGAGACCCAGAGGTGAGGATCCACCAAATATTTGGTATTGACACAATTCAAGCCATAGTAGGTATTGTTATTTATCCCCAGTACATTGTTGGAGTTGAGTTCTTGGGTGCAGAAATGGCAGGGCCAAGACAAGACCCAAAGGCTTTACTAGGACAATCAAGCTCTCTATATAGCTCTGATCAAGAAAAGCAAGCCAAGGGGGAGGAGAACTCTCTGAACACAGACCATGGACACCTTATATGGAAAGAATTCACACTCTGAGTTAGCTCTGGCAAACCAGGCACTCGACTGTGCAGAGGTCAGGCCCTGACTGCTACAGTCTGAGCTTGGTTGAGAGGCGGCTTAAGACCTCCGCTTAGGGTCTGACAAAGTCTCTGGAAGGAGCTGGCCCCGACCTGACCCTGATTCACATCCCTGTGAGAAGGGCTGTTGAGATTCTAATTCTGGCTTGCATGTGAGCCACTTCACTTAGGTCCTTATTTGGATTTGCCTGGGGGAAGAGAAACAAGTGTGATTCCTGCTTGGGGGGTAGGGGCTCTCAACACCTGATCATTGTTATTCCATTTTGGGGTGGTCCTGACTTTCTCAAAAGAAGTCTTTATAATATTAATATTGGCTTCAAGTGACTTAGATGAAAGGCAGGCTTGGGTAGACCGAAAAGCCTTCCCTGTCCTGGGAAGCAGAGCAGTCCTTGCAACTGATTGTCTTACTAGCTGCCAGAACCTGCTAGGGAGAGCCACATCCCCACCCCACCTTTGGATGCTCACTTCTTACAGGAGGACGACGGTTCCAGAAAGCCCAGCACCTACCAGCTAGCAGTTAGGGCAGGGGCACCCCCAAACACTCTTTCTTGTCATTTCCAGAAGTAGCTGGGCATCACCTCTTGCCCAGTTTTGTGCTCAAATGAATTCCTTGTTCCTCTCTCCCTGCCTGACATTCCTTTTTCTCATAATATTTATAGGACTGCCACTCCACTCTGAAGAACAGTATGTCAGGCCCATGGGCACTGTGTGGAGCTCTGGCTGGCACGGCTGGCATTGCCATGTTTGGTAATAGCCCCGTTGGACACTCATGTAGTCCATGTATGCATAAATCTTCACAGCCTTCTGCACGGACTGCCTCAGTCTCCCTGCCTGCTCTTTCTCCTCTTCCCCAGTCCTCCACACAGAAAAGCAGCCCTTCTCTAGCCCTGACCCTCGGATGACTCGCTTTGACACTGAGATGCCCTCAACGCCCAAGGTGAATTTTGCAGACAGAGCTGCTCCCCACAAAGTCTTCCTCTCCACGCCTGCTCCTGGCAGCTCCTCGGCTTTCGAGACCTAATCTCCACTCCGCTCCCAGCTAAAGCCGCAGGTGCTGAAGCTCTCTCCTTGATTCCTTTCCCCTCAAATATACCAAATGCACCCCCTTCTGTAGCCTACCCCTTCGCTCTGGTAACACCAGGTTTCAAGCTACGCTATTCTCCGAAAGATTTACCAAAACTGGCTCCAAAAAGGCCGCCCCCTGGACTGACCCTCTAACCCAACCCCAATCTGTTGCCACGGCAACAGGCATCGAGTGCTAAGGGTGAAGGTCTGAAGCCAGGGTAGGAAAACACCAGCACAGGGGCACGACCCACTCACTCAGGCCCAGACAGGAGGAAGTCTCTCCAGGGGGTGTGAGAGGGTGTCCCTGGGGGATCTTGCCTGGGTAGAATCCTGAGGAAAGTTCTTCCTTTGTGAGGTGCAGGGGTGCTTGGCACATAGGTGACAGTGTACGCTATGCTGACACCTCACAACACACACTTGGAACATAGGAACCTCTGAATATATAAATATACAATGGACAAATCTTACAGAGACTCACCATACCACTTCCGTGAGCAAGGTTCTTCCTGATCCTATTCAAACACCCTCGCTCCCCTCCCCATGTCTACACACATCCTAACGACTATAGCCACCTCCCATTTCATTCCATTCCTTGCTACTTTTTTCTTTTCTTTCAGATCACTTGCCAGGGTAGCCTCAAGTTCACTAAGTTGTCAAGGACGGTGGCCCTCCCTTTACAGCATCAGCCCCTCCTTGACACTCTGAAAGTGGCGATGCATCTGCTGGGCTCCCATCTCCCCTTGGAAGCAGTAAGTGCTTCTGTGGGTTTGCTCACTGCCTAACCCAGAACCTGCTCATGTTCCACACACGCTCCTTGGATGAGTGAGTGACAGGGTGAAAGAACACAGACACCGTGCTTTGGAGGATCTTCTCACCTACATGAGAGTTAAAGCCAGAGTCCCGCACCCAGGCACATGTACACACGTGCGCACATGTGTGCACACACAGAGAGAGACAGAGACAAGGTGACGGAGAGAGACACAGAGAGAGAGAGAGAGAGTGTGTGTGTGTGTGTATGTGTGTGTGTGTGTGTGTGTGAGAGAGAGAGAGAGAGAGAGAGAGAGAGAAGGAGGAGGAGGAGGAAGAGGAGGAGGAGGAGGAGGAGGAGGAAAGGGAGAAGTAGAGGGGAGATGGAGAGACACAGAGACAGAGACACGGAGAAAGATGCTCCACAACTTGGACAGGGGATCTGGAAACCAAAAAGCCAAATTTCCTAGGGAGGGCTGGGACTTCTGCATGTTTTAGTGACAGAGGCCAGGTCTTTTTTCCTCTAGTTTTGAATCAGTCAACTTGGATGAAGACAGGGAGCAGACAGTAAGTCCACAATCTTATGCAAACAAGCTCACGATGAACCTCAAATGTATCTGCTCAATGTGGGCTGTTTGAGCCTCTGCTGGTGAGAGAAAAAGCTCACCAGGTCTCGGTCTGGTCAGGAAGGGTGGAGAGGTCACAAATTTGACACCATGGTTACTTATCACTGGCCCCTTCATCTGTGTGCCTGCCCACCAGTGATCTGTCTATTTCCTTCAGAGCGACATGAAGAGAACTAACTGCCATGAACTGTCCACTGACTTCAACAATCTGGGACATTCTCATCCTCATCTACACGATAAATAAATGAATAAGGCTGTTTGTTTGATTTTTTTTTAATTAAACCACTATCAATAAAAAAAAAAAAAAGTAGGCTGGAGAGATGGCTCAGCAGTTGAGAGCACTGACTGCTCTTCCAGAGGTCCTGAGTTCAAATGCCAGCAACCACATGGTGGCTCACAACCATCCATAATGGGATCTGACGCCCTCTTCTGGTGTGTCTGAAGACAGCTACAGTGCCAAAAAGCACCTGACCCCTAGCCATAACTTGAAGTTAGCGCTCACAGGCACACTAAGTGTGGAGTAGTGCCTATAAGCTGTGTCCCCTCCTCTTTCCAGGGGCAAAGCCACCATACCCCCACCATGCAACACTTAGTCCTTGCATCTGGCGAAGGCACTATTCACTTGTGTGCTGTCCTCTGGTCTGCAGTCCTCGTGTCCTATGTGCCCCACCTCGTTATGAGCACCAAGACCTCTCGGAAGAGTCCTCCCTTATGGCAGGCATCCACACCTCCTACTACTCAGTTACAACTGCAACTGAGTAACAAGAATGGTTACCACTTCAGACTCTTCCAGACCCCGGCTCCCACCATGGAAAGCACTGGCTGCAGGCAGAGCATGGCCAGCGCCTCAGAGGTAGATCCTCACGCTGCCAGAAACATGCTGAAGAATGACTTCCAGCACTGAGCAAGACAGGATGACCTCGCTCACCCTCTTCGATAACAAAAATATATAGAAAACAACACAAATCAACAATCTTACTTCCTCAGAACTCATCAGAGCCACAGAAGTAGAAAATCCCCAACCCAAGAGATCCCTCCTCTGCATTTCAGCAGGATAACAAGTATGAGTAGCTGGACATGGGCAGTTCCCAATACCCTTCTACCTGCCACTAGCCTCATACACAGCCATAAGGCCTAAGGTGTATCTACAGCACCCCAATGGCACTGCCTATCTCTAGATGGCTGAAGCCCAGCTCCAGTACTAGGGCGTAGCTTAAAGAGTGGGTGGCATTGGCTAAACAACAACCTTAAGGCCCAAAGCTAAAGCTCCAAACGCAGGAAAAAGATATGAGCCTGGTCCAGAATTTAAAGGAAATCTGAAGAATTTGGGGGACATAAAGAACATTCAAAGCTCTTATGTTTGTGGGATAGGAAAGACTGATATCAAGCTAAGACTATATGTATATGCTGCAAAGCCCTGGGAAAGAAGGCGGCCCACGCAGACTGGGCAACCCTCAACCCTTGCTACACCACCAGGAATTGAGACTAGAGGCTGTCTTGTCATTTGCAGGTCTCACGCAGATCCCCTGAGATTCAAGGCCTGTGAAGACCTCTGGCAAGGACTGGCTAACTAGACAGTGACACGGATTCAGATGCGGCCCTGAGGAATCCAGGCTTATAAAGAAAAAGAAAACATTTATAGCAATAGCAAACCGCTCTGAGGTCCTGCATTGCCATCCATACAGAAGCTGCGGGACTGGGGAAGCCAAGATGCTGAAAGCAGAAGATGGTGGAAAACTAAATGTCTTTAGAAAAATGGGGCCCATGAAAACCGAAAACAAGCGAAGACTAAGAGCAGGAGAAACAGTGATGAACTTTGAAGGGCACAGGGAACTCCATACCAAACTGTGGCAAAGCAGCGTCCTCAAGTAAACACAGTGTGCCGAGATGGAAGGGAAAGGGGGGATGGGGAGGGAGGAGAGCAGGCAGGGAGGGAGGGGGAGGGAACAGAGGGCACAGAAGAGAGACGAGGAGAAAGCCAATCAGAAGACACTACCACTGAGTAAGCCAAGACTTTGGGTTAAGAAAGGCTGTAATTAAGCCACTGAGCGCATTCTGTTTAAGGGTACCTCAGAAGTCACAGAGAATCCCAGCAGGCCTTTCTTCCCAGATTGGGGCTGTAACAAGGGACAGAACTAACCATAGGACACTCTGAGCTGAAGGACAGAACCTGAAACGTACCAGCTGAGACGGTGACAGTTAGAGCAGACAGAAGAAAGAGCTAGGGAACGGGTCAGGTAAAGATGATCCAGGGAGAGGGAAGGAGGAAAACAGAAGGATGAAGAAAACTCACCGCAGCCCAGGAGACTATGAGGAAGCCACCCAAACATCAGGGCACTGACTGGTGCTGGGGCCAGAGGAAACCCAGACGGCCAGGCATGCTGGTGTCTGAGTTAGGGTTTACTGCTGGGGACAGGCACCATAACCAGGGCAACTCTTAGAAAGGACAACATTTAATTGGGGCTGGCTTACAGGTTCAGAGGTTCAGTCCATTATCATCAAGGTGGGAGCATGGCAGCATTCAGGCAGATGTGAAGCTGGAGGAGCTGAGAGTTCTACATCTTCATCTGAAGGCTGCTAGGAGAAGACTGGCTTCCAGGCAGCTAGGATGAGGGTCTTAAAGCTCACACCCACACTGACACACCCATTCCAACAAGGCCACACCTTCAAATAGTGCCACTCCCTGGATCAAGTATATTCAAACCATGACAGACAGACAGCTCTCATGGTCTAAGTGCCCAGAAAGCTGAGGCTGGAGCATTGCTGTGAATGTAAATCTAGCCAGACCCGATAGCAAAAATGAAAAGAACAACTTTTTACAAAAGAAGCAATAAGCCAAGACTGACCCTTATTATGCATTCTGATATCCACATGTAAGGAACTGTGCAGGGTGAGCTAACTGTGAGCTCACAGTTAACCTATCACAAACAGGCTACTGAAAGATCAAGGAAAACAATCAGAAAAGTGTCACATCACACAAGGGACAGTGGCACCATTAGGAACTGGGTCTCCTTTGGAACCCACAGAGACAGAGCGCTGGACACGCTAGAGGACAAGATTATCCACCCAGAATTCAACACCATGCAAAACCTGTTCTTCAGAAACACAAGGGGCTGGACATTTCCAAACAAACAGAAAATCAGAAATACCTGTCTCTAGCTGCTTGCCCTCTAAGAAAGATCAAAGACCCTTCTGAGATCAAAGGCCCTGAATAAGGAAATAAAGAGCATCATTAAAAAGAACTACATTGTTGAGCTGCAGGGGCGTGGGGGGAAAGAGCCAGTTTTCTTTGGGAGTGTAGCCATGTAAAAAGGCTGCTCTGGGGTAGTGAATGCTCCTACACTGATGTGCAAATAAGCAGCACCAATTATATCCAAAGGGTTATAAAGAGAGAGATGGGGTGGGGAGAAAGGGAGGGAAGGAACAAGAAGAAAAGGACAAGAAAGAGAAAGAAAGAGAAGACAGACTGAATGAAGATATATTGGATCAGAAATTTCATATACTAATTACATTTGACTAATACTAAATATTAATTATATGTGATTATATATCAATATAATCAGTCAGCAAAAGAGACGTCTGTACTAGCAGTACAGTAGATTAGATAATCAAATTAAATGCAAGTGGTTTAAGGAAGCAAATCAAAGCACATAGTCTAGCAGAATGAATCCCCCAAAGCACCACCCAGTCACATGAGAGCTAGAGAGATTCGCTTCAGCGTCGACACACCCACCAGCTGGAAAGTTACCTCATAGAATAACCACCGTGAGAAAGCTAGAGTAGCCACCACGTGGCAGGCAAAAATCAAGTATAAGGGAAAGGGCTATTAAGGTAAAAGAGAGGTATCTCCTTAGTAAGCATGGGATCTATAAACATGTGTGGGCATAACAGCAGAGCCCCTCCAACAGAAACACGAACAGTGAAAAGCCTTGCGAAACCAGAGGGAGAAACAGATAACTCAACAGCACCAATAAAAAAAAAAAAAAAA
>NW_022196913.1:57653778-57656191 GCF_008632895.1 Mastomys coucha
GAACATCACAAGTGATCACAGCTAACACCGCAGGGACACTCCACCCCACAGCACGGACACAAACTCTTCTGCAGCCCACATGGAACACGCCTCAACATGCTAGAACCGTAAAGTGAGCTGTGGTCATAGGAATGGGCTAAAAATCATGAGATCACTTCTCCCATCAGACTGGAAGGGTGTAAAAAAAAAAAGGTACAACGGAAGAAAACCTGGGAAACTGCTCAACACACGGGAAGGAAACAGAGTATCCCAAGTAACCAGGAATGGAGGGAGAGAAGGGGGGAGGGGGAGCAGCTGAAGCAGAGCTTGGGGGGTCATTTATAGCTGCCCATCTTTGTCTATATTTAATGAGATGATTTCAACCTGATAATCTTTATTTCTTAATAATTAGAAAAATTACCTCGTTTTTAACCTTTGACCCCGTGACCCTTCCATGGGAAGAAGCAGCTGTTTGTGGCAGGGAGTTCATTAGTGCGTAAGGTAGTGCATATGGGCAAAGATGGACCATGAGCAATCGGGATAAGAGGAGACCCCATGACTGTGGCTCGTCCCCATTGGCAGACGTGCACGGCATCGGTGTTTACCAACGGAGAACTCTGTAAGAACTGAGCAGAACAGAGGACAAGGCCAGCTGCCATCGGGATAATTTCTATTAAGGGAAACATTTTCCTTTAAAAATAATGAATTAATTAATGTATATGCATTACAAGTGTTTGCCTGCATGTGTTTCTGTGTGCCACATGCGCGGGGTCGCCTGCAGAGGCCAGAAGCAGGTGCTGGATCCACAGGATTGGGTGTGGGTGCTGGGAACTGAACTGAGGCTACTTCAGAGCAGCAAGTGCTCTTTGACAGCTGAGACACCTCTCCAGCCCAGGCAGCCCTTTGCCAAGGAAAAGAAAAGTTTCTTCTTTGAATGTTTAAATAAGAAGTAACGCCGGGCACCTCACGCTGGACCTTCTCTTATGAGGCGACCTCTGCTTCTGGAAATACTACAACACGAAGTATGTGACTTTAATATCAATTGTACCAAAATGACAGGTTGCTATACTTAGGCCCCCTGTCCCACCCATGCCGTGGGACACTTTGGGGACAGCCTTGGGTCCCAGCTCCTCGGGTCCATTCTCCATGCAGCATCTCAATGCTTCAGGAATTATCAGATCATATGCCTGATTTCTGCAACATGAGTGAGGACTGCTTAGTGGCAGCGTGTAAGCGCCTGTATTTTAGAGTGGCAGGACTGTACGGTGAAGGTTGGTGATATGACAGCTATCTAAGCCGCTGCTGGTTTGTGGTGATTGTAAAAATGCATGTAGCTGCCAAGTATGTGTGTTCTTCCGTGAATGGATGTGTGTGTCGCCTCTCAACGTCTCCTTTTAAAGGAAAGGAATTCATCAACAGATCTGGCTTAGCAACTGCCAGCCGCTACTTATTTCCGATGGAAGGGGATGGGGGACTTTCAGTGAAATGCTTTACCTAACAGACTTGTAAACTCATAAATCATGGTAGCTCTATGCTTATTTCCTTTGATACATCTTTGTTCTCACAACCAGAAGCACTAAACAAATCAATCACGGCTCAGAATCATGGCTGGGTGAGGCAGGCTCTGCAGGTGGGACTTCCTCCTCAGTGCGCTTCCTGCTCGGCACATAAAGCACTTTTGCTTTTACAGCAGCCAAATGGTACCCAGGAGTCTGTTATTATTTCAAGACCATGTCTACCATGGGGGGGCCACCTGGGGTAGACAGTACACTCTTGGAGATGCAATTGTGTTCTGGCAGAGCGAGCAAACTCCCCTGGCTGCCTTTTCCCAGCATGCTGAACCTGGGCTCCCCAGCAGGAGATCCAAGGAGAAGCTTGGACCTGGGCTGACAGGCCATATGAACGAACATTCTCTACAGTGTATCTTCATGTCTCCAGCAGCCCCTTTCTACGTTCTTGGAGCATGTCTCGGCCTTTCTACACCTTCCATATTCTCCCAGAACTACTTTCCCCGA
Organism: Mastomys coucha; assembly: GCF_008632895.1. Lineage (NCBI taxonomy): Eukaryota > Metazoa > Chordata > Mammalia > Rodentia > Muridae > Mastomys > Mastomys coucha. Next base: position 57,655,773 of record NW_022196913.1, read on the forward strand.
GGTGTCTGTAACAGGCTTCAAATTGCAACTCAAGGCCCTGAGGTAACCATAAGCTAGCTGGGCATGTGCAATGGAGTTGACATTGGGGGATGGAGGTGGGGGCTCAGTTTCCTTGTCTTAGGCACCACCTGTCAGTTTCCAGGCATCAAGTTCTGTTCCCCTCAAGCTAAGCTCTGACAGCGTGAACCTAGAGAAAGTCCTGAGCCTGTCTTGGCCCAGCTTTATCTGGTAGTATGCCTGGTGAACCATGGGAATGGAGCAGAAGTGGTTTCCTACTTCCATAGGGGTAGAGGGAGTTCTGTTTGGTTTTCTGTTTCCTGCTCCAGGTTTTTCTAGGGACTCCACCTGCCGCAGGTTCTTCTAGGGACTCTGCCTTCTCCAGGTTCTTCTAGGGACTCTGCCTTCTCCAGGTTCTTCTA
>NW_022196913.1:57656514-57669885 GCF_008632895.1 Mastomys coucha
GGGACTCTGCCTTCTCCAGGTTCTTCTAGGGACTCTGCCTTCTCCAGGTTCTTCTAGGGACCCTGCCTTCTCCAGGTTCTTCTAGGGACCCTGCCTTCTCCAGGTTCTTCTAGGGACTCTGCCTTCTCCAGGTTCTTCTAGGGACCCTGCCTGCTCCAGGTTCTTCTAGGGACCCTGCCTGCTCCAGGTTCTTCTAGGGACTCTGCCTTCTCCAGGTTCTTCTAGGGACCCTGCCTGCTCCAGGTTCTTCTAGGGACTCCGCCTGCCGCAGGTTCTTCTAGGGACTCTGCCTGCTCCAACACATGTGTAATGTCTGAGATACTTTGGGTCCTTGGAGGGGAAGAGAACCCAGAACGCTACAGAATGTGTTCCATACAGAAGGTATCCCAGCATAGAGGACAAACTAGGGATGCTCTGCTACGCTAGCCTGCCTGAGCCTCAACAAAGAAGCAACTAAATACAGTCTAGTTAGACACTCATCCTGAGGCGGGGCCCCAAGATGTCCTGGTGTACTGGCTGGCTTTGTGTGTCAACTTGACACAAGCTGGAGTTATCACAGAAAGGAGCCTCCCTTGAGGAAATGCCTCCATGAGATCAAGCTGGAAGGCATTTTCTCAATTAGCGATCAAGGGTGGAAGAGCCCATTGTGGGTGCTGCCATCCCTGGGCTGGTAGTCCTGGGTTCTATCAGAAAGCAAGCTGAGTAAGCCAGGGGAAGCAAGCCAGTAAGCAGCATCCCTCCGTGGACTCTGCATCAGCTCCTGCCTCCAGGTTCCTGCCCTGTGTGAGTTCCTGTCCTGACTTCCTTTGGTGATGAACAGCAATGTGGAAGTGTGAGCTGAATAAACCCTTTGCTCCCCAACTTGGTTCTTGGTCATGATGTTTTGTGTTGGAACAGAAACCCTGACTAAGACACCTGGTGTGTCAGAAAAGCCCGGTGAGATGTCCTGTCCCTGCAGCCCGCCAGCTCCGAGCCAGGGAAGGCTCTCTGGGAAGTTCAACACAAACAAGCCGTGTCAACGACTCTTCATAGTCCTGAGGAGACCACACCACAGACTTACAGCATTTTCTTCACCTGTCCCTCCTTTCCTGATTTATTTCTCCTTTCAACTCAACTGCAAGACAAACCAGATGCCATCGACGCCCTAAACCACGGTACGCTTTTTCTTGCAGGGTTCTATCTGAAACCTCAGAGGACCACTGCCATGCTACCCCTCGAGACCAGCCTGCCCAGGGTATGGGTTTTGGCTCCTAACATGGATGGACTGCTGCTAAAGGAAAAGGTACAGTAGGCAAGACGGCTGACTAAGGCTTCTTATCTTTGTGTCCTGCCTCCCTCCTGTCACGGGAGAGGAAATGGTACATGCTGGGGCTAATGCTCTACCACAGGGATAGAGTCCAGGTGTGTACTTAATTTTTGCTCCTCTTGTGAAGCTTTTAAATGTTTTAGTTGGCCGTGTGTATGAGAGGCTGAAGCAGCACATGTGCACGGAGTAGAGCTCATGTGGTCAGAAGACAGCTTTCGGAATGGGTTCTCACTTCCCACCACAGTTCCGGGCTCGCAGAGCAAATACTTGTTCTCACTAAACCATTTAGAAAGGACCTGTTTCCTCATGTTCTGTTTTGTGGGGCTGTTTTATTTTTAGGGGGGAAGTAAAATTTACAAGTCTCAAGAAGTTCCTGAAATTGTAAGATTGGCAAGGCAAAGAGTAACTGCTGGGGTTGAGGAGTGCCCCACCCTAGCCCCACCCATCCCAGCCTTAAAGTAAGCTACTTGGTGAGTTCCAAGGATGTGGACATCTCAGGGATGCAGCTGCCCCTGACATACCCACACTCCTCTGAGTGACCCCCAATAAGCTCACTGTTCCACTAAGCTAGACTTGGATAAATAGGCTTATCAGTCAGCCTTGAGTGCCCTATCTAAGATAAACATGCATTTGTTCAGCTCCCTAGGAAAAAGTCACATGGTAGTTACTGAGCTCAACAATCAAAAAAAAAAAAAAACGGCCGGGCGGTGGTGGCGCACGCCTTTAATCCCAGCACTTGGGAGGCAGAGGCAGGCGGATTTCTGAGTTCAAGGCCAGCCTGGTCTACAGAGTGAGTTCCAGGACAGCCAGGGCAACACAGAGAAACCCTGTCTCGAAAAACCAAAAAAAAAAAAAAAAAAAAAAAAAAAAAAAAAAAAAACCGCATTGCAGAACACTCAGGAGGCAAAGGCAGGTGACTCGAGACCGACCCAGGCTCCATAGGTAGTTCCAGGCCAGCCAGGGCCATACATTGAGACCCTGTCTCAAAAGGGGATGTGGGGGTCCTGGAGAGACGGCTCTATGGTTAAGTCACCTAGGTTCTGGGTTCAGTTCCCTGAACACACAGAGCAACTCACAGTCATCTGGCACCCCCAGTTCCAGGGGACCCCATGCTTTCTTCTAGCCTCCTGTAGGCACACATAGGTAAGGCACATGTATACATGTCGGCAAAAGACACAAACATATAAAGTAAAGTTCTTGTTCCTTTAAAGCAAACCTAGAACAGGACCAGACAGATATAAACAAGGCCTACGTGAGGAAAAGAGAGAAGCAGGAGAGACCAGAAGCTCCCTGCCTTCCACAGCAGCTTCGATAGCTTCAACCCCCTCCGCCCCAGTAAAGTTCACAGCTGCATTTCCAGAGACTCATTATTTATGCTTCCATAAATGGAGACACACATGCTTCCATAAGCGCCAGCAAGCTCTAAGACAGCAAGGTACCCATAACAGGCCAAGGCTCTGTTTTTAAAATATTTACCAAAACAGATGCCAAGTCTAGCACCACATAAAGTGGATGGGCGAAGGAGCCCGAAACACTTTCATCCTGGAGGGTAAAGACATGCAGACACAAGGGCATAATGAGGGCAGGCGACAATAGGCCTCTACCTCTCTTCATGGCCAGGGAAACCCCAGCAGATGAAGGCTGGCTCCCCAGCTTCTACCCTAGCTTGAATTTTTCCATCAATGATTACTTTTGCCTATCATTCTAAGCATGGGGGCAGGTCATGGCCTATCAGGGAATCTATATCTGTCCCCATAAGACAGGTTACCAGCCTGTCATTTCTCCTTCATGGTAAATCACCTGGAGAAGGCTGCCTTCATTTTCGCCCCTTCCTTTGAGTTTAATCAGCTCCTCTTTCATTACTACATGCCTAGGCCCAGACTGGTGGTCTGTATGTCTGAGGTCTCCAACACTGTTTGCTCCAGTATACAGGTTTTTGGCTCAGACCGCTCTGAGTCGCTGTTGTCTTGTGGAAATTTGTGTGCCTGTGTAAAACTGGGGCATTAAAGTATTCCCTGTGTTGCCTAAAGTTAGTGGAACTGTGAGGCCCAGCCAGACACTCTAGGAAGCAGAGCGAGAAAGGTTCTTCCATCTAGGAAAAGTCTACCTATACAGGTGTGTCCCATAAGAAACACAACACTCCTGGGGATTTGTGTGTCCCCTTGGAACGGGTCTCCTGACTGGATGCTTCCAGAAAGAATCACCCGAGATATGGAGTTTGCAGGGCAAGTTAAAACACCTGGCTGGCTGGATGGTCACAGAGCAGGGATAATTTTTCATGGTTACGAGCTCAGGTCATCTTGTATGATGTGTCATGAGTTTGATCTCCAGCACCCACAGAAAACCCAGGTGTGGAGGACCGTACTTCCAACTCGAACACCGGAAAGAGACAGACAGATCCCTTGGGGCTCACTGGCCAAAAACCTAGGTGACTTGCTAAGTTCCAGGTCAATGAGAAACCCCATTTCAAGGAACAAGGTAGTGACACCTGAGGAAAGACAGCTGAGGTTGACTTCTAGCCTCATCTCATGTGCAAGCGCAGGCATAGACACACAATTAAATATACAACAATTACAACTGACTGGCACCCCAACTCAAGGGCAGAGGCACAGGGTGTCTGTCCTGGCTGAGGGCTGGTGGTGACTTCCACCTTAAGGTGACAGGAGCATAACAAACTCCATGGAAGACAGTGACGGAACCCTCAGACTCACAGTGACGTACACTCCAAGTCCCATTCATTCCGATTCCAGTCCTGGGAACTTTTTATGACACAAAATAATATGGGCTCACAGCCCAGACTGCAGATCTGTGAGCCGACAAATTCCGTTTGTAATAAATGAACAGGGGTGAGGTGTTCGGTTCTGAAGAGGTGGGAAACAGGCTAAGGAGATGTCTCCAAGGGTGAATGGCTTGTTTCACTGTAGAAGCCCAGTGCACCTGTGTGCCTACCTTATGCCACTGCGTCAATTGAGCTAGCATGTTTTCCAGCTATGGTCTCTTCTCGGGTCAAAGCAGCCAAGATTTTACTTTAACTTACCCGACTTAGAATCACCAGACACACTCATTCTTCAGCCTCTGACATCAGGAAGGCTCCTTGTGGCTCAGATGGGAATTGTGACTGTCTACCTAGTAGAGGGGCTTAGCGCAGCACAGGGCCACAAACTGCAGCGCCATCAGCGCTGGACTCCAACTGAGGCTGGCAGAAACAATCGAATACATAAGAACCGGGGCAGTGGCAAGCTGCAGTGCCCAGCAGCAGGCTTTCCGCAGCCAGCACATGTGAGTATATCCCGTGCGAATACATCCCATCTTGGGCAGGTGGGGGGGATCATCTTCTTGTTTGTCTCTTACTCACTCATTACCTTAGGCTTTCTCTCTCTCTGGGGTCTCCTTCCTAAGAATCCTAACCTTGTTCATGAAGCTCCATAGGCTTGGCCTCCTGACTTTAGCTCTTTCCAAGGACCTGCCTCCCGATGCTATTGCATTACGGTTCAGAATGTCAACTTAAGAGTTCAGGGAGACATGAACAGCCAACCCTCACTATGGGACAGCTGGAAAATGAACAAAGGAAGCCATATGCTCTGGCAAGAGAATGGGAATCGCCTCTCTGTTGCTGTGACAAAATACTTGTGATAATCAACCTAAAAGGAAGAAGGGGTTTTGGGGGGGGGGGCTCACGGTCTCTAGGATTTAGGTCATGGTCACTTGTCCCTGTGACTTTGGGCCTGTAGCAACATAGCATATCATGGTGGGATCTTATCCCCATCAAAACCAGAAGCAAAGAAAGAGATGGAGGGAACTGGTGTTGAAATTTTACTTAGAAGCCGTTGGCAATGTGCATGGGCATTGTATTGACCATTGTGCTGTAAAGAATGATCCCAAATAATCTCTGATTGGGTCAGAAAAGGCTGGAGCCTGTGACTGGGCAGGAGAGAGGAAGGCAGGACTTAAGATCAAGTAAGGGGTCTCAAGTAGGGACCACGAGGAGGAGAGAGGAAGGAGAGGAAGAAGATAGCCATGAGGCAGGATGGACCATGAGCAAGTGGCCAAGAGAAGCTCTCCTGAGGACACACATGGAACAGAGCAAACTGGGGCAAGACCAAGTAACACAGGGTCTGCGGCTGGGACGCAGGGTAGAATAGCTGGAACCTGCCCAGTCTAGGCTTGCAGCTTGTTAATAAAATACCAGGCTCCTGTGTCTTTTATTCAGGAGGTATGTGGTCAGAAACCACTCCCATAAAATTACTACAACAGACCAAAGTTCCACATCCCCAGTCACCCATCTTCTTCCCCAGAGGCCCCAGCTGCTCAAGGTCCACCCTTCCCATCAGCACCACAGACTGCTGGCTAAGCCCTCAACCCATTGGCCTTTTGAAAAATTCAAGATCCAAAGTAGAGCACAGCTGACTGACCCTTAACTGTCCACCAGGTGACACCACACCCTCGTGTGGTAGGAACTACAGCCGCTGTAAATGGTAGGCTATACTTCCAACCCCGCTTGTTCCATTTGTATCGTCGCTGTAATTATGCTATGTTAAAAGCGGGTTGCTTTCCGAGTGACAATTCAGTATACCTGTGACAAGTGACACTCTGAAAGTAACAACACAAACCGGTGCAGAGCCAGGATTTTTCTAGTGCTTAAAAGGTTTATAGCAGTCAAAGAATTCAAGACCCCCAAGTCACCGGCTATGCCTTTTGGGGGGGACTACACCTTTTAGGGGTAGCTCACACAGTTCTCCCCATGTCACACCCAAGGACTCTTCCAACGCCATCAAGGACCCACCAAGCGGTCTCCCTTGCTGTCTGTATCTGTTAGAATATACAGCTTCTGCTCACAGCTGTCGGAAGCTCAAAGCTGGGGAGCTGGTTTGGTGGCGTGTTTGGGCCTCTGCATGTGGAACCAAATGTCCGTGTATTACAGGAGGTAATGCCGGGAAAGCATTTGCTCGAGTAGAAGTCAAAACCACACCTGTCAATCCTGCAGGCGCTTCGGGCTTCACACTCGCTTCTCGGGAGGTGTGTGCTGACAGCTTTTGGTGTGTTTGCCTTCTAAATCCTCTCTCAGGATTGCTCTGGGCCAGGTTTGGTTTTCACTGTTGAAATAGATGCCATGGCTTGAAACCTTCTTCCTGGGAGTCATAGTCGCAGCTTCTTGAACTTCAGGAAGCTGAACTCCAATCTGAATTCCATTATCATTGAAGCCTAGGGCATGGGGGGAGGGGGGGGCTGTTAGCCTGGAAGAGTGGGGTGCGACTGGCCCTGGACTAAATCCACTTTACTGAGAGCTGCTGAGACAGAGATTATAACGGGGACGCAGTTGTGCCCTGCCAGACTCCTGCCAGGCATGAACCTGCAGAAGGTAAGAATGTCATCCCTCAAATGAGCATCCAGGTGCAGCAGGACCACACCGCAGGGACTTAGGAGAGAGCTCAGGACTGTGGTCAGGAGTGTCTGGGGAAGGGATTGGTTCTGGTACAAGCCACTGGCTCTTCCCTAGTTTGTCTTCTGAGTCCCCTCCAGCACCATCCCCCTGAGAAAAGGAGACATTAATTAACTACGTGTCGTGGTAGTCTTTGTTTTCTGAAGTTTGTCATTTGCTGCTTTGCTGAACCTATAGAGAACAGCCCGTCCCAAGGTGGCCAATTCCTAGAGACAGCAAACAATGGCTTGGGAGACACTAGCCTGTTCTCTTTATCCCAGAGAGCCAACTCCTCTGCCCTAGCCGTTTCCGGCCAGGTACTGGATGAGAAGAATTTATCAGACACAGGGAGCAGCTGGAATCATTCAAATGAGCCAATCCCAAATATGCTTTCTTTATTTATGGGACTTGCTCCTTTTTTTCCTCAAAACTACACTCAAGAGGCTGTCCCAGGTCGTCCTCCCCCCAGCATCCTCATCCACAATGCTTCCTGCATCTTGAGTCTGCATGAAGACTTCTCTTGTGACAATAATTTGCAAATCTACCTACTTCATCATCCCTGATTGAAACAAATGTTGATCGGATGTGGTAATCCACACCAATCCTAGGACCTGGTAAATGGAAGCAAGGGGCTCAGGGATTCAAAGTCAGCCTGAGCTATTTAAGCAAGACCGTACCTCAAAATAAAACTGAAAGAGAACCAGTTCAAGTGCTAGAACACGCACCTAGCAGACAGGCTCCAGAGGCCATACGTTAAAGCCATGGGTTTAATTCTCAGGAGCGCTCAAGATACAAACACATGCGCATGCACTGCATTCAAACAACAAAATGATTAATAAAGTGAAACAAAAACAAAGTCTAAAAACAAAAATCCTGGACACGCTTTAAAGGCCCCACCCAGGGTTATTTCTCTAGATGCCCTGAAAGCCCTGCCTCCCTCTTTCTCTGCTTTGCTGTGCAGTTCAGATCCCCGAACTCTTCATTTCTGCCTATACATTCCATATTACACATTACACTATATGTTAGATATTATGCCTATACATTATAACTATACAATGTCTCCATCTCTGTTTACCTGTATTCTCATCAAACACCCAGATCCAGTCTTCTGGAAGTAAAAATGGAGAGGAGAATGAGCAGGCTGAGTAAATTACTGGGTAGCAGCACCCAGACCTCACATTTGCCCGCAGGTAACCTCAAAGCAGTGCCCCTAAGCTCCTGAGCCAGGAATCCAGGGAAGAGAGCTGAGGAAGAGACCTCAGCTCTTCCTCAGAGTGGAAGGCTCCAGACGCCAACCACTCCACAGAGTTCCAGCGAGTGTGGAAATCGACACTGAATGTTATTTCCAAACACAAGGCATGGTCAGCATCTCTTGGTGGCCAGGTGTGCATGTGGGGTGTGTGTGTGTGTCCATCCTGTACTTGCATACATGTGCGGTCCATCTTTCACACTAGGGACTCATAAAAGGCACTTGGATTGGAGTGTGAACTGTGACCGTGGTCAGGAGAAACTCAGGAACCTGTTCTGCCTACAGTTCCCTTCCAGAATCCCCCTCTCCTTGGAAATGGGGAGCTGACCAAAATAAAAAAAAATAAATAAGTATCCCTCATGCTACTTTCAAGCCCAGAGGAAGGCAGCTGGAGGCTCTGCTGATGTCCAGGCTCCACTTCTCCAACTCTAAAAGCAGACAGACTCCAGATTTCAGGCCTGCCGACAGCCTGGAATTCTGGTATCAGCTGCCTTTTTCCTACCTAACTCTCCTTCATTCCAGATCTGTGCAGCTTTTCCCCACGTTACCACATCACCATTGCCCAAGTCAGTTTTGCCCACATATGCATGGACATGAGCCATCAATACATTTACTCCTGGCAAACACAACACAAAAGTAAGGGCTGGAGAGATGGCTCAGTAGTTAAGAGTGCCTGCTGCTCTTATAAAGGGCCTAAGAGTGGTTCCCAGTATCCTGTGGGTCACCCACAATCATCTGTAACTCCAACTACAGGGCATCTGCTGCCCTCTTCTGGCTTCGACAGGTACTTGCACTTGAGTACATGTCCCTTTAAGGTGAATTCATAGAGAAGGAAATGGAACAAACTTTAGCAACACTGGCTTCCCACAGTTTGCATCCCTCACACCCCTGGAGTACGAGCCCTACAAATTACAGCTGACGGTGCTTTGACAGACCTAAATTTTCACTCTACAGAACTCCTGCTTTTCTGAATGACTTTAATGATCTCAGTCACAGAGGGCTCATTACATATATAAGCTGTTTAGTTGGTACCCTGGGTCTTCTAGGATGTTAGCGCTCAGCTGGGGAAGGTCTGCCATTGGAACAGCATTCAGAACACACAGGGTACAAGAAGCCAAGCAAAGACTCAGTTGGAGACTAAGATACAAGCACACAAGGAAAGGTCATGGTAGAGACTGTAAACCGGCCAGAAAATGAGCTATTCTTAATATATAAATGTAAATAGTGAACTGATCAGGTGGCTGAATTTATTTACCTTATGCTAATCCCCAATAACTTCACAAATAAACCAAAATTTATTTAAGGGTGCACCTCAACAGCTGAGCAGTTAAATGATGTATCTTAAACTTCTATGCTACCTCCCAGCCCCATCCCATGATACTCGCATATTATTATTAATCTGGTTCTTTGGACTCCCTTCTTTATTAATCCAATTCCTCCATCCTCTCCATGGATCTGCTCTCCTCCTCTCCTCCCTCTCGATAGCCCATGTGCCACCTAGTCTCTACTCTGCCCTGCCATTGGGTGATCGGCATTTATTGACAAGGCACAGGATAAATGGTAAGAATTGTTTACACAGACTTGATACAGGAAGGTTTTGATACAGGAAGCATTATCAAAGATAAGCAGCCAGATCATTCATATTCAGACAGGAAATGCGACCACTTCCAGTGTCCTCACTACTTGATGCTCTATGGCTTCTGTATGTCATCTCCTGTCTCTAACTAACAGGACTCCCTGTCTGGAAGGTGGGGCATGTGTACAGAATGTTCTTCTAGATTGCTGTTAGATTGTAAAATGGAAACTCAGCCAACTTGAGACCTGCAAAGTGAGGCTGGGAGTTGGCTCAGTAGTAGAGAGAAATTGCTGTAGAGTGCACAAGTGCCTGGGTTCAATCCTCATTGAAAATACCCCCCCCTACACACACACACACACACACACACACACACACACATACACACACACAATGTGCCTGTTGTAACTTTGACTTTTGGCATGAATAATCAAAGATGAGCTAATGCATGGACTACAGGAACATGTGTGCAGATAGGGTGTAACCACTGGCATTTGTGTTACTGTGAGACGGGGTCTCTCTGTGTAGCCACGGCTGCCCTGGAACTCATGTAGACTGCACTGGCTTCAAACTCAGCCTCCTCAGTGCTGGGATTAAGGTGTGCACCACCACACCCTGTTACGCTGGCATTTTATTCAAAGGATTTGGGCTGTACCTAGAGTTCTTTGGTATCCACAGGGGAAGGGGAGGAGCGAGGGGGAGGGTTAACAAGCAGGAAGTAAATCCTTTGGACGCTGAAGGAACAGTCCACATGAGAACATGGCTGGCAAACGAGAAGCTATAGAATATAAAATGGGAAACAAAGAATTTAGCCTAGGCTCTGCTTGTCTCACTGGCTTTGCTCTTTTGTTACTTTTAGTAACAACCTTACAAAACACCCAGTCGAATCAGCAGCAATAGCTCAGAAACATCCTCTCAGGTCTCCTCAGAAAACCAGGCCTAGAAAAATGGTAACTGTATCAAAGGCAGGTTTAGCAGATGCTCTGCTTATAGGGTATTTGTGAGAATAGTTGGGGCGGTTGGTGGCTCATGGGTTTAATCCTAGCACTCCAGAGACAGAGGCACAGGCAGGCAGATCTCTGGGTTCAAAGACAGCCTGGGCTATAGATTGAGTTCCAGGACAAGCTGAGAAACTCTGTCTTGAAACACACACACACACACACACACACACACACACACACACACACACACACAGAATGAGAGACAGACAGACACAGACAGAGAGACAATCATAATACAGGGGTCAAAAATCTCATGCTCCAATATATGGATGCTAATTCTGTTTATATGTATGTATTACCCAGGTGGGTGTGAGCGTGGATCTAGGTTATAAAATCAATAGGAAACCATATTATGGGGTATGCTGGGGAAGGGGGACAATAGGACTTGTGCTGTGAAAGTTGAGAGGAATCTTCCAGGGACAGGAGGACACAATGCGGGCAGGGAAAGAGGAGAATCGAGGGGCAGAGAATCAACGGAAACAAATTTTGTTTGAGATTTCTGCAACAAAACCTAACACACTCCATGTTAATAGAAAACAAACAAAACACATGGTTCAAAAGTGACGCTGAGCAGAACACCAAATATTTGCAGGCAAAATGGGTGAACTTACAGAGGCATTAACTAGGCTCTTGCTCTTGACAGGCCCATGGTGAATCACAGGATTTTCACTAATCCTCAGATAAACACTGTAAATACAGTTCTTGCCTCAGCCATTGTCTGCTGGCTAGCAAGAGGGATTCTTGCTGAAGAATGGACAGCACCTCATCCATCAGCCTTCCAGAGGCAGTTTTCCAGAGAGATTCCCCACAAGTCAAAACAAAAACAAAAACAAAAACAAAAAACAAACAACAACAACAACAAAACGGTAGTGGGACTTGAAGAAACCCGGGACTGTGCACTGCAGAGCAGCCCCTACCTTCATCTCCATTGTAACCCAGAACTATACAGAAACAGCCGGCACCCACACAGAAGGTATGCAAAGTGGGTACACACACAGGAGGGCACTGGTCTGGACTGTGCCGTCTGGGGATTGATCTGCACAAGCCCCGCTTTTCTTTATCAGTTCATGGCCTGCTGTTCCCCGTCTAAGAATTTTCCCATTTCAGCAGGCTCAGTCAGCATAGCCCACCTTGCTTCCTGTTGCTCAGGACAACCCTCCGGGGCCATCTCTCTCTCCTTCCTGACTTCTTATGAACCATGCATCAGTCCTCAGTTCTCTTCCCAGAAGAGACTTAAGTTCAGTCTCTTCTCTCCACCCAGTCTACAACCCTGACAGTAGACCCTTATCCTCATCTCAGCTACCCCTGACCCGCTCCAGATCCCTGCACAGCCACCTGATAAAGACATCTTTTCAAGCCGTGAGCTGGACTGTGTCACTTCCCTTCTTAAAACCCTCCAAATCGCCTCCTTGTCATCCAAACAAAGCTGCAGATCCTTCCCAGAGCTACAAAGGGCTGGCCTCCACGCTTTGGGAAGCCATCTTTTCCACCAGGCAGATACCCAACCTTCCTGTGGAATATGTGTACTTTACGGCTTTAGTGTAACTTTAACTCCAGATCCATCTCCCTACAAAAGGACCGCTTCAATTAAGTCTTGGGCAGGGTCGCTTACCTGAGGCACCCCACCTACTCATACTCCACCAGTCTCTTCCCAATCCTGACTCAGTGCCATGTGCAATTGCTATCTGTTGTTTTATTGCCCACTGCCCTAACTGAGCTGATTCCATTATCTCTAAGGAGATGGCGTGGCGGTCTCCTATGTTTTACATGTGGCTTATCCCCCTCCAAACTGACACTGAAGCTCGCTCACCATTAATCAGCAGTGAATGCTTCCAGGCCTCTCCAAGGTAAAAAGGGGGCCAGGGAGATGGCTCAACCGTGAAGTGCTCAGTGCAAGCCTGATGATGGCTCTGGAACCTGTGTAAAGGTGGAAGGGGACTCTACCTCTACACATGCGCTGCGCCTCATGTGCATTCCCCTTCTGGAACACACACACACACACACACATACACACACACACACACACACACACAGACACGTGTGTATGTGCACATAATAATAAATAACAATTTTAAAGATGAGTTTGGGGGATCACCCTGGTCTACACAATGAGTTCCAGGGCAGCCAGGAGTACATTGTGAGACCCTGATACACACACACACACACACACACACACACACAGGCACACAGAGACAGAGAGAGAGACAGAGAGAGAGAGAAAGAGACAGAAAGAGAGAAACAGAGACAGAGGCAGAGACGCAAAGACAGACAGAGACAGAGAATCAGAGACACAAAGAGCTTGTGAGACAGAGAGAATACTTCAGCAACTGAGTTTGCCACTTGAGAGCAGGTTCCTAACAAATAAGTCCACCCTACCCCCACCCCCCGCCTGCCATGATACTTCCGGTGGGAAGTCAAATAACCCAAGGTCACCAATAGAACTCAGACAGATAACGGGTGCTATCCTCCTGGACTTCCCAGGCCTCTTTGTGCTCTAAAGAGAGACCTGAACCCCATCCACGGAGGTGTGGAACAAGCTGAAGAAGCGTGGGGGTGGAGAGCGAGGGCAGAGGTGTGTCACTCCAGACACAGCCAAAGCTTTCTGTCAGTAGCTGGGAGTACCCCATGGAGACCTGCACAAGATAAGGCCCATTAACTTTCAGGATGGTGCCCTGCCCTTCAAGGATTTATAGGCAGTTAACAGTTACAGAGGGAGGGCTTATGAGGTCGCACCCCTCCCCGAATATACAGGCTGTTATCAATCACTGGGGGAAAAGAATTTTTTTTCTCCAGTGGTCTAGCCACTCATTAGTTTGCAAGCTC
>NW_022196913.1:57670001-57675440 GCF_008632895.1 Mastomys coucha
TTAAACTGGCGGGTTCCCCAAGCCACTAGCGGTAGAATTGTTACATTGTTTCTATCTCTGTATCCTCTCTGGAGTAGGTAGACATTCATTTCTTCTGGAGGAAGGGGGTGTCCTTCACTAGGCCAATTATAATTGCTCTTGAGCCTAGCTTCTTTAGAATTAAGATGGGAAGAAAACTCACAACCATTGTGTGATCAAACCAAACTATTGTTGAGTCTGTTCTTTTAAATCTTAAAAAAATGCAGCAAGACCTTGGAAGGCGTGTGTATCAACTGACATCAATGCTTTTAAGTTACTGTGGAGACAAAGAGCACTTTTGAGGAAAGAAACGAGGCAGGAGAGACTGCGTGGCTCAGTCGATAAAGAGCATGCATGCGTGTGGAAGTCTGCCTTCAACCCTCCCATCTCCAGCGCTCCATAAGCTGCATGTGGGCTCCTACTTACCATCCTAGCATTAAGGGAGGGGTGGAGCAAGAAGACTAGAAGTTCAGGGTCCTCTTCCTATCAATAGGAGTTCAAGGCTAACCTAGGCTACCAAGAATTCTCAGGGGGTATAACACGGGGCTGGAATTCTGTGGGTTCCTTCCTTCCTGCCTCAGGGCCCTTGGATCGGGCAGTGGGCCATGCCGCAATCTGCCTTGAAAAAGAACACAGGCTTGCCACGCTACTTGGGACTAGTTAAATGCTTAACTTAGTTTCTGATATAGTCAACACTCACCGGAGATGAAGACGACAAAGTAGCCAATTGGGCATGCCTACCTCAGGCTCAGATGCCAGTAACAGACTTTCACTGTGAAGCCCCCCTACTAAGGGGGGTGAGGTTGGCGGGGGGGGGGGGGGGGGGGGGGGGGGGGGGGGGGGGGGGGGGATGGTGGTTCTGAGGAGCCACCGCCATGTAGGCCTGAATGATGGCTTACAACCAGCACTGTGTCAACCATCGCGGCTAGGTCCAGCAAGTCAGGACAAGCTTATCCTCGGATGGATTCATGTATCTTAGAAGAGACTATTATTATCACAAGGAGCCAGAGAAGGGTCTCTGCTTGCTGTGCCAAGCCCTGGAGGGCCAATGTTTTTCACATTCCACTCCAGGGAAGCAGACCTCATGTGGGCCACAAAAGTCCAGGCAGTGGACACCAGAACCAACCCACCATGACCACAAGCTCAGAAGACAAACACCGTGTCCACCACCCACCAACAGGGATGCCCTTGAATGAGCAGTCCCAAGGTCGTGGCATAAAGATGAGGCTCTCATCTGGTATCCATGGTAGCGGAAAGTCAAGGTTGAGTTTGCAGATTAAGATTTATTTAGAGGGTAGAAGCATAAAAGCAATGTTCCAGCTAGCCGTTAACCAGGGCAGGAGGAAGGGAAGGGGCCAAGGGCTATTTGAGCCTCTCCAGGTTTTGTTTATAGCTGTTCCAGACTAAAATCCTCAGGTGGGGGTGGGGAGCCTCGCAGCCTTCCCGCCCCAGGGTGCAATTGACAAAGCATTTCCTTTTCTCCAAGGCCAGGGCAGGATCACAAGAGCTTTTGCTGTTCTCAGCCCATGTTTGTTTTTGTAGTTTCTGCCAAGTTAAATCAATCCCGCTTGTGGCCGCATTCAAAAATCGCGACTTGCTTGAAGAGCCTCAGCCTTTGACTCCTTTCCAAGAACAGAGAGCGATGTTCGTATAGGTTTCACATGGCTGGAGATCAAATCCTCTAATTACTCAAATCTGTGTCACAGAACTGCACATTAGCCACTTGCAAGATGACAGATTGCCATTATCTGATATGCCTGGCTAAAGTTCTTCCTTCCACTCAAAGAGAGCTTTGCTTGCAACTGCACAGCCTTGCCATATGCCACACACACCTCCCAAAGCTATGATCCGAGCCTCCACCTACCACTACATCCTGCCTTTACACAGCCAAGCCTCTCTCATTAAGCCCTGCCTCCTCCTGGACCCAAGGCGCTGGCTGAAACCCGCAAGGTCCAATGCCAGGGATTACAACCATGGGATCACTCCTAACAGAATCTTCTGGAAGGCGAGGGGCAAGAGAAGCCCTATAGGAGGGATGAGTGCTGCCTTGAGACAGCTGGTACAGTAGCTTAATGGTGTGTCTGTGAGGAGATAGCTTGTGGGCTTGCGGGTCCAGCTACTTACTGGCCAAAGGGTTAGAAATACAAATGCAAGAGGAAAGATCTCTCTGGTGTTACTTTCTTCAACTTGATGGGATGGAGAACTGCCTGGGATAAAGCCTCTGGGTAAGCCTCTGATGAAAATCTAAAGTGAGGAGCTCTGTCCACTGTGGGCAGCACAATTCCATAGGCTGTGGTCTTAGACTAAGTAAAAAGAAGCGAGCTGAGCACCTCCCCACCCCTGTCCACTGTGGGCAGCACAATTCCATAGGCTGTGGTCTTAGACTAAGTAAAAAGAAGTGAGCTGAGTACCTCCCCACCCCCCACCTGTTCCTGAGTGAAGATACGGTATAACCAGCTGCCTCCTCCAGATCCTACTGTTGTGTTTTATAAAAAAAAAAAAAAGGGGGCGGGGGGAGAACTGAGGATGTGTTTGGTGGAGGTGGGGTATGGTGAGGTGGAAGGGGGTTCCTCTGCTGGCCCATGCTAAGGCATCCCTTCCCCCTGAGGTACCAGCCATACACAGACTAATATAGAATAGAGTTTATTTAGGGCATGAGAAAGGGAGTTGGGAAGGGAGGGGAGAGAGAGAAAGAGGAAGGAGGGAGAGAGAGGGAAGGTCAGCTAGGAACATGTGGAGGGGGGAGGGGAGAAAGGGGACAGGGAGAGAAGGGGTAGATAGAATAAGAGAGTAAGATCAAGGAGGGGGCGAACAGACCCTCTTATAGTAAGCAAGGCATACTATACTGTTGCCAGGTAACTGTGGGGCGGGGCCTAGAGGGAATGCCATCACCTACTACTATCCCTTCCTCACCACAGTGAACCACGGTGAGAGTCAAAATACTCCTTCCCTTCTTGGTATTGCACCGGCCAGGTGTTTTGTCACAACAACAAATCAGGTCGCTAAGCAGCACCTAAGTGCTTGCCCTGGTGGCCTCCAGGCTGCTCAGAAGTCTCTCACCACGGTGAAGTCTCCCATGGAAACACAGAGCCCTGGCCAGGCGTGGTCTGAGCAGCCCTGCGAAGCCAGGGCACCTGTGCCTTCCCTCTGTCCTTCAGTGAGGTAACCCCACTGTCTCTGATCCTGAAATATAGCCTCCATCCCAAATTGGGAGTGGGGTCCCAAGCCATGATGGAGTACTTTAGTTGCATGCAAAAGGCCTTGGGATTGGTTTCTGGCTCAGGAAAGCAATACAATTACAAATAATGCCCACTGACTCTTACCCACCCTTGGCTGGATCCCAATGGATCACGGTCTGGGGAAGCCACAGCTAGGACTGGGACTGTGGCCGGGAGAAAGGAAAGTATAAGGGACACCAGCAGGGTTGGGGGAAGGACAGGACCTTTGGTCACACCAGAACAGAAATTCCTCCCATCGAAGGATTGGGTATCCCCCCAGGTCGTGTTCCTGCGCCTGCTCTGAGCCACTGTCTCCAGGCTCTTCATGGAACTGTCTCTGCATAGTGAAGTCCTGCTTCTCAGACCCAGCCTACAAAGTTCGGCTACGTCTATGACTATGTCTGTGACCATGTGACTATATGTGTGTGTGTGTGTGTTCTGGGTCTCTAGCGCATGTGTATCTGCATACCTGTGTCTGTATGTTTCAGTGTGGGTACAGCTGGATGTGTCTGTGAGGGACGGAAGGGCAGGTAAAGCCATGGGGTGTCGAGGTTGACAACGTTACCCTGCTGCACCCAACAAGTGTTGGGATCACAGGCTTTCACAATCCAATCTGAACAAGATCAGAGGTGCGAGTACAAGACCATGGCAAGGTGCAGCCAGGCGCACTAGGAAAGCGGAACCTCTAGAGAGATCTGCCCTGGGCCCTTCTGTTTGTCAGTGCTGGGCTAGGAAGGTGGTTGACCCCGTAAAGTTCTTGCCCTGTAAGCATGCCTGAGGACTTGGGTCTCAGAACCATGGAAACAGCTGGGGAAGGCAGAGTAGGAAGGATCCCTGGGGCTTGCCAGATACCAGCCTAGCCCACAGGGCCAGTTCAAACCCTGTCTCAAAGAGGAGGGAGACAGTTCCTGTTGTCCTCTGGCCTACACACACACATACACACACATCATCATCATCATCATCGTCATCATCGTCATCATCATCAGTGTTAGGAGGCTAAGAACACAAGGGGGGGGGGTTCCTTCAGTATCTAAGTAGTTGTACAGATCAGGAAGGGTCACTGAGCAGGTCCTCCCCTGGGGAGGAGAGGCCCATGATACACAGTGAGGCTGTGAGGAACTAAAGGAAAGTAGCTAGTGGGGGCCATGGTGGGCAGTTGTTCATTTCCCTCTGTGTAGGAATGGTTATGTAGCCAAGGAGAATGGAGTTGGCCTTCTTAGGAGACACCTGCTCACTTCTTTGAGGAGAGGGAAAGCCAAGTTGTTCCTCAGAACATTCTCTTTTTTCTTTGTTTTTTTAAGTTTTTTGAGACAGGGTCTCTCTGTGTAGCCCTGGCTGTCCTGGAACTCTCTGTGTAGACCAGGCTGGCCTCAAACTCAGAAATCCACCTGCTTCTGCCTCCCAAGTGCTAGGGTTAAAGGCATACGCCACCACTGCCAGGCCCTCAGAACGTTTTTTAATAACATGTACGCATAAAAGGCAGAAAACCCTGCAATCCAGACGCAGAGTGGAGCCGTTGTTAGGTGGAGCATGGGGATAACTGGGGCAGGGGGACACTAGGGCAGGAGGACACTGGGGCAGGGGGACACTGGGGCAGGGGGTCACTGAGGCAGGGGTCACTGGGGCAGGGGGACAGTGGGGCAGGGGGACAGTGGAGCAGAGGGACACTGGGGCAGGGGGACAGTGGGGCAGGAGGGTCTGGAATTCAAGATCATCATTGACTATTGTATTTTTCAGATGTGTGTACAATGTGCTTGTGGGGGGTGCATATGTAGGCTCATGCATGTGGAGGCCTGCGGTTCATGGCAGAACAATTCACCTCCGCTCTTCCATCTTATTCCCTGAAGCAGGGTCTCTTAGTCAAACCCAGAGCTCTCCAATATCAGTAGTCCCCGTGTTGTTCTGAGAATCACTTGGCTCCAGCTTCCAAGGCTGCCACAAATGGGCCTCGGCACACACCTGGCATTATCCTGATTGTCAGCTTGACACAGTTGGGAATGGAGAATCTCAGCTCAGGAACTGTCTCCATCAGATTTGCCCATAGCCATGTCTATGGGCATTTTCTTGATTGCTAACTGATGTTAGACCACTGTGGGTGGTACCATCCCTAAGCTTGTGGGTTTGGGCTACATAAGAAAGGCATGTTGGGCAGTGGTGGTACACACCTTTAATTCCAGCACTTGGGAGGCAGAGGCAGACGGAT
>NW_022196913.1:57675563-57676947 GCF_008632895.1 Mastomys coucha
GTTCCAGGACAGCCAGGGCTACACAGAGAAACCCTGTCTCAAAAAACAAAACAAACAAACAAAAAAACAAAGCAAAACAAAACAAAAAAAACAAAAGGCTGCTGAACAAGAGTTGGAGACAAGCCAGCAAGCAGCATCGCTCCATGGTCCCTACTTTAAGCTCCGACTCTGTTGACATTTCTGCTCTGATTCTCCTCCATGGTGGAAGCTGTAAGATAAAACAAGCCGTTTCCTGCCCAGGTTGTTTGGTCATGGTAATTTGGAGGTGTGTGTGTGTGTGTGTGTGTGCGCGCGCGCGCGCGCGCGTGCGTGCACCATTTGTACCCTTGGAGTCCAGAAGAAGAAGGTGTGTGATCCCCTAGAAATGGAGATACAGAACGTTTTAAGACTCCATGTGAGGCCTGGGAGTCCTCTGCAAGAACAGCCACTGTTCTGAATTGCTGCGCCACAGCTACAGTCCTGGACATGGTATTTATCCCCAAAACAGACCAGGACACGTGGGTTCTGAAGTTCCAAAGTCCTGTCCTCATGCTTCATGCTTGTCTCTCCAGCACCATCCCTGATTAGTTATTTAGAGTGAGTTCAAAGCCAGTGTTTCAAAACAAAGTAAATAAGCCCAGGTGTTTTGGACAGCAAGCCTATTACAAATCCTGTCACACTCATGCTGGGAGGGGCTTTAGAGGTGGAAGCATCTCCCTCTCTCCTGGAGATTCAAGGTCCAGAGGGTGGCAAGGCTTAGAGCAGTCCGTGGTCGAAAGCAGTAAAGAATGCACATGCGCAATGTAAAAGGCCTCCCCTATGCAAGACAGCACAGTTCAGAAGTCTGTAATCACAAACACATTGTCGGGGGTGGGTTGGAGGGAGGGGGTGGGGAAAGGGAAAGAGATTTCAAAGGCCCTCCCCAGGAGTGCTGCAGGAAATGGAGGAAGACAAAACGCAAGCAAATGCTGTTGTTCCCCACCTGAAGCAGCTGTCCTCTGACCCTGGTATATGACACCCAGGCTTCCTTGACAAAAACCAGGACACCAGGGGTGGGATGCACACAGCCCTCATCAGGCATCCTCGGAGGGAGGGGACTAGCCCATGTGTTTGCAATTAGGAGGTTGCAGACACGGGGAGGGGCTTCAACGCCCTGCCAAGCAGTGTTTCCTCCCACCAAAACAAGGCCCCCTTTACCCAAGGACCAGCAGCCCACAGAATGGCAGAGCTCACGGAAATGGGAGAAAAGACAGCACCAGACTTCAGTTGTGTCCCCAAATCAAGCCATATAGCTGGGACCCGGGGTGGTTCTCAAAAGCAGAAATACAGGTTATTTCTGCTGTTGACAACAGGATAGATACACAGAAGTCCTCCCTACATGCAAAAGAGGAGTTTGGGAATATGG
>NW_022196913.1:57676997-57685724 GCF_008632895.1 Mastomys coucha
CAGCAATAGAATGAAATTTCCCCCACATGAGAGCACCGTGTAAGGTGAGGTGGTTTTAGAGACAGGGCTTGGGGCAGGAATGGGGGTGTTCTTCCACCTGGATCCTCAAGATCTTGGTGAGGCTCTGTTGGAGACACTTCCAGCTTCCCACAGAGAAAACATGCCAACAGCAAGCAACAAACTTGCCCCACCCCCACCCCCCAGCTCTGAGACATTGCTCCACTGGACTTAAGTGGATGGCTGCTAGACCCACAAGATACACACACTTCGTATTTACTCTGTAGTCCAGGCTGGTCTGGAATGGAGATCCACCTGCCTCTGCCTCCTGAGTGCTGGGATTTAAGACGAACACCACCGGATCTGGCCAGATTTACAGACATTTCTCTTTTTCTTAAAGAAAAACAAACAAAACCAAGACCCTTCAGCCTGGAACCCATGGGGTGGGAGGAGAACAAGAAGTCGGCTAGCAGGAAATAGTTACTCTGGTATTTTGAATTTCTTACTGTTTCATTGTGGGTCTTGTTAGTTTTCTGGCTTAATTGGTTTCCTTGTTTTGTTTGTTTGTGACAGGGTCTCATGCATTCCAACAAATTCCCTATATAACCCTAGATGTCCTTGGACTTCAGACACTGTTGCTGGACCCTGGGCGTGTGCACTACTGTGCTGGCTAGTTTTATGTTATAACCTGACCCAAGGTAGGGTTATTTGAGAAGATGGAACCTCAACTGGGAAACTTCCTCCCCCCACATCCCCAAGATTGGCCTATAGTCAAGCCAATGGGGTGTTTTCTTGATGGATGATTGCTGTGGGAGAGGCCAGCCCTTGTGAGTGGTGCCATCCCTGGGCTGGTGATCCTGGGTTCTCTAAGAGAGCAGGCTGAGCAAGCCATGGGGAGCAAGCCTGCATGGCTTCTGCAGCAGCTCCTGTCTCCAGCCTGTGCTTTAAGTTCCTATCTGGATCTCTCTGAATGATGGATTGAGCAGAGGGTTATACATTGGAATAACCCCTTTCCTGGATCTCTCTGAATGATGGATTGAGCGGAAGGTTTGTACATTGGAATAACCCCTTCCTTGCCAAGTTGCTTTTGGTCATGGTGTTTTATCACAGCGGCAGAAACTCAAACAACTAAGACATACTCCGTTTTCTGTGGTGCTAGGGATCAAATGCAGGGCTTTTTCATGCATCCCTGAGGCAAGCAACCCTACCAAGTCAGTCTCATCCCATCTACAGCTCATGTATTTTAGAACATCCTGCGGGAACAGAGCACCCACCATGGCATGGGACATGAAACCAATGCCTCAGTCCTCAAGGCACAGGGCATCTGAGTCACCTCCGCATGTCATTCCCCCCACCAAGGAGGATGGAGGATGAGCCCTCAAGAGAGGACAAGGAGGGCTCGCTCCCTGCTGGAAAATGAGGGCCAGGAGACCTCAATCCAGCCACACCAGAGAAGCCTCTGACTTTATTTCCGTAGACTGCTGCTTGACACAAGGACAAGATAGGCAATCGAGCTGGTATGGAAGCTTAGATGTGGCTACTGAGCTCTGGTCCAGATGATCTGCAGCCCGGTGACCTTCTGACCTGTGCTGCTCACACACAGCCCCGCTTCGGGAGGGCGGAGTATCCCACCGTGTCTATTGTTGGATGTGTATCACTGTCTTGTGGCAGACATTCCAGACTCCCTGGGTGTAAATCCCAGCCCAATCCTCGGATATACGAAGCCCCAGGACCTCCGTATTCTCATCTGTTAAATATCGGGATGCTGCCTTGCCAGCTCACATGCTAAAACATAGCTTGTAGAAAGACAGAAGATGTGAAAGACAGCGTCACAAAGAAAGAAAACCCTGTGGTCCTTTTAACAAGATCATACACACTCAACATGCATGTACCAAATACACAAATCACACACCCACACACAATACTCAACACGCACACACACATGCACGCACGCACAATTTTAGTCCTTTTCTTTCTGGCTTCTCAAATTATATTATATGCCTTATATATTGGCATATAGTAATTGGTACAACTGTCACAAGATTAGAGTCCTTTTGCAAATTAGTCTTCATTATTGACAACAATATTATTCAATTAGTAACACTGCCACACCCCCTCAGGATTCCATCTTGCAGGCAATTTTTGCATACACTCAAAATGCCTCTCTATGCCTGGCACAGTACCTTGTACTGATTCATGTATCCAATAACAGTTAAATGCTAACTAAAAAAGAAGTCATGAAAGAGAATGATGTGATACTTGTAGGAGTTGGAGAGGAGGTGAGTGGAATGGAAATGATTTTAAATAGAGCTAAAGCAGAGGAGAACTGGCTGAGCAGGTGAGGGCCAGGTCAGTGATTAGCCTTCATGGTCTCCCCCTTAGTTCTTTGCCTCCAAGATTCCCGGCCCCCACTTCCCTCAGTGATGGACTGACACCTGTAAGCTGAAATAAAGTCTTTCCTCCCAAGTTGCTTTGGCGACAGAGATCAAACTGGGACAGTCACTTAGCAAATGTACTTTGATATTCCTCTGCTCCTGATCCCAAGGATCACCCATTTGTCCGCAGTGCCAAGCAAAACCAGGGTTAGCACCCGTAGATGTGCGTATTTTCTGTTTCTCTAGAACAAGTTCCTAGAGGTGGGATTACTTTGCCAACGTTCTACATGCGCTGTCTGCAATGCTCTCCAAACGGATGAGTCCAACTTAACATCTCCTGTGAATGCATAAGAGCCTAGCTGGCACAGTACCTCACACTGATTCATGTATTTACAAGTGTCACAAAGGCCTGGGACAGAGGAGGAGAGATCTGAGCTGTGGGGTCACTCAGCCTCACTCTGTGACAGCACAACACAGCAACTGGAAGCAAATGGATAACCAGGCAGACAGGAAGTGAGAACCAGTAAGGAGTCGGATGTCTCCAGTGGCTTCCCATCCTCAGGCTAGGCCTCACCTCCCAAGAGCAGCATCAGCTGGGGACTGCATCTTCAACGTGTGAGCCTCTCAGAGCCAGCCGGGCATGGCGGCACACGTCTGCTATTATATCACTGGAGATACTGAGGCAGGAAGGACCTGTGTTCAGGGCTACAGCAAGACCCTGTCTCAGTAACAACAACAAACAAAAGTATAGCAATAGACTGAAAACCAGCATGAGTTTAGTTTCTAAAACATAGAAGTTTAAAATCCTCTTACCACCCAGGTTTCTTAGAGTTGATACTTGGTTCCTCCTCTATGAACATTCAGGACTTCAGGGCACTGTTATAAGAGTGTCATGTTTATACCGTTTCAAGTTTACTTTTATACATTGTAAGATCTCCTTTCGACACAAGTCACCCTTATCGCTTTCTTGGTCTCTTATTGGTTTCCCAGAGGCCTACAGGATCATTTTGTCCTTTTACTGGGCTGTGGATTGAAGGCGTTTTGAAAGTTGGCTACAATGGAAAAACTGGCATCTTCTGGAACGTTCAGTCCACTGGAGGATGGATTGTTAAATTCTGGTGTCTTCCGTTACGCTGACACGCCTTCACACTGACCGGGAACTCTGGGTAACTTCAACAGCGCTTGCCTGTGTTTGATGGTGATGCAGTTTATGGTTCCAGCCATCGGACGGTCAACAAACAATACGAAGACGTTGGCAAAATATCACACACTGCTTGTCTGTCACCTCTGAGCAAATGAAACTGTAGGCTGATCACCCCACAGAGTAAGGACACTGAGGCGAAGAGGTATGAGCAGTATTCCATCATGAGAGCTCCCCAGGCACAGACATCTGCAAGCAGCACCAACATCCCACAGGAGGCAACAACCTTGGGTGTGACAAGTGACTGTTTCCACACTCCCTGAAGCCAGTGAGAGAAGGTAACTCACTAAATAGAGACAAAGAAATGAACGCCCAGCCATTGGTCTAAGTAATGAAGCCATTGGTCTAAATAGCCTCCTCTAGACAGAGACAAAGAAATGAACACCAAGACACGGGTCTAAGTAGTTAGGGCCTTTTTGCCAAGGACCTGGGGTTCACAGGTGTGCCGCATTAACAGAGGCAAAGCAGAGCTGGGACCCACACAGCCCGATCCACTTCATACTCTCTGGAACACATCACGGGACCATAATTTATCTGTAGAGCCCGGCACCCCAACCCCTTCCCTAAGTTTAAAAAAAATAGAAGAAAAAAGCCTCGTGACAGCTGTTTGCATTACTTTCACCATAAATCACCTATATTTTATCATCCGCTTCCTGGCTTGGTTTTCTTAACAGTGAAGTGTTTAAACACACCTACGAGTCTGAATATAAACCCTGATCGATTCGAGTAAGAACTCGGACTTAGGTCAACAGAAACTGTTTAAACACGTTTTCCACATTTTCTACTTTCAAAGCCTTCACTCAGAGCATTCGCTTTCTTCTGGCCCACTGGACTTATGGATTATGTAATTAGGTTATATCTTACAAGGCAAGCACAGTTCCCAGAAGCAAGTCTGGGAACACACAGGGCTAGCAGCACACCGCTGGCTGCTCTGTGGATACGCTGGGGCAGTCCACGGTCCTTCCAAAGCTGTGGGCAGTGGGCAGCGGTTTATTTGCTGAGGAAACAGGGGTCTTGTTCAATGCGTGCCTACAAAAATTACAAGGGTGCTGGAGACGTAGCTCAGGGATAAAGCACTTGCCTACTGTAAGGTCCTGGGTACAAAGTCCTGGGTACAATCCCAGCGCTAAACACTTATCATCATCACCATCATCGCAATTACTATTATTATATATAGATCTCGTCACTAACAGACATTCCTGCTACAATTTTAAGAGGAAAAATGAATTTGCAACAGTTTAAAGATTTTATGGGGTAGGTGGGAAAGGGTATGTATAGAAGCTCTAGGTTGGGAAAACTGTAACAGTAATGCTATCAGGCCCTGGATAAGTAGAAAGAACTCACCAATGCATACTTCCATAAAACATTCGTATACCATTATTTACACAGTGGGGGTTTATTATAGCTTCTAGGAGCAAGAATGCAGTGGGAACTCAGTCAGGAAGGTTGGAAATAAGGAAATAGTTAGAGGGAAGACAGAGCTTTGGAGTTACTTTCCCCTAAATAACCCATGATCATTTTTGTTTTGTTGAATTCCGGATCCTCATGCCTCTACCCTCCAGGTACCTGGATCACGGGCAGGCACTACCATACTCAGTTTTGAAATGTAAATCTGAAACCTTGGTCACTTTCCTGGACTCATACGTAGGTTAACAGAACCAGTTTCAACAGCGCCGAACTTCCTGCTTTGCTTCTTGCTTTTCACAAAAAGCAGGAAAGAGTCTGAATTCATCACGTCAGGGGACGGTACATCTTCCTCCCCTGAAGATGGCCTGCCTGTGAGACCAAATAGGAAATGCAGTTTCTGGCCCAAGGATGAGAAAAGCCAAGCCAAGAACAGAGGCTCTCATAGAGCATGGGACAGCTTGTGGTTCAGCAACACCATCAACATCCACTGACCTTTTCGGGGTATGCTGGCATCGGTATGTTTCATCTGTTTAAAACTAACGGGGCCAGGGTGCAACTCAGTGACAGAGCACTTGCCTATAGGTGGTCTATCTCCGAGAGCAAGGGCTGGACTTCAGTCAGACAGGAGATGTGGCGGATTTGAAGCATTTACTTTTGCATTTATTGTGTGTGTGAGTGTTAAGAGTGTGTGAGTGTATGTGTGTCAGTGGGTGAATGTGTGAATGTGTATGTTTACACGTATGTATGTGCACCACGGTATACATGTAGAAGTCAGATAACCTGTGGGGTTGGTTCTCTCGTTCCGTCATGTGGATTCCAGGGATCAAGGTCAGGACATCATGTGTTGGTGGCGAACGCCTTTATCCACTGAGTCCATCTCTTTGGGTCCATGTTGACTTCCAAATAGAGGGCATGCCCAAAGTGACCAGGACAGGAAGTCTGACCAAGTGAGCCCTTTCCTCAAAGACAAGACAGAGACTTCCCCAAGGAAGAAGGAATCCCACCCAGGGACTGTGCCTCACTCTGCCCTGGACTCTGGCTGTTCATCTATACCACCTGCCTGCAGCCCTTGCCCTGTGCTGTAAGACTCTGGCTGTTCATCTATACCACCTGCCTGCAGCCCTTGCCCCGTGCTATAACACCTCAGTATCCGGGTTAAAGTGACTGCCAGGGGCTATCCTCACATGTCCTTTCCTAGGGAAGCATCCATTAGCTCCAGGCACTTTTGCTTCTCATGTTGAACCCTGGCTGAGCTCACTCACGTCACGTCACTCAAATACAATGATAAGAAGCGGAAGGGCAGATTCTTTACACTATATTTGCCTAATGCTTGCAGAGGCCAAAAGAGGGTGTCAGAACCCCTAGGACTATACTTTCAGCTGCCTGTGAGCTGCCATGTGTGTGCTGAGAACAGAACCCAGGTCTTCAAGAACAGCAGCTGGTGCTCTTAACTGCTCAGATTTATCTCCAGCCCCTCACTATTGTGGTGGTGGTGGTGATGATAATGATGATGTGTCTGTGTGTGTCTATACTCATACCTTTAATGACTTTGAGCCCTGAAAAAGATACTAATGCTGACCCAAGGAGATCAGCCTACCCCAGCTCTCCTAGTAGGAATACACAAATAGCCCCAAACTGAATAACAAAACCACGTGCTGTAAGTCAGTGACCAATCTCCCCACCCCCACCCCCACCCCCACCCCCGCCAGGCTTCAAAAGCGACAGGAGAAGCAAGCTAACAACAAGCCCCTCCCCACTCTCTTTCCAGACTGGATCAGGCATGACACACTGCTATCCAAATCATCCAACAAGCATGCAGGATCAGTCTGTCTGCTGCTCGGCCTCGTCAGTGACCACAGGGCTGGCTCCACAGGGCTCCAGGACCCCAGCTCTCTACAGTCTGTCCACATTGCTTTCCCCAGATTTCCACCATACAGTGTTAGATGTCTGTCTGACACACTGAGTGACTGGTGCCCACACTACTTCTGGAAGCTTTGACTGAAACCACCACCTGTCTCTCCCAAAAAAAAGCAGCAGCCAATTCTTCAAGACACTCAAACAAAATTCCCATTTTACCTCGGAACAGCTTCAGGCTCGGTGGATGCCCAGAGATCTCTTTCATGCGTGAAGTGAATCCCTGGGCCTGGCACAGCAACTCTCTTTCCTAGGAGAAACAGCTCGAGCCCTGTGCCAGCACGGAGACCAGAGCCAGCCACCCCCTGGTATGCATCTGCTCGCCTGCTGGTCTTCCTAGTCAGCTCTTCTTGGCTCCAAGGGGCTGAAAGCACCATCCTGGAGCAAGCAGCCTGATGCTCACTCTATCATCCTCTAGCCGGTAAGCCTTGCCAGGCGGGCCAGTGTGACTGGATTTAGGGTCTAAGTTCTAAAGGGATGTTCTTTCACTGTTCCTTTATTATGGCATTTTGGGATTGGGGAAACAGCTTAGTCAGCAAAGTGCTTGCCTTGTTTTATCCCAGAACCCACATAAAAGTGCTAGGCATGGTGGTTCAGGCTAGTAATTCCAGACGCAGAAACAGGAGGATTCTGGGACTCGCTAGTCGGTTAGTTTAGCCTACATGGAAAGTTACAGGCCAATGAACGAACTCAAGATGCCACACGGATGTTGCTAAAGTACCAACAGCCAATGTTACCCTCTGATTTCCACACAAACATACATATACATGCCACGCATGTATGCATATAAAAAAAACTGTAAGAACCAAGTTCTCCTCAGTCCAACTTTTAGGAAAATGCATCACATCACATACTTAAGCAAGGTGAGCTCCTCCTGCAGCCTTGCCCCCATTTCTGAGATGGGCTGGTTGGCCTAGCTGATGATTATTAAGAACAGTTCTCGCGGGCGGTGGTGGCGCACGCCTTTAATCCCAGCCCTTGGGAGGCAGAGGCAGAGGCAGGCGGATTTCTGAGTTCGAGGCCAGCCTGGTCTACAGAGTGAATTCCAGGATAGCCAGGGCTACGCAGAGAAACCCTGTCTTGAAAAACCTAAAAAAAAAACAAAAAACAAAAAAAACCCAAAAACCCTATTCTCTGGAGCGAATAGGACAGAGGAACTTCTGGGGACAAGACAAGGAGCTATGAGCTACAGGAAGCCACAGTTGTGTCTCTCTTGGGCTTTAGTGTATCCACTTTGGCCTGAATCTACTTAAAGCCTGGTCACTATGCTTCATTTCCTTACTCCCTAGGTCCTGGGCACTATGCTTCATTTCCTTACTCCCTAGGCCCTGGACACTATCATTTCCTTACTCCCTAGGCCCTGGACACTATCATTTCCTTATCCCTAGGCCCTGGGCACTATCATTTCCTTACTTCCTAGGCCCTGGACACTATGGTTCATTTCCTTACTCCCTAGGCCCTGGGCACGATCATTTCCTTACTCCCTAGGCCCTGGGCACTATGCTTCATTTCCTTACTCCCTAGGCCCTGGACACTATCATTTCCTTACTCCCTAGGCCCTGGGCACTATGCTTCATTTCCTTACTCCCTAGGCCCTGGACACTATGCTTCATTTCCTTACTCCCTAGGCCCTGGACACTATCATTTCCTTACTCCCTAGGCCCTGGGACACCACGTGGACAGCTACTTACAACTCACATGCTGGCTGACTACCAGCTCTTAAAACCAGTCCAGTCTAAGAACAACTGGCATTGTGTATGTGTGTGTGTGTGTGTGTGTGTGTGGTGTGTGTGTGGTGTGTGTGTGGTGTGTGTGTGGTGTGGTGTGTGTGTG
>NW_022196913.1:57686033-57707145 GCF_008632895.1 Mastomys coucha
GTATGTGTGTGTGTGGTGTGTGTGTGTGTGGTGTGTGTGTGGTGTGTGTGTGTTCCAGCCCAGTCAGCCTGGTGTGAGCCTGTCTGAGTCTGTCACATCCAACCTCCCAGGCCTTACTCTCAAAGTCTAAGACATAGCAACACAGCAGGGACAAAATGGTCACTGGTGATGATGGGCAGTCCCTGAGAGCCACAAGAAACAACAGCATCGGTAAGATCCATGGTGTACCCAAACCCAAGTGTGGCCGGAATAACGGGATTTTTTTTCAATCAATCACAATCCCTAACACTCCAAGGAAAACCTTCAAGACCTTCTTAAAGGGTGTGCCCCCCCTACTCCAACGGAATCCTTTGTGATTTAACCGCGGGCTGGGAGACTGAGGAAGGTGTAATCTGCTGCACACATGCAGGTCCGCTGAAAAGTTCCATTTGCTGCAGCTACGGACTCCCATGGGGCTCAAGACAAGCACAGTCTCAATAAAACTCAACAGCACAGGCTCTGTTCACAGGAGACCACTTTATAACGGGACCACGCTTTCTGCCAGGAAATGACTGCTTTTCCAGTCTGGCCCAGGAATGTGTCCTGCCTTATGTCTCTGGGCAAAAACATCACTGCGAGAGGGTGGGCAGGAGGAAGAGGGGCTCTAAGCCAGTGGAGTCTGTCTTAAAACACAAGAGGCCCAAGGAGGGCCCTGCAGGCACATGGCCCTGAAGTCTTCAGGTACACGCTCCTTGTGGGACGAAGCAGAACGTCAACCCACTGGGTCCACCGCAAAGACATCTGCTAATGCCTTGATCCACAAATATGCAAGGCCACCCTTAGAGCAGCTTGCACAGCCTAAGCAGCACCGAGTCAGTGGCTTCTTTGAGAAGACGCACAATCTAACCTCTACTACAGCACCAGGGGAAAGGCTCTACTGCCCATCTCCTGTACTCACTGCCTCGGCCCTCAGCGCACAACCTGGAAACCTTTCCTACACACAAGCGCACTTGCGCTTGCGCATGCGCACAAAGATGATGGTCCCAGTAGAGCGCATCTCTCCTCTGTGTCCAGGAGCCCACAGCATAGGTGCTTCTGTGAAGACCTGAAAAAGCGGAGTGGCGTCTGTCTAGTGGGTGATCAGAAATGAAGAGGAGGCTAGGTAATTTTACAGCCATGGGTCGGGCCTGTAAAATTAGCAGTGTTCTGGAGGAAGCATGGCTCTCACTGGCTTGGGAGGGACAGTCAATACTGTCTGAGGTTGTCATGACAAATATACTCTCGTGGGCACTTCCCTCTGCATGATTTTTGCCCCCTCGCAAATTGTCCAACTTTTTAACTTGTCAAAAAATGTTTTTTTTTTTCTTGACCATCACATTCCTAATTTACTCCTCTGTGTGTGCATGTGTGTGGTGTGTCTGTTTGTATTCATGTACATGTCTGTGTATGTCCAGGTGTGCGTGGATGTGTGCTGAGGCCAGAGGACACAGGGTCTCACTGCTCCGGATCTTGCCCAGTAGGCAATGCTGGGATGCCACGGAGAGTTTAATTTAAATAGGTGAGACTAGGGCTGGTGAGATGGCTCAGTGGTTAAGAGCACCGACTGCTCTTCCAGAGGTCATGAGTTCAAATCCCAGCAACCACATGGTGGCTCACAACCATCCTTAATGAGATCTGATGCCTTCTCCTGATGTGTCTGAGCACAGCTACAGTGTACTTACATATAATAATAAATAAATATTTAAAAAAAGACTATAGCTTTAAAAATGAATAACTAAAGGACATTGTGCCGGGAGCAGATGTTTAAATGAAAGTAAAGTATGGCTGACTCTGGAGACAGAAAGACCCTTGCCTTTCCAGTGTGGGGGCCTGAGTATGAGCCTCAGAACCCATATAAAAAAACATAAAGAGAGGCATGTGCTTGTAATCCCAGCACTGGGAAGGCAAAGGCAGGAGGTTCCCAGGAGCCCACTGGCCAGCCAGTCTAGCCCGTTTGGGGAACTCCAGGCCAGTTTGAGACCCTGATCAAAAATACTTCCACAGCCGGGCGTGGTGGCGCACGCCTTTAATCCCAGCACTTGGGAGGCAGAGGCAGGTGGATTTCTGAGTTCGAGGCCAGCCTGGTCTACAAAGTGAGCTCCAGGACAGCCAGGGCTATACAGAGAAACCCTGTCTCAAAAAACCAAAAAAAAAAAAAAATACTTCTTAATTAAAAAGGTGTGAAGCATCCAGGTACGTCACCCAAGGCTGTGATCTGGTGACACAGGCAGATACACACATGAATGCTCTTTCTCCTCCCCTCCCTCCCTCCCTCCCTTTCTCCCTTCTGCCCCTCCTCTTTTGTTTTCCCTCCTCACTCCACCCCCACCCCAGAGCCTCTGAGCATGCAGGCCTGCTGTCAGCGTTTCTGAAAGCACCTGAACAGATAACATGAGTGTCCCTGGCGGGTATTGTGAGGCCTGATGAGAACTCAAGGTTGTGTGTGTGTCGGTCCATGAAGCTGCTCTGATCACAAGGGTGAGGTAGGAGAATGTCTTTGCCAGTTCACAGACCTGTTGTCAGGAGCTAGCGGCCTCCACTTCCTGTCTGGGAACATCT
This sequence comes from Mastomys coucha, assembly GCF_008632895.1. NCBI lineage: Eukaryota > Metazoa > Chordata > Mammalia > Rodentia > Muridae > Mastomys > Mastomys coucha. The sequence continues at coordinate 57,688,611 of NW_022196913.1, forward strand.
CATATATACATATACACACACATATAAGATGTATATACATACATATATGAGATGTATATACATATACATACACATATGAGATGTATATACATACACATACATATATGAGATGTATACATATAGGAGAGATATCATGGATCCTTTCTGATGACTCAAAATCAAATAGTCTTAAGTCATTGCTGTTTTTTTCCTCTAAAAAAATCCTGGATGCGATTGACCAAAGTTGTACACACTGTACACACACACACACACACACACACACACACACACACACACATATATATGTATATATATATATATACACACACACACACATATATATTTATGGAGCTAAAGAGATGGCTAAGCAACTCAGTGCACTGGCTCCTCCAGAGGACCTGGGTTCCATTCCTAGCACTCACGTGACTCTAGTTCCAGGCAACCTCATGCCCTCATCTGACCTCTGAGGGCACCAGGCACACATGCAGTGCACTGGCATATGTGCAGGCAAGACGCTCAGACACATACACTACAATTGTAAATGTGGTCTTAGAACAAAAAGCCATATAATGAGAGCATACCACATCCACTACAAGGAGACATGACACATCCCAAGCCACTTCTGCCTCACTAACACAGTAGGAAGTAAGGGACCTTACGGGGTTTGGGCGAAGGGCCAGATCAGCTAAGGGGTCAGCTCTTATTCTCAAAAACGTCTCATAATTTTTTTTCATTTCATAGTTGTCTCATTTTCAAAACTGTTTTAAATAGAGAGAGAGAAATTCCAATCCTGTAGAATAAAAAAAAAATTTAAATCACTTTTGTAGATTCAGTTTATTTTCCCCATCCCTTGTATTTAAATACATACGGCAGATGTTAAAGAACAAGAGACGGCAATTAAAGTGCCACGTGCTCACATGTTCTAAGTGTAACATATAAAAGACAAAAATCCTCAAATTATAGGTTTCATTGTCAAACTGCCACTTTAAACACACCGGGGAGGGGGACAGAAATTACCCATACTCCTCTTCTCACAAAACTGGTTTCATTTTTGCCTGTTGACATGTAAATTTTACTGCCTGTCTAAAAGTTTATTTTGGGATTTATATTTTATTAGGCAATTAAAAAAAAAAACCATTGCTGTTCGCCTTAACCTGGCCATACCTGTGTCTCCAGCTCCCATTCGGGATCCTGGAAATGCACCCATTGTAGATCAGGGGGAGGAAAAGGGGATCTGTTTGAAGGTTCCCCTTGGCTTGATGGCTCGAGGTGAGCTGGACCAGGCAGCTTCCTGGGACAGAGCCAGCCACCAACCATCATCATTTAAGACAGCGGGAGGGCCTGAGGGTCCTCGAGACAGGATGGGGCCTAGCTCGGGATGGCCACCCTTGGGTTGCAGTGCAGTCGAGCATGCCCACCCTGTGGAGCTGAGCTGGGAAACCAAGTGATCGCTGCAGGCCCACGGTGGAAAAGCTCCACCGTGTCTTAGAAGAAGTGCAAGATAGTCTTGGTTTGAGATGGCGATCAAACCCAGAAAGCCTCTCGTGTAAAACCTTTATTTTATACTTAAAACCTTTATCGTTTTATTTGGCAGTGCTAAAAATAAACCCAGGGCCTCAGGCATACTGGGGAAAGTCTCTTCCCCGAAGCAAAACTCCAAGGCCTTCATTCCCCCATGGCTCTGCTTAGGGCTAGGCAGCAAGGGATGTCCCTACAAGGTCTGTGCACACCCTAGGGTACACTGCCAAGCCGGCAAGCAAGGGGGAAAAAAGCCTTTCCTATGGGGCTTTAGGAAGAGCAACAAGGAGGAGAGGGGGTTTGCAGCCCCATGGAGGGAGCAACCGTGTCAACAGGCCAGACCCCTCCCCCCATTCCATCCCCCAGAGCTCCCAGGGACTGGACCAGCAATCAAAGAGTACCCATGGAGTGACCCATGGCACTGGCCACATATGTGGCAGAAGATGGCTTTATTGGATATCTGTGGGAGGAGAGGCCCTCAGGCCTGAGGGTGTTCAATGCCCCAGTGTAGGGGACTGCCAGCGTAGGAGGATGGGAGTGGGTGGGTGGTAAAGCAGCTTCATAGAGGCAGGGGGCGGGAGGGATGGGATGGGGGCTTCTGAAGGGGAGACCTGGGAAGGGGAAAACATCTGAAATATACATAAAGAAAATATCTAAGAAAATAAACAAATAATGTAATAAAAATATATAAATAAGGAAAAAAGAGAGAGAGAGCAGCATAGATATAGTGCTTCTCCTTCCAACTGTGCAGACTTCGGGGCGTCTGGGAGACCCAGCGCTCCTACAAGCAAGCACCACACAAGGTTTAAGGAAGGAACACAGAAAACAAGAAAATCATTTCCCTGTGCAGCAGTGATTCACCTCAGCAAAAGACAGGCTCGAAGGGACAACTGGACCAGCTCTGTTTGTTGGAAAGGGAGAGCCCTAATATAGGAATCAATCCCGAGCAGACAGGGACAGCGCGATTGTGAACCAGTGCAAGGCACACCCCTCAAGAAACATGCAGGGTCCTGGGTGCCTCCTGCCTCAGGAGGGCTACAAAACAGAGGCTGCAGACAGTGCAGGGATAGAATCGTGGCCAGTCGTGATTACAGACGTATGACAATGGCCTGTGATGACTAACTGCTTATGTCTCAGATGGCTGAGGGGGGGGTCCTGCTTTCCAGAGGAGGCAAAGTAGTAGCCATGTTGATGGAGGGTAGACACAATGGCTTTATTTTCCTTATCAAAACAACTCCAGAATCTGGTGACACCCATTTCTAGTGTTGTCAGATGTCACACACACACACACATACATACACACACACACACACACACACACACACACACGCATCTGTAGGTATCCTGAATATGAATGTGTATGTATGTCCCATGTGCACGGGTTTCCATGCATGGTATCCATATGGATCTGTGTAGCACATGAGTATGATATGGTAGGAACATGTAAGTATGTGGTGGGATATATATGTATGGTGTGTGAGCACGTTAGTGTATCACATGTGTATGAAGCATATGTGTATGCTGTGTATATCGTACAAGTACAGATTGTATGCTGTGTGTGGTATCTGCAGCATGCACAGGGTTTGCGTGCGGTGCGTAGTGCAGGCATATTTCATATTTCATAGTGTTTGAGCATGGTACCTATGGCATGCCTGTGAGTGTGTGGTGTAAACATGGTTGTGTATGTGAGTGTGGTTCACGTGTATGCCTGTGGGTATCAATATGGTTGTGTGTAGTACATGTGTGAGAATGTCAATGTGTCCACGTTAATGTTACATGTCTGTGGATGGGTGTGGTGTATGCAATGTGATCCTGTTTATATAAGCATGGGTTGTGGTATGACTGGTGGCGTGTGTGTGTCTGTATGTGTGTGTGTATCTACTGTAGTGTGGTACTTTGTATCTGAGTATATGTGGTTTCTGTGGATGTGAGCACGGTAGCGTGTGGTGTCCCAGTGGGTATGACATGATAATAAATGATATGTCTATGGTAAGAGCTTAGTAGCAAGCATAGTGTGGTGCCATCTACCTGGTGGGGGCAGAGGCTCCTGAGGGGCATCAGGAGTCAGGCAGACTCCTCAGCCAAGGCCACAAGGCCACGTGGTGATCAACGTGTTTGCTGGGCCTTGACTTTCTTGCCTACCTTTAATTTAGTGTGCAATGCTGGCCCACAGTCTCTCTTTATTCACACTCTTTTCAGTTGCTTGAAGAAATGCCTGGTGGGCTGACCACACCCCCATGATGATGATGATGCCCAAGACACCCATCATGAGGCTGCCTGCTCTGCCTTCCTGGTGTTAGCAGTACAACGGAGCAATCCCTCACTGAAGACCCCGGACCCCAAGGCTCTGCATGCCTCCCCAATGGCACCATGTGTCCACCTGTCTTAGGTGGCAGGCCTGGAGCATGTGGAGGGGAATGAAATCGTGGTGCTTGCATGGGAGGCTTAAACACATGGGGGGGGCATGAATAACTACAGCAAATGCCACCAGCTGCACAGGACTATCGTGAGTGACCTCATTTAAATGCCATGAGGACCCAAGGTTGCACTAGCACATCTTCTTCCCTCAGCCCTCTACTTTTATGAATGGAGAAGGCCGGAGTTCTGTGGCCCTTTGGAAGGGTGTGGCTTACAGGAGGCAGACCTGTGACGGACACTTGCTGCAGCACCAGCTTCACTCCCCGTTCACTAAATCCACTTTGGTTCTAGAGTCTCCTTTGTAGCCTTTAGCGCTCCCTCCTTTGAGCAGAGAGCCTCCCAGAGAGTTCTAGATGGGGGCCTGCTCAGGGTTCGAGGAGCCTAGCCAGACGTCGGCTCATTGCCTGGCCCTTGGGTAGCATCCACCCTTGGTTCCTGGCAGTCAGTACTGGCTACACACACAGTGAGTAGAGGAAGACAGACGCTTCATCACCCTGCTGGCCAGGAAGTCACAAGTGAAACCAACGACAGCTTGGGACTCTTCTCAACTCTTCCCCACAACGCTGCATGCCTGGCCAGTGTGAAGCCAGGAGCACAGAACCTAACCTAAGCCCACAGCTGAGCAGCGCAGCCCCAGAGGGGCTCAGTCCTCCGCTCCCACAGCGCTCACAAACCATACACTGCATGAACATTCTATTGTAACAATCTGTCCAAGCATTAATGACAAGTTAGGAACATCAAAGGCACAAATACAAGACAGCAAGTAGTGTGTACCCACAGGCAATCAGGCTGGTGAGGGCTGGTCTAGCCTTACCTCAACACGGGCAGATCAGGGATCAAAATGGAGTTCTCTACTCCAGCCCATCTGTCCCCAAACAGTGCCATCAACGGAAAGTCCCAAAGACACATATGCTTCCCTTTGTCCACAATCTGCAAAGCAGGCAGATCAGCACAGGTGACCTAACCCCATGGGAGCATCTTACTTCCAAGGACAGCAGCTAATTGTCATACTCTGCCTCTCTTCAGGTCCACAGAAAACTTTTTTTTTTTTTCTGGAACTTTACCAAGACTCTTGACTTACAGCAGCCCTTTAAAAAAAAAAAAAAAGGAAAGAAAAGAAATAAACGCTACTTCTTTCTTGCCACATCAGCCCTTTAAATGCCCTTCTATGAAGCAGGTGTTGATAGACTCACTAAGTCTTGGATCATAACAGTCTGAATGGTCGCTGACAGTTTCTATGGGGGGTGGGGGTGGGAGTGGGGGGATGGGTGGAGGGGTGGGGGGGTGAAGTTTGGAGAGATGGCTCAACAGATAAGAACAATGGCTGCTTCTCCAGAAGACCTGGGGTCAATTCCCAGCACCCAGGAGAGGCTCACAACTGTCTTTAATCTGATGTCCTCTTCTGGCTTCCAAGGGTACTGCATGCATGTGGAACAACTGTGTATATACAAAACACCAATACACGTGGAATAAAAAAAATACATCTTCAAAAAGTTTTAAAAGCTACGTTTCTTAAGGAACATACCAATTGTTAAATTGATTCTAAATTTCCGTGGGTTTATCTAAAGTGATATAATTTAAACCCTAACTATTGGATTACATTTAGATGAACATCTGTAAAGAGTGGGGTGGAGATGTGGCTGGGCTGGTGAGCGCTTGTCTAGAATGCATGAAGCCTTGGGTTCTATCCCCAGCACAACACAGAAGCCATCACTGTAGTGGGGTGCCACTCAGCCACACCTCCATACCCAGGTAACACGTCACTGTGGGGACTCTAAGAGGCCGGAAGAGCACAGAGAATTGCCGCCTGTATGCTTCCATGGTGGTACAAGGCAGGTTCTGACCTCCTACCCTCTCCCCTCAACCACTGCAGATGCCTGGAACCAGGGACCAGGGTCTGGGGACACGAGCCATTCTATTCCAGAGGCTGAAGACCAGTGAGGGGAAAGAGGAGAAATGCTATGGATCAGAGATGTGCACACAGCTTAAGGCCTGGGGCCTCAGTTACTCCCCTCCCGTCACTTCCCCAGGTGCAACACAGGCCAGGTCAGCATCCAGTCCCAAGCTCACCGGATTCCTAGGAAGGCACTCAGTCTCCCAGAGAAGGAAGCGACCAGCCAAAGGTGGGTATGAGGCTTCATATTCTCGGGCCCTGTGCAGGCCACCTTGCATGTAGACTACTTATGTGTCTCTTTGAGGTAGGACAGTTCTAAACCTATGCTCAAGCTGACTCTGAGGGTCAAAGGCACATGGCACAGTATTTCTGATGGTCTCCATCAAGAGGCCGAGGCTGAGGAGGTGGCTCAGCTGGTGCTCAGAGCACAAGTGTGAAGTGGATGCAAATCTTTAGGATCCAAGAACCCAAAGGCAGAGGTGGGAAACTGTCTCAAAACACCAAGAAGAGGTTGATCTCTGGCTTCCACACACACTAACACATATGCTTGCATGCACTGACACATATAAACACACACACACACACAAATCTCAATTCAAACCCCAACCAAGCCAAACATAGTTCCAGCTGCTTCAGGGCTGGGCTGTAGGGCCAGCCTGTCTGCACAACCTGCCCGGAGTCGTCACTTCCCTGCAGACCAGAGCCTTTCAGCAGCCACTCTCGGGCCCTGGAGGCCTTCCACAAGCTCTCCGACTTTAAGCCTTTTTCATCCCAGCAGCCGGTGGACAGGCGGAGGGGAGGGGCCCTCATAACTCTGAGTTCCACGTTTCAACAGGCTGCCCCGGCCAACAGCATAAATCAGGCCGTGTTTTAGTGTCTCAGGCCAGAGGAAATGGTTCTCCAGCAGGGTTCCCTACTGTTTCTTAAAGTGATTATTTTGATTGAAACCGCTGCCTGGTGGCGAGTCTGTGAGCTACCAGCTCCAGTTTGTTTGTCCGAGGAGCTCAGAGCACAAAGAAAGCCTGTTTTCTGGTCCCCAAGAGGACCTCCTCCAGGCACACAAGGTGGGCTTTGGGGACTCACTCCCCCCCCCCAAACAGAAGAACTGGTTCCTTGCCAGAGGAACTGCCAACCCGAAAGACACCCTGTGCTTACAGCCAGCGGCTGTCAGAGGAGCTATTTTTCTGGAAACCTCTGGACTATCCTCAGCACATGAGGAACCCTCCCTTCATGTCTGCAATTCATGGCAGGAAGAGGAGGGCCCTGACTCAATCCACAGCAGTCTAGAATCTGCTGTCCTTCTTAGTCTAAAATGGAGAGAGAGGCCTATCTTGTTTAGCCATCCACACGGAGAGTCTAGCAGGCCCTAGCTGGGCCCCACGTCTACCTACAAACCTGGTTAAGATGCTATGGTCTGTTTCCAGGGCCTTCTCAGCTTCTTGGGTTGGAAAGAAAGGCAGAAGTCAGGTGACTTTTCAAGGCAGAAAGCCTTATGCAGAGGAGGGGTTGCCTCCAGTTCCTGGGTGTTCTTATGGGAAGTGCTAGGAGGCTACGAGGGAGAAATCCTTCCCGGTTTTCTGAGCATCTGTCCTAATTTAAAGCTGGCATTTCACAGTTTGCAAAACGTTGCTAAATAAAGCAAGAATACACTCATGACACAGTTTAAAATTATGAATCTAATAAAAAAAAAAAAAGAAGAAGAAGAAGAAAGAGGGGAGAGGAGGAGAGAGCCGTCCCTGGGGAGGCCCTGACTCACTCGGAATGTATCTTCTAGAGATTTCCAGCCAGGACTGGCAAGCCAAGCTTTATCCCCAAATCCTATACTCCCAGGTCATCTTGAGAGGTGAACCCCAGATTAAGAGTTCTTTCACAGATGTATGCGCCCCAGGAAGCCAGCAGCATGCAATTCTTATTCAAAACCAATCTACTCTACTTAATACTCAAGAATGAAGCCAGAGAGCTTGCAAAGTCCCTATTGGCAGATCCACTCATGCCCACCACATAACCATCTTATACCAAGGAGAGGGTTTAGCTGTTGTTTGCACACTTAGGGGTATCTACTTTAGGGGTACACGATGGTGAATTCTCCAAAACATGCACCAACGTAGCCAGAGTCCAGGTCCCCAGAAAGCAACAGGTAGGAGGGATGGCTGGAGCAAAGCACACCTCCGCCCTCTGGGGATGCTGCCTGGGTGGGCCTGCCTGGGTGGGCTATTACTACAGCAATCATCATTACGGTGGGAAGGTCCAGGTTCTCCACCTGGATCCCCTTGAGAACTTCTCAACCATCTCATCTTAAAGATGAGAATGCCACTCTGAAGATGTGGCTCAGTGGGAGGATGCTTACCAGGGGCTCTGAATTCCAGGCCCAGCTTGGGAAAAGAAAAAAGGAAAGGAAGGGAGGGAGGAAGGGAGAGAAGAATAAAGAAGGGAGGGAGGGAGGGAAACTAGAATATTGGCCAGGGTGATAACTCAGATGTAAACATAAAGACCTGATTTCAACCCCCAATCATCTGAAATAAAATCATTTAAAGCCAGGCATGGTGGCATGCCAGAATCTTCGGGGCTTGCTGACAAATGCAATCTACCTGTCAAGGCCAATGAGAGACTCCATCTCAAAAAGCAATGTGCGGGACCTGAGTAAAGATTGTCTTTCTCTCTACACACATGAAAGTACACACACACACACACACACACACACACACACACACACACACTTACATGTTAACAACAGTATATGGTAGGTTTTACAGTCTGACAATGTCTACAGTTGTGTTCTTCAAAACAAAAGCCAAACATCACTGTGACTTTATCTGATGATCACCCTTGCGATGGAGGCAAAAGTCAGGCCTGAGGGAAAGGGCCTCATCCCAGGCCTCCCGCCTCATAGAGAGAGGGAAGAAACACTGGGCCTTTCTCTACCCCTCCAAGGAGGATTCATCCAGAAAGCTGCACTCAACAAGCCAGTGTGTCCCCAAAGGGACCTGAGCGAGCGAGTCCCTGGACCTCAGGCTAGCATCTGTAGTACTGTGAGCAAGGAGCCCCGGCGTGTACTTCAGCTGCCCAGCTGCAGTTCTCTTATAGGGCTGCCCAAGCTGATAGAGACAGGCTCATTTGAGAAACAAAAGTTTTCTAGGAAATCACTGATGAAGGCTCATCCCCGCCCACAAGCACCCTCTGCAGTCCTCCTGCTAATCCTCTAATCCTCTGGAGAAGAACTCTGGGAAGCGAATGCAAATGCCTTTCCATTAACTGCCCGGAAGGCCTCCTAAGGGGTGTGACATCCAAGCACCCAGGACTTCTTTTTAACAGAGCTACGACTTTCAAAACTAGCTGTGCAGGTCAGGATGATGTGCTGAAGAGAGTGCCAGGAGGAGCAGCGGACAGATACAGTGTGGAGAGACTAGGAAGCAGAGCTGGGGATACTGAAAGAAAGGAGAGGCAAGAGCAGGTGTACATGCCTAGAGGTGGAAGTGGTACCAGCTGGAATGGGGTAATAGAGAAGACAGCTAACCTAGGGAGAGTCAGGACCTGACACCTTAGGGCTGGCAAGATGGCTCACTGGGTAAAAGTGCCCACTACCAAGCCTGATGACCTAAATTAGATCCCCAGTGCCCACTTGGTGGAAGGAAAGAACTAACCGCTCAAAACTGTCCTCTGACCCCAATGTGTGTCTGGGCATGTGTGCATGCGTAGCGCACACACATACATGTGAAAATTAAATAAAAGGTCAGTGGGTGCTGTGACCTCACACGGTCCTTAGGAAAAGATGCCTCACCAGTCTCCTGACCTATAGGGCCAGGCAGTGCTTCGAACACAAGATCTGTTCTCAGAAAATATACCCAAGTCCCTACGTGGAAAATAGACCCCAAATGGCAGGTAGTTTCTATTTACAAGCCGAGGAGCATCACAAAGCTCTCCACTAGAAAGAGCTCCTTTGCCAATCCCTGCTCCCCATCTTCTACATAGGGAGAGTGGAAGATGACAGGGGAAACTGTTGGGGTCAGCTTCCGTTCCGTCTCTCCTTCGAGGCCAAGCTGAACAGCCAGTCCCCCAACAACCCTGCTCCACGGCAGGTCTTCCAGGGGTTGTTTTTCTCATTTCCAGATGGAGCACATCACACGCTAGGGCAAGGAGGCAGAGGCTAAAACGCCCACTCCGCACAGGCTTGGACCCCCCTTGCTCTTCCCCGTTAGGGTGCTGGAGACAGGAAGCCTTCCTTCGTGTGTCCACAGCCACCCAACTTGATGTTCCCTGGAGTTCAAGTTCCTGTGTCGGGCTGGGCTCCAGTCTGTCTTTGATCTTGAGAGCAACACCCACCAGGCTCACTGTCCAGGGCAGAGCACTGGAGGAGACAGTTCTGCAGAGCTCCCAGGCCAGCCCACATCCCCCAAGCCGGCACCCCTCCCCCACCCCCTTGTGGTCCAAACCACCTTGAAATGGAAAACAGATGAGCTTGCTGCAGGAAAAAGTTATTTATATTATGGAATACTTCAGAGCAAGCAGAGACTAGAAGAGGTTTATCACCTGGGGCAGGAGACTAATGCTGGTTGCGTTTTCTCACACCGAAGGGGCAGATGTGTTTTATGGAGAACGGAGAGGAGGAAATGTGTTGGTTTGATCTTATGTCTTGATCTCTGTTTCTAATGACCTGTGTGTCGGGCAATTCTAATCCATCAAGGACAGATAACACTCAACTCAATGAGCCGGCAGAGAACTCTCTTCCTGAGAAATGGCCCCAAAGTCAAGACCAAGACTGAAGGGTAGACTGGATGGGCCCTGGACCTAAGCTGCTCAGATAGGAGGAGGGCTTAGACCACAGCCATGAATACAGCAGAGACAGGGCGGAGACTGAAGATGTGGCCGCAGGGCCCTGGACCTAAGCTGCTCAGATAGGAGGAGGGCTTAGACCACAGCCATGAATACAGCAGAGACAGGGCGTAGACTGAAGATGTGGCCGCAACAGGCTGGCCCTGCTGCTCACTTTCAACTGCTCTGGTAACGTTTTTACTTTGTTTTGTTTTGTTTTCTTAAATAACAGTGAGATACGAGACATTGGTTGGACACACTGTGCTGTCTCTGCTGGGGACATTTTTAAATACTATACATGATGCATGAAGGAAATGAACACTCCACACTCAGTACTGTGTTCAAAGACTGAGAAAACCAGGGCTCCTTGTTAAGTTTTTATAAACATGTGTGTGTGTGTGCATGTGTATATATGTGAGTGTATGTGTATATGTGGGTATGTGTGTATATGTGCATGTGAGTGCATATGTATATAGATGTATATGTGTATGTATGTATGTATGTGAATGTGTGTATATATGAGTGGATATGTGTATATATGTGCATGTGTGGGTATGTGTATGTGTGTGTATGTATGTATGCATATGTGCCTGTGTATATGTGTGCATGTGTGTGCATGTATATGTGCATGTGTATGTGTGTGTGTGCGCGTGTATATGTGTATGTGTGTGTGTGTGCGTGTGTGGTTTCATGTGGAAGTAAGAGGACAACTTACTCTGTGTTGTCAGTATTCTCCTTCTACCTTTGTGTGGGTTCTGAGAATCTAACTCAAGACATCGGGCTTGCATGGCAAGCACTTTTACCCTCTGAACCATCTCTCTGGCCCCCAGGATTCCTTTCATACAATGACAAAGATGCTCAACTTCATGTCACCAGGAAAATGCAAACTGTGCTGGGGGCTGGGGAGCAGGTCTAGGTCAGCAAGCTGCCTGCTATGAGGACGTGAGATCAACCTCCAGCACCCACAGAACTACCCATGTGTGGTAGCCTGCGTTTGTAACCCAGGGCTGGGCACAGGGCAGACAACCCCTGGGGCTTGCTAGGTACTCAGTCCAGAAATAGTAGCCGGGCTCCAGGTCACTGAGACCCTGCCTCAAGAAACAAAGTGGACCTCTGTGTACCACTGCACAAGCGAATGCACATGACTCCCTAAACACACACACAGTACACATAACACACAATACATGCACAACACAACACACACAAAATACATACATATACACACACATACACACACAGCACACACAAAACACATACATACACACAAACACACAGTACATACACAGTACAACACATACATGCATGTACACATGTGCACAGCACATGCAACACAACACACACAAAACACACACATACTCATACACACATACCTACATGTACACAAAACACACACACACACAAGGAGTGACACTGAAGTTACACTTCATCCTGGCCAGAATGGAATCATCACCAAGACATACTAACATCCAGTACTAATGAAGATGTAGAAGAAGAGAACCTTTAAATGCTGCCAGTGGGAATCTAGACTAGTGCAACCACGAAGGAGGACAATCTGCAAGGTCTTCAAAAACTGAAACCAGGACTCTAACGCTAGACTCGACCCCATGGACTGTTCTGCCTAAGACCCTCCATCTGCCCTTCACACAGGACATCCCTCCTGCCTTCCAATGAGCATTCTAGATGCTGGCATTTGAAAACCACGAGAGTCCGTACTGACCACCAGCCTAGCTGGCCTTCCTGAGGGACCAATTCTTCATGTTCATGGTTCCGAGAAGGTCACAGAAAATGCCACTACAAACTCCTGGCTTCCAAACCGAAGCTGCATCAAGTGTGTGTTGATGTTTAACAGTGACAAAGTCCTCTCCATGCAAACAATGACCTTTCAAATCACTGAGTGGAGTCACTGGTGTCTGCTGAGGTCACTCTGGGATATCTGCATGAGACTTTGTTTCGACTTTTTTGTTTTGTTTTGTTTTTTGTTTTTTGAGACAGGGTATCTCTGTGTAGTCCTGGCTATCCTGGAACTCACTCTGTAGACCAGGCTGGCCTTGTTTCGACTTTTAACTGGACACTTTCCATGACTTGTTTCTTATAATTTACCTCAGGTATCTAAAAATAACTTATAATTATAAGGTATCTAAAAATAACACTCAGTGTGACTGCAGACAAGTCCCAGGATCCCCAAACAGGAGTTACAGCTGCAGCGGACATCTTTAGATTCTATACACGAAGACACTGAACAAACTCATCCAGGGCCATGTTCTCATTTGAAAAGTGCACACCTAGGCCTGGCGATGGAGCTCAGTGAGTGATGGGCACATGCAAGGCCCTAGGTTGTAAGTGGTAATGAAATAGAGCCTCGTTATTAATGGAATGGCATTTTCTTTTTGAAAGATGTATTCATTCGCTCACTCACATGTACACGAGGCAGGCATGAGCATGCGCACTGGAAGAGGTCAGCAGAGGGCCATGTATCCTCCCTGTCGCTGGTCACCTATTTATTTGTGGCAGTCTCTCCCTAAGACTAGAGCTCATGTTCTCTCAGATAGTCGGGAAGCCAGGAAGCCCCAGCAAGCCCTCTGTCTCCAGATAAGTGTTCCAGGCATGTGACAGGGACTCCTGGCTTGTGACATGGATGCTGGGGTACCAACTCTGGTCTTTGAGATTGTACAGAATGCGCTCTAAAATGCTGTTGCCCCTCCCCCCATAACAAAATAGGACTTAAAAGCAAAGCAGATGTAGCGTTAGCTTCAGTTACCTTCCCCTCGGAGGCACCGTCTCCTAGCACATTCTTAGGACCTCTGGGGTCCCTGAGTCTATTTTCACGTCTCATAGAGCAACTGGGACTATTCAAAAACCTGGGTCTGTCCCATGTGATGTACAGGAAACACTAAAATGTAACACAGGGTGCTGGGATGCAGCTTACCATGGAGGCCCTGGGCTCCGACCTCAACACTGGGAGAAGAAAAACAAACAAACAAAAAAAAAACGAAACCTAGAACTTTCCAGAAGAGGTGAAGGTATGGCATACAGAACCTTATCCAGCCTAACATGGAGGTTCTGGGTTCCACCACCAACACTAGGAAAGGAGAAAAACAAACAGAATAGCAGAGCTTTTCAGTAGAGGTATGATGTACAGAACCTACCCTTTCCCCAAGTACAAGAAATGTGAACCCCTTTAAAATGTCAAGGAGAATTCCGTGCAGCAGACGGAGTTACAAGTAGTGAAAACAAGTGCAAGGAGACTCGAAAACCCAGGAAGGAAGCTGGAGAGGAACAAGGTCCACGTTAAGCATGGGCACAGCAGGATGCACACAGGCATGGTGGCATATAGATGGACGAGGTGGCTTGTACATGGGCGTGGCGGCACGTACGTACAATCGCAGTGCTGAGGACGCAGAGGCAAACGGAGCCTCCTCATTAGCCAGCACAGCCTACTTGGTTTGGGTAAGACCAGTAGATACACGGTCTCAAAAGTATGGGTGGGAGATAGCCTGATGAATGACACCTGACATAGACGTCCTCCACACGCATGTATACACGTGTGCATTCGCATACACATGCACACATGCACACGCAAATGATTCTTTCAGCACAGCACAGTAGCATACATTTCCAAGACAAGCATGGGAAAATTGCCACAGGTCTGAGAAAAGCCTGAACTACACGGTTGGGACGCCGTCTGTATAACAAACGAGGGTAGAGGGACAGAGAGGGAAAGAGGGAAGGCGAGAACACGCAAGGACACAGAGAGAAGGAGGCAGCCAAGACAAAGGCCTCTGCAGAAACCACCCCAGCTCACATCAGAACTTGCCGGACCATGACATGCCTGTCGCCTAAGCTGCTCTGTGTGAGGGCTTTGCTGCGGCAGCTGTAGAACTCCAGTATACAACGCCCAGGTCTGAGCCTCTACCCTAAATAGACATCCATACCAGCACTTGCTAAGTGCCCCAGACATCAACAGAACCTTATGCCGGGCTGTAGCTCAGTTGGTAGAGTGCTTACCTGGCATGCCCAAGGCCCTGTGTTCGATCCTCAGCACTACACCTATGTACATGGGAAGGTGGGGACTCAGACTTCAAACTCATCCTCTGGTTCTACCTGAGTTTCAGGCTAGCATGGGCTACACACGACCTTCTATGCAATGGGAAGCACTTTATTACTCATGACAGAGAGAGAACTCCAGCTGTCAATCTAGCTGTCTCACCTGCGGTCACCAAATCCTGCTTCCTTATGTGACCCATGAGGTACCAAGCTGCAAGCTAACTCCCACCTGGAATGGCCCCACCCCCCAGGGGACCCAGTGCACACTATATGTGGTGTGGCCAGGGTGAGGCTCCAACCCGAGTCCACTCTTGGAGTTCCCTGGAGCCCCTCCCCCTCCTCTCCTAGTATCCAACCCGCCCTTCAGGCTCCAGAAATTTCTAAATCCCCGCCTGTCCTGGAAAGTGTGGCAGGAGACCAGGGACTGATGGCTGATACATCAAGAGTACCACATGTTAGAAGTCAGCTGGCACACACAGACTGGAAACCCTTCCCTACCTGGGCCCTATAGAAACAAGGGCATGCGTGAGAAAAGCACTACACAGAGCTACACATCTCATGATGCTGCGCTCTGGGGGTTCTCTCCCCAGCTCACTGCCCCCTTCCCTTCCAGTCTTGGGAGAGCTCCCCCATCTTTAAAATTTATTTTTATTATTTTAAATTATGTGCATGTGTCTGTCTGTGGGTATGTGCATGTGTCTGTCTGTGGGTATGTGCACATGTCTGTCTGTGGGTATATAAATGTGTTGTCTGTGGGTATATGCATGTTTCTGTGGGTATGTGCATGTGTCTGCCTGTAAGTATATGCATGTGTCTGTCTGTGGGATGTGCATGTGTCTGTGGGTATATGCATGTGTCTGTCTGTGGGATGTGCATGTGTCTGTCTGTGGGATGTGCATGTGTCTGTCTGTGGGATGTGCATGTGTCTGTCTGTGGGATGTGCATGTGTCTGCCTGTGGGTATATGCATGTGTCTGTCTGTAGGATGTGCATGTGTCTGTCTGTGGGATGTGCATGTGTCTGTCTGTGGGTATGTGCACATGTCTGTCTGTGGGTATATAAATGTGTTGTCTGTGGGTATATGCATGTTTCTGTGGGTATGTGCATGTGTCTGTCTGTGGGATGTGCATGTGTCTGTCTGTGAGTATGTGCATGTGTCTGCCTGTGGGTATGTGCATGTGTCTGCCTGTGGGTATGTGCACATGTCTGTCTGTGGGTATATAAATGTGTTGTCTGTGGGTATATGCATGTTTCTGTGGGTATGTGCATGTGTCTGTCTGTGGGATGTGCATGTGTCTGTCTGTGGGTATATGCATGTGTCTGTCTGTGGGATGTGCATGTATGTGCATGTGTCTAGGGTCTATCCAGGAATGTCAGATCCCCCTGGAGCTAGAGTGACAGATGATCCTAAGCCACCTGGTGTGGGTGCTAGGAGCTGAATTTGGGTCCTCTGGAAGATCAGGATTTCTCTCTAACCACTAAGCCGTGTCTCTTTATTAATGAACTGTCTCTATTTATATCTCTAACCACCCATCCATGCGCATGGTACAATCTTTTAGCCCTGGGACAGGCAGGCGAGCCTGGGACCAGGTGCTCTCTCAACGTTAAGCCCTCACTCAGCCAAGCATTAAACATGTTTTTTTTTTTTTCTTTCCTCTTTCCTATCTTTCTTCTTTTGGGGAGTGGGGACACTGGCCAAAAGCCTAAGCATGTTTTCCATGACACACGGGGCTGTGTGTGTCTCAGCTTCAGTGCCTAACTTAAAAGGCCATGACTTTCTCCCTCCCCTCCTCCTCCTGGAAGTTACCACCGTGTTGCTTTTCTCTCATACAGTGCTAAGAGTGTCCCCTGATCTCCCTCCAGGGTCCATCCTTAAATTAGTTTCTTACTGAGATGAAGAACCTCAGAGCTTCCTGAGTAAGAAAACCATGTCAGAAGCAATAGCAGGGCCACTTGCCTTCAGCAATGAGACCACTCCACAGCCAACCCTAACTAACCAAGGCTTTCTGACCACCAGGGCAGCCACAAGACCTCGCAGCCTTGCTTCATGAGGCTGGTCACCTGTGCACAGGATACAAGAGCCAAACCAATTCCAAGCACACTTCTAGAAAACATTCCAGCAGATTCTGAGCGCGCTCAAGGGCTGCACTAGGAAAGAGTTTAGAAACGGAGACCTACGGTTGTTCACCAAAACCCCCACAGAAGCAGAGGGTGACATTGACCAGCTCCCAGGAGGATGCAGGCCAGGGGATGACATGCCTGGGCAGTGCCCCTGTCTCTTGCCACCTTCTGGGCAGGCGTCAGGGGAAAAGACTTCCTCTTTGGAGAGCTTAGATTGCCTCCTCTCTGTGCCCAGCTGAGGAGTCTCCCGGGGCGGGGCCTGGGCGGGGCCGGGAGCAACAGGGCGGCCCTTGTTTCCCTGCAGGTTCAACAATCTGGTTTTCATTGAACAGTCCTCACTACCCTCCCACCACATTTTTCTTTAATTATGATAAAAGAGGGTAACTTAATCAAGCATAAATCCTGTTGAAATGAACAGGAGAAAATAAGAGGGCTAACGTGATGGCGAGGGGGAGGATGGAAACTTTGCCCATAGATCCTCCTCCGTACTTCGCAGGGAGCCTGCTTGAGGCTGCCCGTCCAGTCTGGCAAATAAAACTGCTGGCTAGTTCCCACCCAGAATCCGGTCCTGATCCTGCACGGGGAAGAAGAAACAAAGGCCAGGCTCAACCTGCTCACTAGATCGCGGCACCTGAGAACAAAGACGACAGTTCATCAGGCAGGACCCAAGGATCGGATCTGAGTTCCAACGTGAGCTCCTTGTCTCGCACTAATCAGGACAGAGGTGCCGATCCCTGCTGACTTACCTGGGCAATGCAAAAGACTACAGGCATACATGCACAGTGCACACACGCATTCACAGAAACGTACGCCACATGAACAAACAGGCATGTGCTGTGCTCACAAGCACATACAGCAAAGGTTCTCGTGCGTCTGCAGACATCCGCAATGTCAGTCTCTAAGAGATCTCTAGAAGCGCAGAGTCTCAAACCTACTCCACGCCTACAGAATCAAACACTTCCTGAGTGGGGACTGAAAAGAGCCTAGGCTGGCGTTCTTACTGAAGACACCTTCCAGGGTAGCATTAAGGGCCCACGGCCACTTACGGCGTGTATGGCTTCCATACACAGAAGCACTCCTAACTGAAAACAAGGGAGAAAAGTCACACTCATTCATAGTCGGGACGCGTGCTCATACAAAGGGTTTCCATATGCTACCGGAAATCCTAATCACAGATGTGGTCCAACTGCCCGGCTTCCAGATGAAGGGTGGCACAGCAGGGTTCGCTCTCGAGCAGGGCACAGGATCAGGAATCAGAACTAAGGCTGCTCCCTGCTACCCTCTGTCCCCAGCAACATACACACCTCAGCAGCACACGCAACGCCAGGTATCGCGCAGGACTCCAGGTCACTAAGCAGGCCAGTCCTCCGTGCCCGGGAACGGCCTCTAGAAGGAAGCCAAGCAGCCTGGATCCAGGAGTACAAGGTCTAGGTGTTCATCTGTGAGGACTCAGAAGGTCCCCGCAGAGATGGTGACACCACTGCAAAGGTTCTGGGCAGGGCCTCAGCCCCGCTAAGGAGTGTCTGAAAGTCTTTCTCTTACACAGTCTTCGAAGACTGAAGTATTCCCTGGACTCTCCGATTCTAGTCTGCAAATCTTGAGAAGGTTTTCCAGGGGACAGGAATGGGTAAGTGTTGGAGCCACATACAGGTGCTCGCCTCGACCTGGAGCGATCCTGATTAGTAAATTCTGAAGGGGCAATCTTTTCTGTATGGAAATAATGTATGGAAGTTTCACCTGTCAGAAAAAAAAA
>NW_022196913.1:57707155-57719646 GCF_008632895.1 Mastomys coucha
AAAAAAAAAAGAAAAAGGCCTATGGCCAGTGATGTGAGGCAGGATTAGAAGGTGGGACATCTGGTAGAGAGAGGATTTCTAGGATAGAGGAAAGCACGGAAGATTCACCCAGGAATGCGGAAGGAAGCTGGGCGTATGAACCTGATCATCGGGTACCCAGCCACGTGGCAGGACTTAGAATAGAACACACGGGATAATTAAGCTAGCTAGTCGGAGAACAAGTCCTAGCATATGGCCTAGGCATTTAATCATAATTCAGTCTCAGAATCATTATTTCATAAACTTGGGTGTGTGTGGGAAGGTCATGGCTTCAAAATTCATATAATGTCTCCCTTCAGCATATCCCATGGGGTGTGAGAACGTGTGCAGGCAGCGCCTAAGGCCAGAGCACTACTCCAGCAGGGTCCAAGGGATCATTCTGGAAATAGCTGCGGCCTCCAGGGGCTATCAGAGACTCCAATTGGGGTGGTCTGAATAAGGCATGGGAAAAACAAGAACAAACAAACAAACAAAGCAACAGCAAGACCAGGACAACTCTGAAGGGCTTCTAGGTTGACAGAAAAAGAGCGACCAGCTTAAAGAGGTCTTTGCTTGCTGAGAGCCCATTCTTTCTCACATGAGGGGGATGTGTCGGGGTCCTTAGGACACACAGACTTGTCATGGGGCCTTCTGCGGCACTGACTGACTCCCTGTATGTGAAAGGAACTTGCAACCAGGGTTGTCTCCTATGCTCCAGACAAATGACATTTGCAGAAATCCAGGGGGTGGGGACAAAGAGCGGCCTGGGAAAGAAGAATCTCTCTCTGGGAAGAGCAGGTGACAGAAAGTTTAAACAGAGGGCTGGAGAGACTGCTTGGTCAGTAAGCCTGCTCCCCAGAACCCTCAAACAAACAAACAAACAAAACAAAACAAGCAAAACCAAACCACGGGTGCAGGCTGTGGTGGCATGTGTTTGTAATTCTAGCAGTGGGAAGATGGAGAAAAGCAGGTCCTTGGGATTCAGTACAGTACAGGCTCTGCATAGGAAGTTGCAGGCCAGAGAGACATCCTGCCTCTCAAACAAACAAACAAACAAACAAGTTGTCCTCTGGCCACACAAGTGCAAGTGCACTCAACACACAAGTATTCTCTCCCCTATTCATTTTCTCCGCCCCCCCCACACACATACACACACAGACACACACACACATATACACACAGACACACACACACACACACACACACACACACACAGAGTTGCATTTTCTCTAAATTCATGTTGACCAAAGTGACCATGGGAATGGATCAGCCTGACTCCCGAAACCATGTGGTTGTGGCCCTAGTTGAGATTAACTGCACACCAAAGTGGAGAGTTTACTGCTGAAAGGTGGGCCTGACCTTACCAACTCTCACTATCAGCCCCCGGCCTCCACAAGGGCAAAGTGTGAATTTCTCTCGTTTAAGACAACTGGACCCAATACAGTCGACGGCTCTAAATAATAATGTCTTCCCCCTGTAATGTGCAAATGGCCAACAGGCACTCGCAAACACTTTCAGTGTTGATGGCCATCCATGAAGCACAATTCCAAACTACTAGGAAATACCACTTCCCAACTAGGATGGGGGAGCCTTAGCTGTCTGTCAACTTGACATAATGTAGACGCAGCTGGGGAGGGCTGCTCAGTGAGGGACTGGACAGATTAGGTTGCTTGCAGACGTGTCTGGGGATGGGGGAACTGTCATGTTTATGTCAAGGTGGGAAGACCCAGCCTAAAAGTGGAAGGCTCCATTCCCTGGGTTTGAGTCCTGGGCTGTGTTATTAGAGAAGGTAAGCTAAGCTCTAGCAAGTGTGCATTAGTCCATGGTTGACTGTTCCAGACTGGATGTAATGTGATCTCTTTGGTTCCTGCAGGGTCCTGCTGCCCCGACTCTTCCCACTGTGAAGGACTGCATTTAAAAAAAAAGAAAAAAAAAAAAAAAAAAAAAAAAAAAAAAAGAACCCTTTTCTCATAAGTCACTTCTGTCACAGCAACAAGAAACAAAAGTAAAACAGATGGCTCTACTGAAAATGGCAGAGTGAGAAAAGGTTAGCTGAGGGTGAGCCTCAGGCCCCACATGTACACGCACGTGTGCACATGCAGATTCGGGAAGAGGAAGGGAAAAGGGAAGAAGGAAGAAGGAAGTGAAAAAGGCAGGGAAGGGAAGGAAAAGATAGGAGGAGTAAGGGAAGTTGGCGAGGAGGACGTAGACAGACCGGAACCCTCACATACCGACAGTCAGATTTTAAAGTATGCCAGGGACTTCAAAATAGCCCAACGGTCTTCCCACAGAACAACTTGGACATGAATATTCAGGCACATTGCTGTAAGGACCACAATGTGGAAACCATTCAAATAGCCATACAATGGCAAGTACACAGAACACGCCATAGCAAAGTAACAGAATATGACGAAGCCACACAGAGGTGAACCAACATGGGTAAACCCCAAACTATCAGCCTAGGAGCCAATCACAAAAGACCAAGACCGAGTACGTGAAATGGAAAGAGCATGCAGATACATGGGGATAGAGGGGACAACTGCAGATGGCTAGGGATGGCTGAGGGTGGTGGGGGACAGTAGGGGACAGTGGGGGACAGCTAACAGGCACAGAGTGTCTTTGTGGGGGTGAGGGAAATGGCCTAAAGATTGACTGTAGTTGTGACACAACTCTAAATATGTGAAATAAAGCTACTCTGTGACTTTTAGACAGTGAATTAAATTATACTGAAGCATAAAAACAGTAGTGGCTAGAAGCCAGCGGCAGAGCACTTGCTTAGCATTCAGTGAGGGTCTAGGTTCAAGCCCTTAAGCAAAGACAAAGTAAAAAAAAATGTCTTAGGAATGGCTAGAAACAGGTACGGTGGAATAAAATCTGCAACCCTAGCATGGATAAGCAGGAGGCAGGAGGATTACGGAGTTCCAGGCAAGCCTGAGATAGACAGGAAAACCCTAAAAACAGGAGGGGCTCACAAAACCCAACCTATCCTTGAGGATCCATGGGCCACTTACTAGGGGAGGTACAGACATTTTCTTCATTGGTGTAACCACTAGGCAAGGTGTCCCTGCTCCTGTGGGAATCCTCGCCCATGCTACAACAAGCAATGCAAATAAAATGAGTCACATCCTGTACCCCCATCCTCCACACACACACACAACACACCATACCACACACACACACACACACACACACACACACACACACACACAGCAGGCATCAAAGTAGAAAGGGGGCTATCCAGCAAGAAAAAAGGGATCAATGGGAATGAAAATGGAACAAGAGCCGGTGGTGGCGCATGCCTTTGACCCCAGCACTTGGGAGGCAGAGACAGGCGGATTTCTGAGTTCGAGGCCAGCCTCGTCTACAGAATGAGTTCCAGAACAGCCAGGGCTACACAGAGAGACCCAGTCTCGAAAAACCTAAAAAAGAAAAAGAAAAGAAAAAAGAAAAGGAAAGAAAAAGAAAGAAATTGTAACAAGAGAGAATATTGGACATTGAGTAATCATCAAAAATATGAAATTACACATGTGAAACCCATTTTTGTATATACTTAATATACGCTAATAAAGACATTAACCGTACTACAAAGACCAATTTGGAGTTTCTGGAAGTGGGAGGGAAGAGGAATTTACAAAAACTGAGAAAAATAAAAGGCAAGGGAGTAGGGGAGAGAGAAGGAAACAACGTGGCAAATGAGGAGAGAGTGGAAGTTAGCAGCTGTGAGCGCCCAACATCATGGCAGACCACAACAGACTACTGCCTCTCAGCCTGCGCCTTTGAGGTGAGCTATGGTGTTGCCTGGGCCAGGGGCAGCACAGCAGGGCACAAGCAGCGCACACAGTATACAAGAAATCTTTACCTAGTGCCGGCCAGAAACTAGAAGACAAGAAGAAGCAATATCCCTCTAGGACACGCCCTTGGTGACATCACCTCCTCCTGCTAGACTCCGCCTCTTAAAGGGCCCCACTACTTCTCAACAGCACCACAGGCTAGGAACCATCAATGAATTGGCTTTTGGAGACATTCCTGACTCAAACCAGTAGTGTGGGGACTGGGTTCCCATGTCCCATGTGAGGCCCTCATCCCTGTCATATAAAAGTAATGCCCATCTCACACAGCTGTCCTGAATTATCTAGGTCATAGGACACTTTGCCCTGAAAATGAATAAAATAAAACAAACCTTGTGGTTCTGACTGGCTTTTAGCAGAAATACATCTGGTTCTTGCAACAGAGAAGGCATTGGAGGCTGGAGGTGTAGCCTGGTGGTAGAGGACTTGTAACAGGAGTAGAAACCATTGGCTTTGGGGCAACGTCCTCATGTAATTTCATCTTCCAGCCCATGAGCCCACCATGTGTCTGTAATACCCTCATCCCCAGGATGCTGGGAACACAGCCATAGACATCAGACCGCTAGAGATGGACGGGGAATAGGAAGGTTCTCAATGAGCACCAAGGAGGGGCAGGAAGTCTAGTCCTGTATTTAAGAGCTACACTCTCAATTATTCTTTATATGTCATAAATTCCCCTGCCATCGTGTGCAGGAAAATGTTGCCATAGATCAAAGTGTCTGAAGGAGACTTGGCCTGGACTGTGAAAGTCACATGAATCAAATGTCTGTGGCAGGCCAGCCACCTTGCCAAGCCAGTCTTGGGTCCAGCTTCCCCTTCCAAGCAGAAGTCCTGTGAATCCCCACATCCCTGAGGGCTTGCCAAGGCACTGATGAGAATGGAACGACTTCAGGCAACGCTCACTTCAGACAGCATACTTAAAAGACAAAGAAAGGAACAGATAAATCACATCTGGAGAATCCAAATGGGCCCTGTGCTTTATTTATGCCGCTGTTAACGCACCCCATTCTGTCTTCTCTCTGCCTGCTCCAAAGGGGAAGTGGGGAGGGACATGAAGATAAAATTCTTTAACAATGATCAAACCCACAAGTTTTAAATTTAGGTAAGTTCAAGGGCATGGGAGTCCCTCCTTGGTGGGAAGTGTATGGTTCCTTCCAGAATTCTCCAATGCTCAGGCGAAGGGTAAAAACCTTTCTCAGTGTGATTTCCGATACAGTGATTCCACACAGAAGGAAGAGAGCCACTGCAAGAGTGGGACTCCTGAGTCCTTTCCCAGGACAAACCGGGAAGGCCACATGAAGGCACGCCATCCTTACGCCATAACTGACGGGTTATACAGACTTGCTACCCGCAAGAGTCCCCTCAGACTAGACTCCGGGATCTAAAGGGTCAATGGCGAGGCTCAGGTTTCACATTCTTACCCAACTTTACTGAAAAAAAATTAGGTGCTTTTGTGCTACAGTTTGGGCAACTGCCCTGTGATAAAGGCTTGGTCCCGAGCCTGGGGCATTCCTAGGTGACAGTGGAACTGTCTGTCTCCCTCTCGGTTTCCTGACAGCCACAAGGTGTCTCTATAAGAAGCTCCCATGAGCTCTGACTTATTACAGGCCCCAGAGCCAAGGGCAGCAGACCACTGGGTGCAACTGTAGAAGGATGGAACACAATCTAGTCTCTCCATCTTATTTTAACATGTGTGGCATGCACATGTGTGTGTGTACTCATATGTGTGAACAGAAGTGTGTATGCAGGTGCATGTGCATATACACGCATGCATGCAGGCTGAGGTCCACGGAGAGGCGTTCTCCAGTTGCTCTCCACAACATTCACTGAGACAGGACACAGGCAGCGCACATGGTACATAGGAAATCTTCACCTAGTGATGGCCCGGAAGTAAAAGACAAGAAGCCGCTGGAGATGCAATATCCCTCTAGGACACGCCCTCAGTGACATCACTTCCTCCCACTAGTCTCACAAATGAACCCAGGCCTCACCATAAGGGCTGGTCTAGCTAGCTAGCTAGCTTGTTCAGGGATCCTCCCCCGCTCCCCCCCAACCCCCCTCCACCCTCGCCGCTGCCCGGGTAACCCCACCCACCCACCCACCCACCCCTGTCTCTATCTTCTGAGCACTGGAATTCCAGGCAGCTACCATGCCTGCCCAGCATTTACATGGGTTCTGGGAATCCATGTTCCACTCCTACACGCTTGTACTTCATCCACTGAGCCTTCTCCCCAGCTCAACCTTCTCTCTTTATAAATCGATGGCCACTTCTATTTTCTCACAATCATAGGAAGCTCAATTTGATAATACCTTCCTTTAGAAACTAAGGTCCCAAGACGATGGTTTGGTAATCATGTATAAATAATGGGTCAGAAGGCAGGCATCAGAGGCTGGGTGCAGGTTAGTGTAAGAGCTAAGGACTGGGAAGATGTTTACCAAAGTCTCAAAGGGATGTATTTCACTTCTGCATGGTGGTCAGTTAAAGAAGTATTGTATATTTCAAAATAACTAAAGTAGATTCTTGTATTTCTACCTCTCTCTCTCTCTCTCTCTCTCTCTCTCTCTCTCTCTCACACACACACACACACACACACACACACACACAATCATCCTGGTGATTTATATGCTAATTAGGTGGCAGAATCTTCCTCTAATGCATGCATAAATGAAAGCATACACTGTGCCCTATAAATACACAATTACTGTCAGCCAATAAATATTTGTGGGAGACAAATGAGGAAAGAAAAGGAGTCAGTCCATCTCCTTCCCCAACACACTGTGTCCCTGTGCAGCCCAGGCTGGCCTTAAACTCCTGTCCTCCAGTGACAAGAGAGGAGAGCTGTGAAATGCTGCAGAAGATTAACCCATGAAGGGCTAGAAGTGGACTCGCAAGTTAAGAGTTTGCTTGTCTTCAGAGGACCAGAGTTCTGTTCCTAGCACTCACATGGCGGTTCATCACCCCCTCTCAACACCATTCAGATCTGATGTTTTCTTCTGGCCCTTTGGGGATCAGGTAAACATGTGGTGCATATATATATTTGCAAAGAACCACCAGTTGAACCAAATGAACTCAGCACATTTTAAAACGTAAGTAGCCGGGCAGTGGTGGCGCATGCCTTTAATCCCAGCACTTGGGAGGCAGAGGCAGGTGGATTTCTGAGTTCAAGGCCAGTCTGGTCTACAAAGTGAGTTCCAGGACAGCCGGGGCTACACAGAGAAACCCTGTCTCAAAAAAAACAAACAAACAAACAAACAAAAAAACGTAAGTAAGTCTCTTTGAGAAGAGTCTTCGTGTGAAAGAAGGCAGTTTGCTGAGGACTGCCGGCCTGCACTCACCAGGCAGTATCTAAGGAACTGAGCATGCGCGTGCCCAACACAAACCCCAAGAGACCGGATGGCTAGTCCTACAGCAGTGCTCAGATTGCTTCTGCTCTCTCCTCAGCCTGCTTGCCGCTCTTGCGGGTGCTTTTCCTTTAGGCATTCCATTTCTATTCCGTGCCTAACTTAAAAGGCTTGACTTTTTCTCCAACTCGTCCTAATAGCTGCCTAGATTTTCACCTAATCTGTATCATGTTTTTTTTTCTCTTCAACTCTAACAAAATTGTCCCTCCAACCTCTTTCTCAGTCCACTTCTAAATACTTTCATTAATGAGGCTAAGAACCCCACTCCATCCCTGCCAAAGTTTCCCCAGGCGATACTCTTGTCTCAGCTTCCTGAGTCCCAGGACTTGAGGCAGTCCTACCACGCCTGGCCCATCACTTCATTTTTAAAGAAGCATCATATAACCAAGGTTAGTTATGTAAATATTGTCATCTAAGCAAGCAAGCAAGACACCGATCTTCTCCAGATGCCCCCTCCTTCTCACTCCTTAAGACTACACAACACAAGGAGATTGCCAGCAATCCCAGTACTCAGAAGGCTGAGGCAAGACTGCCATGAGCTGGAGGCCAGCCTGGACTACATGATCTCAAGAGAAGCTAGACAAGAGCAAGATAACATTACATTTTCAAAAGATGAGCCCCTACCATGAGCTTCCCTGGGGCTCATGAAGCAGCTAAACCCAAGCTGCCAGTATAACCAGGTCCTACCTCCTCACAAACCACTGCCTCCGGGACATTGTGCCATTCAAATGTAGCCGCACACATGAAAGAAACAGCTCTGTCCTGCTTCTTTTAACCTGAGTCACAGCCTCCAGGGCCTTTAGTTACAAGAGTGGTGCCACAGTGAAAATGGTCCAGGGAATAAACACATCTGTTCTTCCATCCACTTCTGCCTGCTGACAGCTTATAGAGTGACTTTCTGCAGCATAGCTCTGCCCTGGAGCTGGAACCACAGGATGCATGGCGGCTACTAAAACTTTGGCAATATTAATTTAACTTTAAAAAAAAAAAAGTGTTAGAGAGCTGGAGAGATGGCTCAGTCAGTAAAGTGCTTGTTCTACAGCAAGAATAATGTGGTTCAGACCCCAGCATCTGTGTAAACACCAGACAGGCACGAGGGCCTCCTGCCTGCATTCTCAACACTTGAAAGTTGGAGACAGTGAATCCCTAGAGGAGGCCTGTCAAATACAACAGCCAAGATCTGGTGAGCTCCAGGTTCACTGGGAGACACTGTCTCATGTGACAGAGAGGATCCAGGAAGACACCAAAATTCAATCTCCATGAGGTTACAAAGACACATGCATAGACACCCATGCATGCACATAGGTCCACCTACGCACATACATATATACCACGCATATACCAAAAGATAATGACAAGCATCAGGAGGCCAGAGATGTCTCCTCAATTGTGTCTGCTACATGACAACGTATGTTCCAGACCTCAGAACCCACAGAAGAAGACAGAGGGACTTAACTGTGCAACTCCAACATCTATGGGGGTGAGGAGAGGTAGATCTCTGTACCTCACTAGCTAGACACTGTAGCCGAAATGAGAAGCTTCATAGT
The DNA here is from genome assembly GCF_008632895.1 of Mastomys coucha. NCBI lineage: Eukaryota > Metazoa > Chordata > Mammalia > Rodentia > Muridae > Mastomys > Mastomys coucha. The sequence continues at coordinate 57,715,971 of NW_022196913.1, forward strand.
CACTGAGAGATCCTGTCTCTAAGGAAGGAAAGAAGGAAAAAAGGGAGGGAAGGAGGAATGGAGGGAGAGAGAGAGGAAGGTAGGGAGGAGGGAAGCCGCTACAGGAGATGTTCAACACCTCCCTCTGACCCTTTGACCTCTGTCCATACACACATACACACATGTTCACATATCCACACCAACATATCCACACCAACACACGACACACTCAAATTTGCATACAAACAAAGCCAGCTACAACAGCACAGATATATAACCCGTGGCTGGGTAATTTATAAAGAACAAGGATATGATTCTCATTCATCTGGAAGCCAAGAGGTCCAAAGCCAGGGACCCATGCCTGGGAAGAGCCTTCTAGTTACCTATACCCATGGAAGAACGCAGAAGGGCAAGAGAAGGAGGAGGGAGGATGGGAGAGGATGGACAGAGAAGAGGACGGAAGGGAACGAAGGATGGGAAGAGAACACAGGGAGCATCGCGGGTTTGGAGATACACGTTTTAATTTTTATTTAATTTTATTTTCTCCTTACTGCCCTCTGGCTTCCACACAGTACCACAGGCATGATAGAAGTGACAAGCGGGGCTCAATGGAGGCAGGGCGGACAGCACGTGCCCACATTCACACAGTAACCTGCTGTTACTGTCCCCTGTATCTCCCTAGTCTCCAATTACTTGGCCCTGGTTATGAGCATGATACAGGGGATCAGGGCAGCTGGAGTCCAAAGCTTTGGGTTGTAAGACAGAAAGGAGACCCCAGGAACTCAAAGAACGGGGACGTGATAAAGAGGAGAATGTTCAATGCCCAATCCCCTGGGTTGTTTACAAATGCCACGGACCACCCATGAGCTACACACGTGCAGCTCTGCCCCTGAACAGATGTTGGAAATAGATCTGAAGTATAACACCACCCTGGTCCAGGACTGCATGGAAAGCATCAGTGATGCGAGAGGTACAAACACAGGCTCCTGCTGGGGACCAAGTAACCCAACTCCCTTCCACCTCCCCATGAAGACCCTGGAATGCAAAGTCCTCATAGGAGGAAGGGACACAGTTTCAGAATCAAAATATCATTCATTCATTCATTCATTCATCTACTTATCTACTTACTGTTTGGTTGTTTGGTTGGTTTTTCGAGACATGGTTTCTCTGTGTAGCCCTGGCTGTCCTAGAACTCATTTTGTGGGCCAAGCTGGCCTCAAATTTAGAGATCCATCTGCCTCTGCCTCCAAAGTGCTGGGATTAAAGGTGTGTGCCACCACTTCCTGGCTTCCAAAATGTCATTTTAAACGTTCCATGCCATGATCCAAAAATTCCCCACATAAAAAGGTCCAAGAACATCTTAAATGGCCAATAGGCGCTAGAATTTGTTACAGGTACTGCCATCATCCAACAGAGAAGACTTCGGTAATGCTGAAAACCCACCACAAACGGAAACTCCAGAAACAGAAAGAGAGACTGTCTGCAAAGACAAAGATGTTATTTTGAAAAAACTGGAATTTGAAACTGAAGACTTCTCATAACAAAGGGGGGAAACCCCTCCCTGAATCATACAAAGACAGCCTAGAGCGGTGTCAATGAAGGCTGCAGAACCTGTAAGGGTGGAGAGAGCCCGGAGTCAAGAGGGCACACTACTCATCCACAGGACCTGAGTTCAATTCCAAGTACAGGCATCTCACAACCACCCATCGATCCAGCTCTGAGGACTCCACCGCACCCCACCACACACACACACCTAACCGCATAGGGGCACACATCATTTAAAGTACCAAAATAAATCTTTTGAAAAATACAGAACTGAAACAAATATTTAAAATGTGACAAAACCAAAGAAGGTCTGTGGGACATTGTGGGATGCCTGACATTCCTACTGTAAAGAAGCTCTGAAGAAGAGGGGGAAAAGGGACTAACAAGTTAAAGTGAGTGAGCTCAAAAAAGATGGAAGGAAGGAAGGAAAGAAGGAAGGAAGGAAGGAAGAGAAGGAAGGAAGGAAGGAAGGAAGGAAAGAAGAGAAGGAAGGAAGGAAAGAAGGAAGGAAGGAAGGAAGAGAAGGAAGGAAGAGAAGGAAGGAAGGAAGGAAAGAAGAGAAGGAAGGAAGGAAAGAAGAGAAGGAAGGAAGGAAGGAAGAGAAGGAAGGAAGGAAGGAAGAGAAGGAAGAAAAGGAAGGAAGGAAGGAAGAGAAGGAAGAGAAGGAAGAAAAGGAAGGAAGGAAGAGAAGGAAGAGAAGGAAGAGAAGGAAGGAAGGAAGAGAAGGAAGGAAGGAAGGAAGGAAGGAAGGAAGGGAAGGAAGGAAGAGAAGGAAGGAAGGAAGGAAGGAAGGAAGGAAGGAAGGAAGAGAAGAGAAGAAAGGAAGGAAGGAAGGAAGGAAGGAAGAAAAGGAAGGAAGGAAGGAAGAGAAGAGAAGAAAGGAAGGAAGGGAGGGAGGAAGGAAGAGAAGGAAGGAAGGAAGAGAAGGAAGGAAGGAAGAGAAGGAAGGAAGGAAGGAAGGGAAGGAAAGAAGAGAAGGAAGGAAGGAAGAGAAGGAAGGAAGGAAAGAAGGAAGGAAAGGAGGAAGAAAAGGAAGGAAGGAAGGAAGGAAGGAAGGAAGGAAGGAAGGAAGAAAAGGAAGGAAAGAAGGAAGGAAAGAAGGAAGAGAAGGAAGGAAGGAAGGAAGGAAGGGAGGGAGGAAGGGAGGAAGAGAAGGAAGGGAGGAAGAGAAGGAAGGAAGGAAGGAAGGAAGGAAGGAAGGAAGGGAAGGAAGGAGGGAAGATTAACACATAGTAGCCATCCTCTGAAAACTGAACACAAATGACTAAAGCTCTTAAAGAGACACCTGAGAAAAAAAATAATTTATACACAGAGAACCAACCATGGTGGCTGTGTCACCCTGAATGGGCCCCACCTCATCTTGTAAAAGACAACCAAACAGCAAGTGATAGCAGATTTCTCCCTGGGAACAACGGAGCCTGAAAGGATATGGAACAGAGAGGGCTCGCTAAGACACTGAGACTCTAGCCACTGCAGTTAGAAATGTTGTTGGCTCTCGCAGGGCCGGCAACCCACACCTGTGCATTTACCATGCAGAAACAAGTGGCCCCATAGCTGTAACACTTATTCCTGCCACTGTAACCAAACTCCGGGTGAAAGACCTTAAGGAAGAACGGGTTTCTTTTGGCTGTACAGTCCACCCAGGAGGGCAACTTGTGGTGGCAGAAGTGTAGGACAGATGGTTACACCTTTTCCCCAGTCAGGAAGCAGAGAGCAATGAACACTGGTGCACAGCCTGACTTCACATTCTCTTTTTATTCAGTTCAGGATGACAGCCCGTGGGATGATGCCACCCACATTCAGAGGTAGTGTTCCCCATGCTATTAAACCTTTCAAGAGGCATCATCAGATGTATCATGTGTTTCCAAGGTGACCCCAAATGCTTCTCAAGTTGACAGTGAAGATTCTCTATTACAGGTGAAACAGAGACAAACCCAGCCAACAGCCAGGCACTGGCAAAAACGGTCAGAATACACTTGCCATGGCTGACATGGTGTTAAGAATTAGGCTGAACCACCAACCGAAGAGTACACATGGAGGGACCCATGGCTCCAGCCACATGCATAGCAGAGGATGGCCTTGTCGGTCATCAATGGGAGGAGAGGTCCTTGGTCCTGTGAAGGCTCTATGCCCCAGTGTAGGGGAATGCCAG